>NW_027269269.1:1800000-2340000 GCF_023055355.1 Agelaius tricolor
GTAAATAGTGCATGCCCCTCGAGTAATTAAGAGCATGCAGGAAAACATCTGGACTCTTAAAAAAAGGAGTCAAGGGAGTGATGCTGGGGAACCAAACAAAGGAGAGAGAGATGTGTGTGCCTTGGTTTCCCTCAAAGTTAAGAAATGCCATACTCACAGCAAGTGCAGTGACAGTGGCAGTGACAGCTCCCCAGAGCAGACCAGCGCCTGAGAACAAAAGCTGTAACACTAAGCATGAAAGTGCCTTGATGGAGGAGAGCTCATTTCAATAATACCCCAGTTAAGCCCCCACATTCTACCTCCAGGCTCTTGTGGATGGATTAATGTCTGCGCTGCAGCTGGGGGATGTGGCTGATGTGCATGTCCGAGACAGATAGGATCTAACAGTGGGGCTGGTGTGATGATTATCAGCCAGCTAGAGCATATCAATCTGCCTGACAGCCACACGCCCTATGGCAGCACTCTGGAACCACAAGCAAGATATATGACCTTCTTAAAAGAAAATCCCAGTGTCCTTGACCTGCAATGGGAAGTGAAAGCAAAAATAGACATGATCTGATCTTCAAAGATTTACTCTGCAAGTGAGGGAAGGACAGAATTCAGCTCCAGGTGAGGCAGCTGTACATAGGTACAGCAAAGCAGGAGTGTCTCTGTGAGCTGGGTATGCTACCAGCACCTCATAAGCAACCTAGAAAACACCGGTGGAGGAGCTTAGTGCATTGTTCATCTCAAGGAGGCACCAACACAAGATCAGCTGAACATGTTTCTATGCTGTCCCCAGACTGCAGTCTGTGCCAATCTATTTTAACTGGTCAGAGGAGACATCTTCCGATGACAGTGCATCCTGGTATTTTCTATATCAGGATTTACTTTTGCTCTGATCTTTTCAGTGCTGTTGTCTTACACCAGGACTTGAGGGAACAATATGTGGAGATGGAGCTCCCACAAAGATTGGCAGATACTGCCCTGAGCTGTTACATAGAGGCCAGTCTGCATAAATCTGAACTGAATCACTTTCCTGACTGTGTGAGGGACATCCCAGAATTTCTGGGAGGATAAGATCTCTTCTTGTTCAAAGAAGAAAGATGAGGAAGAGCTCCAGGAGTAATACAGATACAGGTGGCAGTGGTGCTTTCCTAAAGGTCTTTTTAGATAGATTTAGGAATTGTCTTTAAAGAGTAAAATGAAAGAGTACCAAGGACCAAACTCAAGCACTGGGTTCTTGATTGTCCTTAATGATTAGTTCAATTTACTAACTACGTGTTTAGTTCAATTTACTAACTATGCAATTTAGTAACTTTGCTTTTTTACTAACTATGCAGTATTCCAATGACTTGTCTCCAACACAGTTCTGCTACAGAGGGAGCTGGTCCCCAGTAACACATTGCCAACTCACACGGCTTGACTTCTGAGACAGGAATCAGAATCCCGCCTCCATTTAACTCAAAATTGTGTCAAATTTCCAAACCCCTGCCACTCATTAGATCTACAGACAGAGATGCCAATTGCCCAGCGAGCAAACACTGGGGCCTTCGCCACAAGAATCACCTGTGAACAGCTCATGAATATTTAAAAGCCACTGGTAAGCTATGGTCCACATGGGCTGAGTCCATGAAAATATTTGCTTTTAAGATGAAATGTTGCTTTAGTATGTTCAAATGTTATATCACCCCTTCATTCACTGTAGTGTATTATCAGCATTCTCTTCCTTTACTGGAAAAAACATGGACTGTCACTTTGAATTGTAAATTCTCCCAAGAAAAGGGAAAGAAATGCATTACATACTCTCTGATACATCACCCAGTCTGCTTGTCCCTCTCAAATACAGAGAAATTTTAAAGAATTGCTAAGACAAAGTAAGTATGGTGTATCTGCCAGTGACATTCTGAGTTAAATCAGGAAGGACCTGGAGAATGATAAAGGCTGAAAAAATATTTAAAGCTTTCAGGGTTAATGTTTTTCTATTTCACTTTACCTTAAAAGTTCACAACCATGAAGTCTCAGCAGGGAGGTAGACGGAAATTTTCCTAACTATGATTTTATAAAGGAATACCTACCACTTAACATACTCATTTGCACAGAAAATAAAAGGTGAAGAAGCAAAATACACACAGTAGAAGAAAAGTGACAAGACAGATGCCTAAATTAATTAATAGGGAATCTCTGCAAGTATGAGTACATAGTTGCCTAATGTCACCTTCCGTATTGTCTCTGAAAGGAAAGAGATCTTTCAATAGAATCCCTGCAGGTTTCTGCTGGAATTTACATATTTTTTGTAAATATAAATATCCTGGACCAATAGTGTCAGCTGTGTCAGGCAGATGAAAAATGGTCATTGCAGACACTTCGTTTTTCACTATCAAGACATCACCAGTCAATGCAATCAGTGAAGTTTTGTTTCTTTGATCTCACTTTGAGCTACATAGCTCCAATGCTCAGGTCTTTACACAGAAATTGAAGCTCAAGATGGGAAAACTCAGTGTTCTGGATAGTGTTTTGTCTCCACCACAGCAGAGAGATCAGGCAGATGTGAGGGGTTTTTATCACAGAAGGAGCAAAGCAATTATTCACAGTCAGAAGCTAGTGTAAGCAGTGAGAACAGCCTCCCTGGACAATACTGTGAGAATAAGGGAAGAATCCTTCCTCTTCTTTCTGCAAAGTGACAGTTCAAGACCTTTTTGCCAGAACACTCATCTTTTCTAATTGAAAAGCATTCTCAACACAGTAAATATACACCACTGATTTCACTCTATAAAAGAGAAATGGGAGCAGAGAAATTTTATATTTACCTCCTTAACAAAATGATCCACCAGGTGTTTCTGCCTTATCACAGGAAGTGTCATCAAGCAATAAAGAGCCCTTCTGTACCAGCAGGAGGAAGGCAGCAATAACTATTTGATTGCTGGTCAGATGTGAAGGCCAAGGTCACTTGGTCTGTTCAGCCTGGAGGAGACTGAGGGGAGACCACATTGCAGTCCAAAACTTCCTCGTGAGGAGAAGAGGAGGGGCAGGCACTGATCCCCTCTCTGTAGTGACCACTGACAGGAGCCAAGGGAATGGTACCTCTATCAGAGGAGGTTTACATTGAATATTAGAAAAAGGTTCTTCACTCAGAGGGTGGCTGGGCACTGGCACAGGCTCCCAAGCGAAGTGGTCACAGCACCAACCCTGACAGAGCACAAGAAGTGCTTGGATAATGCTCTCAGGAGCTGGACATTGATGACCCTTGGTCCCTTCCAACTCAGGATATCTTATGACTCCATCAAGTTTTAAATCAGCTAATACTGATGTTGGCAATACAAAAGGAAAAACACTGACGGGTTGAGCTGCAAACATAGTATTTGTCCTACCAGCACATTGCCACCAGACTACACCATTTACTATGACAGAGTTACACAAAATTCAATGCTTTATCATGCATCAATATGGGCCTTTGAGTTTTGGAAGCAATAATAATAATAATAGATGCTAATTAACTTCACTCAGCAACTCTTTTACACAAGTTTCTACACAAGTTTCAAGACTCAGTTGCAGGCTCTCTTTATACCAACATAAAATTTATTAAGAGCACTCATCCATATGCCTGTAGGCTCATTTAGCTAACTAAGGCTTCCTATTGTCACTGTCTTATCTTTGGAATTTATGGCTGTATATATAACAAAATACAAGAAATTAAATTACTAAATTTGTCGTAACTGGAAGAAGAGATAAAAATATCTGTTCACAGCTGCTCTCAAACAGCAGACATAAGAACAATTCCTGGTTTCAGTTAGCATCCATTAATTATTGACTCTGGAAATTAATAGGGGGCCATACACAGTGGAAACATTTTTCAAACCCCAGGAATATTTCATAAAGATTCTTCTTGCAGTGCTTCAATGCTAAAAAATGTTTTGAGTTGTCTGACAAAAAATTGGAAATCATTGTCCAGAGCTCTTACAAAGGAGCAAATGGTGAGAGGTTACATTCAGTCATGGATTCATCCTTAGAAGAGGAGGTAGAAAGCTTCAGTGAGGCCAATTAAAAAATGTTCTGAGCCACAGACTCTGACCACTTCCTTCATATACAGTTATGTGGCTGTACATATGTGATTCTTGGATTTTTTATCTTCTCTGACTGCCACATTTGTTTTTCATTCTATAATGTTTCTTACATTCCTTAGGGAAGTTACATATATTTTTCTACTGTCCTGACACTATGCTTTTTTCTTTTTTCTTCATACTTGCGGACAATGATTAGTGTCCTCCTGCCCTTTTTATTGTTTTCACGTCATCCAACTGGAAACATTTTGTTTAATCCACTGATATACTGCAAATTCATCCCTGCAGCTCTAATATTCTTCTGTTCGTTCCTCTGGATTTACATCTGGTGAGGATTCTATGAAAAAAGGGCTGGAGGAATCCTGTACAGAGGCTGTCCTCCTCCTCTTGGAGCTTGATCACACCTGCCTCATCACTGTGGGCTTGCCTGAAGATCACTGAGCTGGGCCTGTCCCTGGTCATGGTGTCCAAACCTGATCCTGACCCTGACTCACTGATTTGTGTCCCTGCCTTAAGTTCAGACTGGGCTCATCCCCACAGACTGAACTTTCCTAATTACATACACTCAAAATAATGAGGGATGGTTGGAAAGACAGATAAGTACTGTATTTCAGAATTTTATGAAGTTCTGCTTAATATTTTGACCTATATCTAGATTGAGTACTTTTAAGCAAACTACTGGCATTGTTCCTGCATGTCTATGAGCTGCTCAACTTTTTCAGCTCTGAAATTAAGCTAATAGTTATAGCACTCCTGTGGTTTCCTACAAGTGCCGCAGGAAGTCCAAAAGAGCTATAAAATTTTTTTGGAAATTAATCCCTTCAGGAAAAGAATATAAATTAAAATAATTGCAGTGACACGGCAGCCTTTCGAAAACAATGCATTAATTATTAATCCCCTGAGATATGACATGCAGAGTTCTTTAATGGGTGCAAACTATATGTAGGAGGAGGTGGGTGAAAAGGATCCAGCTTGGACATAATTTTGTTTCTCTGTTTCTTTTTTGCTCATCTTGAGCTATTGGGTATCTTGCAAAGAACAATCTTTGATTGCTTGGCAGGTTGGAGAACTTTTCATCTTCTGGTCTTTAAAAGCAATAGCCCAGACATTAGAGTTTTTGCAACCTTGACCTGCTCCATCTTTATGAAGACAGATGTATTCAGGTCTAAATCCCCTAGCTAGACCATTTTGAGTACAAACTACAGCATCTGTTTCCTTCCCATAATACAAAAGTTACTCCCTTTGGTTCCAACAGTGGATGTAATACAACTTACCTACATAAATTGTTCACATTAAGGTTACATCATTTCCAACGCTTTCCCACCATGGCAACTACAATGAAATTAAACCTCTTCTAGTTTTTTTTCAACAGCTAATGTCAGGAAGGAAAGGATTCTTTTTGCTATACCTTGCTTTATTGAGAATTTATCTACAATCACTTTTGAAGAGAATCTGTTTATATTTTTGCAATAATGTTTGTACATGAACATAAAGAGTACCAGGTAATTCTCATAACAATAATGCTGATTTATACTTGAGAGCATACAAGATACAGAATAAGAAGATAGTGTTCTACAATACCAGGAATAATTAAAACTGTAGTAATAGAACAACTCCTCCAAGTGAATGCACAAAGAAGGCATGGATGGTCAATGACTTATCCAGATAGCAAAAGAAAAATTAGTGGAAAATACCTTGCAGAACTTCCTTACTTCTTAATTTCCTTACTCCTTACTTCTATTCATCAATAGATTAAAAAAAAATTAAAAACAGGAAGGTAATTAGGTGCTTGTCCCACAAGACATTAAGGAAATTGAAGTAATCCTTGTCTTCATATTATTAAAGATGATCTTGTTGACATGTAAAATAAATTCTCTAAGATTTATATCTTCCAAGCATAAAGACCTCAGGGATATGTGTTTGTTCCTCTCTTTTGTGCACATATATGTACCACATGGGTCTCTGCTTGTCTGGTTAGTGTGATGTGCTGAGAGATGAAACTGCAGGGAGAGCTCTATGCCTGAAGGATGGAAGGCACATTGCTCCAACTTGCCCTTCCACAGCACTTATCAAATGTGCCTGGTCCCATCTTCTTGCTGTAGAAGGTCCTCATCTGCCTGACTTCCAAAACACAAGGACTTATTTTTGGGGCACAACAGATAGGAAAATGTGTTGTGCTGGATTTGTCTGGTAAGACTGATGGGCTTAATTCTTTCCTCTGCAATTTCTCTACTCCTAATGATAAATAAATACCACTCAGTTTTAAAAAAAGTTTTTCTGAGTGTAGCTTCCAAGCGAAAGCCTACATATTACAGAATCATAATGACTAAAAGATCAGTACAGTAATGCTGAGGACTGACAAGAATGAACATGCCAGGAAGGAACACAATCCAAAAATGAAACCAAATAAATCACCAGATGCCCCAGAAGGACCAAGGATTAGGTACTAATAGTACATGTGGCAAAGACAATGATGAAGCACCAGGAGGGCAGAAGCCCAACAGACCTGAAGAATTCATCAGCTTTCAGACCTTACTTATACAAACAGACCGAGACACTGTTGTTCCTCCGCACACACGGTAGAACCCATGGGACAATGTTATGCTTCTATTGTTTCTATTTTTCAGTATGCTGAAGGAGTTCTTGGGAAGCTTTTTTTCATAATAGTTGCTTGGAAGCTGCAAGATGCTCTGCTGGGAGCTGCTGAGTAGGAAGCAACACTAGAGTTCCTCTTAGATAACACCTGAGCAATTCAAAAACAAGACATGCCTCAGTCTTGGGATCAGAAATCCTAATATAAAGCAGTACTTTCAAAACCCATCTTTCTGAAGTACTGTGAACACCATAATGGACGTCTCCACAGGTGTCCCATTCATTTTTCAAGAGCTTGATCTTACTGGCATTACAAGCATGGCTGGGTAAGTGTTA
Source organism: Agelaius tricolor (assembly GCF_023055355.1). Lineage (NCBI taxonomy): Eukaryota > Metazoa > Chordata > Aves > Passeriformes > Icteridae > Agelaius > Agelaius tricolor. The sequence goes on from NW_027269269.1 coordinate 1,806,969, forward strand.
AAATTGGTTTATTCACTTACTGTGATTTCTAAGATGCATTCAGTTCCTGGCATGGGAACAGGTAGAAATGCTGCAGATTTACTTTAAACAAATACTGACAGCATTGATAAACCATTCCAAATTATGCCACAATTTATGATAATCAGTTAGTCAATTTGAACTTGCTCCAGTGAGAAGTGAAACATTATTTTTAATCTTATAAGACATCAGGGCAATATCAAACCTTTGCAATCTACCCCACAAAACACTGCACAGAGAAGGCTGGGAGAGCAAGACCAACTCCAAACAATTTCATAGCTTTTTTCTTTCTTAAGAAGTGTCAAGCCAATCACATTCAAATGTTACCAACAAGCACTGATCAATAAACACAAACCCTCCCTTTATTGGCCATTACAGACAGGATATTACAGGTACATACTAGGGCTGTCTTACCTTCATAGGTGCAAAATGACTAGCCTACAAGCAGAGCAGGTAGCAAAATTTCAGATGGTGATTATTTTTTGCATGACTGTTAAAAAGTTATTTGCCATTGCATTTAAAGGGCAGCTACTTGAACCACTGTGAGCATGAATGGTGCTGAAGTGGCACATTTTTGAGCCAGCATGGAATCATTTGTGGCTAAATCCCAAAACCAGCCCAGTAAACAAACTGGGTTACTTCCTCTGAGATGAACATACAGATGAAAAAATAATCATATTATGGTGCTCACTTGCACAGGTAACAACAACAACAAAAGAAAAGAAGAAAAAAAAAAAACCAAACCAAAAAAAGCCCTAACAAAGTAGTTATAAACATCTAAAGTATTGGTTCTCCTATGGGTTTTGAGTGAGAGACTGGTAGGCTGTGCTTTCTCAAAATTAATCTTTATGAAGTTGTGAAATTTTAATAATTCCCAGGGACAGGATGCTTTCTTCTGGTTGAACATTTCACTCACAAACAACACGGACCCTTGTAGCAGGGTGACTCAGTTCACTACCATTTATTTCTGACAGCTAAGATGCACAGAACTAAAAAAATAGAGAAACTTATCCTAATGTGGCCTTCTGAACTCTCTCAAGTTTGGACCTGAGGATTTCTTTCTGCTGTGGAACAGCTGGTGCACCACTGCTCTAACAACTCCACCTTTAGGGGGCTAAGATTACTTTTGCTTCCATTTTGCACATCCAAGGCCTGCCTTTGATATCTTCCATGAGACAAATGCATGGAAGCATTGCATACAAATGCAACCAACAGCACAACAGGTCACACCAACAGCTTTGAAAGCCAGCACAGGACAAACCCATCTGTATTAATCTGCCTTTTGTGCAACTGGCAATTAGCCCATCCATGTTTCTGTATCTCTTCCACTTAAAAAGATGTCTATTCTCTATCACTATAGAAGGAGGGAAATAATTTGACTTTCTAATTCTAAAGTACTTGTACATCATGTAAAATAATAACATATGCGGAAGGAAAATCCTATGTAGCCATTGTTGGGTATCCTCAGACAGTTTTGGTCCAGTTTCATTTTATAGCACATTAGCTAAACTTACAGTCTTCTAATACTCATTAATCACAACACAAAAACAACCCCAGCTAAATGTGTGGTAGGCAACAAACTACAGATAATACAAATACTCTGAAAAGAGCAAAGACACAAAGAGATCATTGTAAATGAGAGTATCTGGGACTTGTACTGACTGGATATGCAGCAATGCATGGATATGCCCCATTCATTTACAGAAGGAAATGGTGAGGGCCATCAATACTGTTTTTTGTCTTTTTTAGTATTTCTATTGCAGGGTATAAACAGGAATCAGTTCTTTGTTTTGCAATACACCTTTTCTCACTCTAGACTGTAAAATACAACGATGTCATCACTGTCATCTAAACATAAAAAAGATCACCAAAGACACAAATAACTCAGATGGTTAAAGATACACAGAAAAAAGCAAAAATTCTGTCAAAATACATTATCTGCAATAAAGCTCTATGAGGGCAAAAAATTACTAGGATGTACATTTGCTAAGTTTCACTGAAGTCTTTTGAGTAAGACTCCCGTGGGAGAACACTAATGGAAGTTTGCAATTGTATGTGGAAATGCAAGAGTTTTGAAAAAGAGATAAGAAGTGATAAGGAAGAGTAAATAGTTTTCTTGCCAAGATGAAGTTGTAGGTGCTCTCAAAATCTCTGCAACTCAACAACTTTTTTTAATATTCTTGAGAAGGAAGCAGTATGCAAGGTGGTGAATCTGCTGAGGAAACAGAATTATTTAAGTTACACAAAATGACTGGAGAGGAATTCCAGGAGGATCTAATCAAAGTGGATGATTGGGTAACACAACTGTAGATAAATTTTAATGAAGGTAGGCACAAGGCAATGCTTAGTAAGTAAAACTGTTCACTTCAACTTTATATTTACTGATTAGCCAGCATATTTGGGGGAAATATGCTAACAATGATGATAATATTGTCTGCCTTCTTCTCAGTGTGATAAGAAAAGGTCATTGAGAAAAAGGGTTTTCTGTGTGAGTTTTGTTTATTTTTTCTCTCCTCTCAGTGTCTGCTGTCAGTTTGCTCTGTGTTTTGGATACATGTGAAACAATAGCTCACTTTTCAGAAGGAGAGCAGGGAAGGGTAAAACTTCTGAGACTGTAAAAAGTTTAAGAGATTCCCCTTGTTTTTATTTCCAGCTTTCTAAAACATGTGAAAGGAACAATATCTTGAAGAATATAGCATTAGTTGGTGGCAATTAGGTGATTCCAAACGCAAGTGAAAGGGAAAAATTACTATCAGCATTGGAGCTAATGCAGTCTGGTGCCTCATATCTTCTGGCTGGACCCTCTGGTGTCTAAGAGAAAGAGTGTTTTTAATGAAGGTTTCTGCAGATTGGGACACTTCCCTGCCATTCTACTGTGAGGATCTCCTGCTATTAAAGATGATGAGCTCGTTTAGCCTCAGTAAGAGCATCAGTAAGACCTTACCTCTTATTTGTAGCTGTTTATGATGAAATTTTTGTCTCTGATGAGTTTGGTTGGATCTGGCCAGCAGCAATGCTACTGGTTTTGGAAACAAGACACATGGACAAGATGAGACTGCTTGGTCAGAGCTGCCCGCTCCCAGACCTGAGCAATGCAGGCTCCTCAAGACTGGTCCAGAATATGTTACCCACCAAAACACTGGCCAGACTCATTGGCAAGCAAGGGCCCCTTTATTTGGGGAAATTGGTCAGCAGTGTCTCCCTGTTGTTGCTTGTAGTGCCAAGACTGATTTACCTGAACAGCAGTAGCTAACAATGTCACCATTGCTGAGGCCAGACATGGGCAGCAGTAAATCAGGGAATGCATGATTGCCATGGAGTAGGTAGTCCCACAGACAGTCCTCAGGCAGAGGTAATAGATTCCACAAAACTTACTGGAGCTCATCCTGCTTTCCCTCTCCAAACCTGACAATTTAGTCCCTGGTATAAATTGGTTTCAGCTGTACTGAGCACATGCTCCTTATTCAGCTGGATGCACTGCAGTCCATGTATGACAGAGAAATCTCTACTTGAGGAAATTGGAAGTGGCCTTTGGATGTGCGTCATTAACTGTGCCACAGGCAAAGCAGCAAGAGCTGTGCTCTGCAGAGGACAGCAGCTGCAGTGAGTGACAGCACCTCTGAGCTTTGTGGGAAGGGCAGGGCATGAGGTAAGGCCATCACGTACTCTATGGAGAAGTGGAAGAAAGATGCCCCCTGGGAACATCCCCAAATCCCAACATCATCATCCAAAAGAGAGCAAGGAGGAAACTGCAGTGGCTCTGCCTGCCCCACAAGTGCCCTTTTGCTGGAGTGAGATTCAAAGAGCATGATGAGAGGTGGCAATATGAATTCAGGCTGTCTGCTACCCTTCCCAGCAGATTATCCTCCCAGCACAACCAAGCTGTTACCAGTCCCTATATACAAGGGGCCTTGCTGGAGTCCAGTGTGTTCAGTGAGAAATTCCTCATTTTTAGAAGTGCAAGTTGAAAATGCGTGTTTACTCCAAACTTCTCTAGGGATTTACATGGCTATGTGGGTTCTAGGCTGGAGCTCCCAGTGTGCTGAAAGAAGTTCCTGCCCTTGACATCTTGTAGCATCAAATAAATAAGACAAAATAAGAAATATGAGAATATAAGGAGTACTAGAAAAGATATATTATCAATTACTAAGAGTTTGCATTGACCAGAGCTTAGGCACATTAAAAAGGTAAAAAACCCCCAAACCCAAACTACTCAAAATGATGGGATCTTAAGGTAACATTCTTCCTCCAACCAATTTCAACAGCAAGATTAGCCTGAGGATACTGTTTGCCTGATCTCCTCTTACCCTGTGATATGCATCTTAGAGGAGCCCTGTGGACTAGGAAGCTGCAATCAGTATAATCACATTTTTATACAGAAACAGTATGAATGGAAAATGAGAAGATCAGTAATCTTTTTGCTTAGAGAATATGCTAACTCCTCAGCAGAGGAAGCTGTACTTGAAGGCATTAATACAGAAAGGGTTACACAAAGAGAGGAAATACAAGAGCATAGGTGCCCATAGGATTTTGCCTAAAAGATGTTGGAGGGAAATAGTAAACTTTTAAGAAACATGTATTTCATAACAAATTTTAAATTACTTACATTTCCTCAGATGTACTTTCCTGCTGCCTGTGCAATCATTTTTGGCCATTAACAGAAATAAAGACACCACATGAAATACAGCAAGTATCAGAACCTCAAGGACTTCATGCATAAAGAATCCATCCTGGGAAGCAGCAGCTATCATTATTTTAGTCCTTTATTTACTGTTTCCTAATGCAAAAAACCCCATGCTGCTATCCAGTACCTCCGAACTCTGTGTTACCATTCTCACTCCTGTTAAATATGCAGCTGGGAGGTAATCTGCTTAGCAACCAGCACAAACATATTGCACCAGAGGAAAAGGAGGGCTCCTTGACAAGCAAACTTGGCTAGAAGCCAGCTAAAAGACCCAAAGGCACCTCAGTCAAATGTCTGTGTTTTCTGAATAAACTATAAATTAGTAAGAGGAACAGCAGGGACAGACTAAGTCTACAGTGATTTCAGGGCATACCCAAGCAGGTGAGCCACTGCTCCTGCACACTGTTACTATGGCAGGTAGACAGAACAGATGGGAGCTAGTTGGTTCTCAGTGCAGATTTTCCACTGTGCAATCTATGTAGCTGAAACAAATAGTTTGGCCTCCTGGTGCCCTCGAGTCACTGCAGCAGTGTCCCTGCAGCAGCAGGGGTGGGCACCCTCATCAAGAAGGTACCAGGTTGCCCTGGTATGGCCAGATGTATGGGGCACATGCTAAATGAGATTAATGATTTTGGGTTTTAAAAAACATTTCCACAGCTGCACTGTGGAAAATAACATTGCACTTGGGGTGCTCTTAATAAAAGCAACACAACAGAAGTGAAGGACCAAATTTAGGCGTCTTTTACAGCGTCAGACAAGAAAAGGAGGAGCAGGGACTGATGCTACTGATAGAGACAAAGACTTTGAGGATGTGGCTTCAAAGTCTTCCAAAGCCATCCAGTGCTACCTGGGCACGGCTCTCATGTTGTGCTTGCAGCTGTGCACAGAGGAAAGATTGTGGGATAGGCAAAAACATCTCCACAGCAAGCAGCTGTCCCTCTGGCTCAAGCATGTCCCTCTAGCCCACCAGAGCATGTTGTTGAATTCTGCAAGAAATCACATCCCTGCACATGTTTCTCCACCAGATCCTTGACCAGGACCTGTGAAGGCTTGGGCATTTTGTGCTTCCTGTCTTACAGAAGAGGAGGAAGCAAAACAAGACATGTAAGAACCCTTCACTGCAGCAGGGAGGACTGTAAGAAGATCCTCAGCTGCTCTTCAGGCTAGCCACAGAAAACATTGTCTCAGAATTTTATTCACATCATGTCAGAAGACCCAAGAACTTCAGTGGCAATCTGGGGACATAAATGCATGAAAACTCTCCTGAGAACTGACAAGATTCACCCTCACTCTGCAACATATGGTTGGAAATTTAAGAGAGGCTGGGACACCTCTGATTAAAAATAATTGTCAAGGATGCAGCATATTCAGAATGAAAAAACATAAATTTTTGGACTCCATTCTGACAAAAGGTCAAGACAATAATGACTCTAATGAGGCAGAAAACATCTAGGAATGAGTCTTGGCTGCTTCAAATAGTATGTAAGGTAGATTAAGGCAGACCATATGTTCTGCTAGAATAAAACATATGCTTTAAAGGACAAATGATTCATGAAGGGTTGGTTAAGTGGGATGCATCATGTGCAGGTACAGAAGTTCAGGATGCTGCTACTACAAGCAACTGTCTGGGGGGAGATGACAGCCCAGTACATTATCTGTACATGGGGGTAAAAGAGAGGACAAAATATACCAGAGATGGGGGTGGCAGTATTGCAATCCAGTTTCTGAATATATTAACGTGGAAAATACAATATTACAGGAACTCTTGATGCTCACATAAATAATCTTTCCATTAATCTTCACTTGATTACAGTGACTGTTTTCATAACAAGAAAAGCTCTATCTCTGATGTGCCATGGAGCACAAGAAATAATAGATTCAGCCTTCAAACATGCATAGCTAAAGATGAATAACAAATTTTGGAGAGAACTGTGCATCATCCACAATGACAAACAGAAAGCTAACAGAGTGGAAAGCAGGCAGATCAAGAGTAACCAATGTCCATAGCTCATCTTTAAAGATAAGCCATGGCCTTGGAATTTAAGGTATGGATGGATCAGAGCTGACTCAATAGAGAGTAACAGCTTAGTTATCTGTACTACCCTCTTGCTTTCTTTGTGGAAGATGAAACAAAAAAGGGCCCTGGGAGGTAAGGGAGGCCTAAAACCAGCAGTGACTTCAGGAGGAGGCACATAGCTCTGGCAGGCTTCTCTGACCATTCTGAGCCACATCTCCTGTTGCTAGAGCCACGAGCAGCTTGCACACAGGAAGCATTGCATGTGCCAGGATATGCATATCGGAATTTCTCTCCTTGAGATAAGATTCATCCATGCAATCACAGGTGTCTAAATGCCATTTTTAGACATCTTTATGCCCCTGTGACATCTGCATGGCATTGGAGATATCATATGGTCAAACTAGGTGGAGGAGAACTCCTGGGCTTTCCAAGTCAGCACAAGAAACTTACAGTCACACAACAGAGCATCCTCTGTGTGTATTTTACCCAGGCACTATTCTTCATTATGTGTTCAATACAGCTCATCTATCTCATTTGTGATAGGAATCTTTTTATGGACAAAAAAACCCTCCAAAACTCTGAAAAATCTTCCACAATGAAAATATGTTTATTCTCAGAGGATAATAAACTGTCCCTCAGTCAAGGCCACCCTATCCAAACAAGTCCTTTCCCAACCAGGTTTTCTCAGACAATACTTAGCCAGACCTGAGCAGGTGGTTGGAGAGCTGAACTTTCAAGTTCATTTCATAGGGTAAACATGTCATTTTAATGCCTCTGACATGGGAGTGTTTTGTCCAGTGCATAAGCAGCATCCTGTCTCTGGCACTCACAAGCAGAACTCCAAGATTCACAGTTCTGATTTTTGTTTATGGTACTTTTAAAGGGCAGGGCTTTGTGGCACAGAAGTCCTGTTTATATTTCAGCTGCTTTAGAGGGCAAGATGTGACATGGAGTTCTATAATGTCCCTTGAGCTGTGGCTAGATCCCTAAGGCTCTTGCAATGGAAGGGGCTGCACTTCCATTTATTCTGACCCCAGTGTGACTGACTTCAGACAGTGTTGGAAGGAGCTGACTTCCTCTGAGTGAAGAAAAGCTCATGAGAAGACTGAGCTGGTCCAATTAATACAGAGTACCCTGCCTTACGTCTGGTTTCTGAGTTAGACCCTAGGAAAAACCAACAGTTTATCTGTATGTAAATATGCTCACAGTTAAGCTTCCTTTTTTCTCCATAAGAACTCTCTATCCTATAGTGCAGTTATTTGCAAACTAGCTTAAAGGGTACATTCATTGCCAAAGCTTCTTATGGGAGAAGAAAGCAGGTTTATTTGCCCTTGACACAAGAGGTACATTTAAGTTGGAATGACAATCATGACTCTTGTGCTATGCAAGGTGAGTCAGTGCTCTCTGAGGAGGCTTTCAGCTCCACATGGTGCAAGAGCTACCTGACAGTGAGGACCACTGGTCTGACCTGTAGTCAAGGAGGAATCTCAAATGACATTGTTGCAGTGGCATAGGAGGAGGAGGATGGGATGTGTCTTCAGAGGAGGAAGGGCAATATTCAGGGCAGGTGTGGCCTTATTACAGGTGTGGCCAGCAGCCGCTCACCACAGGCAAGCACAGATCATGGTGGGCTTTGCCTGCAGTGCCACGACCCAGTCCAGCACAGTCAGTTGCATTGGAGACCTGGAGAAAAACCATTTTGCTTCTCTAGAAATGGTTCTTGTTCACCATGCAAAGTCTTCGGTATATGATAATTAGCAGCTGTCACCTGTTATGCAGCCCACCTTCCATGTGCTGATGCAGATGGGTTGGTAAGGTGAGCCCAAAATGCCTATCACCCCGAAAATCCAGAGCTCCTTCAGCTGTCTATGCAAACAGTATCACACTATGACAAGGCTGCTCCTTTCATCTCCCCCAGCAGCAGCTTGGGATACTTGTTTGGCATGGAAACATCAGTGCTAAGAGGACTCAGGGACAGGGTGAGTGACATGTTTGGTCTTAAAGTGTGTACGGAGCAGCAAAGGATTTGGGGATGGACAGAAACCCAAAGAGTGCTGCTACTGTTCAAGGCACATCTCAGAAATGCCCTGATCGGATGTTTGAAATTAAATTGCTTAGATGGCAACTAATCAATCCACATGGCTGGACTGCTGTAAGCAAAACAAAACAGTAAATTCAACTTCTTTTCTTATTGCATTCTTTCATTTTAACTACCAAATGTACCATTTGAAACATAGAGAAGGAACATTTAACTTGACAGTATCTCTCTAAGCACAGCTAGTTATGGGCTAGACATTCAAATATCAAAAGCTGCTAATAAATATATACATATTATTACTAGTAACAAATAGTTTTTAACAACTTCATGCAGTGGGGTTTATGATGACTTATACAGGTGCATTTATACCGATAAACACACCCCTACAGCTTCAGGAGAGATCTATACTAGACATTACATTATTTCATACATCATAATTTTTTCCTCCCTCTCTGGAACAGAAATAGTTCATAGGTAAGGGGTCATAGAAAGGGACTGTGGCTAATGATACTAATAAAGCATTCAGAGACAGCAATTGCCCTGAAATGCAGTTTAAGTCACATTAAGACCACCATTGTACCTCAAAGGAAGGAAAAGCATTTACTTTTCTTCTGTACTATAGAGAAGATTGATATTTGAAAAAAAGCTATTATTTGAGTTAAAATCTTTCAGGCCATCTCCAGTCAGTTTTCTTGCCACAGTATCTGATACCACTGCAAGTTTCAGCACACACATTTCCTAGTAACTAAGCTACATTTAAAAAAGATCTTTTAAGGGCAGAGCTCACCACCACTGTGAGCAGCACAGGGCTCTGCACCCATCACAGAGCTTCTGGCTGGACAACACCATTTGCTCAGCTTGCTAGCAATGCTCATTAGCACTTGCAAAGTCCTGAGTATGTTCACAGGGTTCAAAAATTATTTGGATTAATAAAATCCAAATCAACTCCCACATATGGCAGTGCAGAGCACAACTGGGTCACTAGATCTCCAGTGTGTGAATTCTTAAGTAATTATAAGTGCATGTTTAAGAGATTAAGTAGCACTGTCCAAGGATTCAGAAGGATTTAAAATGCTGAGATATTTATCAGGTAAAATATATATATATAACTCTCAATTGCTTTCAGTGATGTATTAAATGCATGCAAAATCTTTCTCTAATGTAGTTTCAGCTACAGTTCAAAATGAGGTAGGCTAACAAATGTATTTAGGACAATGAAAAAAAAATAAAAGAAATTCACATGTAGAAACAGGACCAAAGGCTTTATTCAGAATCCTTTGAAGAAAAGTCTCCTGTGTTTTTTAATCAGCAGTGTGCTGGTGCAAGCGCTGCATGTTCATAAAGTATTAGTACACCTTTTCTTGCACTGGGGTCCCTCTGGCATTGGGTAGGTTAAGCAATTGCTGGTATCAAATTAATTCATTGATTTCCACTAGTAACAACATTACTGCATCTTAAATTACAGATAAACTATTCCAATAGAGAAGAGAAGAAAATGAATAAATGTATCTTACTAAAGAGAAAAAAACAACCCAAACACCAAACCACAAAAAAACCCCAAACAAACAATAAAAATGTAAACATGTCCGAGCCATTGCCAAGGTAAGATGTGTAGATCAGCTTAATAACAATTAAAATATTTTAACATTTTTAAATCAGATAGATAAATATGTATTTACTCAGTGTAGCTGAGATGTGGTGTGGTTCAGCAAACATCACATTGCTAAGGAGAAGGTGGAACATTTTAATATACTCACTACTGCACAATAATTAAGAAGAAATAATTTCCTGCAATTGCAGCTCATGCTGGGCAACCTCCCCTACAACCTCATTTTACAGATACTTGTAGTTTTACTTTATTGGGTTGATGAAGTGAGCTCTGGTTGGAGCAAGCAGCATATACCAGCTCTTCTTTTTTAAAATGCTCTGCTTTTTTTCTCTAATCCATTACTAAAATACGCACATTTACCTGAATATAACTTAAACTTGGATGCCCAGCTCCATTTGCAGAAGGTTTTGAAGGTGAGAAGGAAGAGGATAAAAGCACATTTCAAATTGTCATGCCTTCAACCTGCAAGAGACTGGAGCTGTAGGAGTTCAGCTGGGTGAATGCCATACCCAGAGCAGTCAGCACATAAATATGAGAGGCACTGCTACAACTCACATCTTGCAAGAAAAAGGACCAGTCTGGGGGGCAGTCCAGACCTTTTAGTGATTCCTCATGGTACATTTCTCCAAGGAAAGGCTTGCAGGCAGTTTGTTTGCCAGCCTTCACAAGGACTGGCTAGGGAGTTGGGGCCTTGGGTCATCTCCCTGGCTCTGCCTGTTCTCTGATTGGTATCCTAGGCAAGTTTATATCAACTCTGAAAGATTTAATTTCATTGACCTTGATAGGTGATTGACTTCCTTTATGAAAAGTTTTACAAAGTGGGATTTATATTAGCTTTCTGTAACTAGTCTAGGTCAGGGAATCACACTCAGGCAAAGTAGAAGAAGTCCAAAGGTAAGGAATAGAAAATTATCAGAGGTCTTTGAAAGCATGGCATAGGAACGAGCTGAACCACATGGATTGATTCATTTCTACAGAGGGAAATGAGATGAGACATAACAGGAGTCTTCAAATATGTATTAGGCAGAAACAATTCTCTGCATTTGTATTGGGCAGAAGCAATTCTCTGCATCCTCTTCAGAAAGAACAAGACAAGCAGGCATAAACTCTTGCAAGAGAAATATAGGTTAGACATCATGAATTATTTTCAAAAAATTTAAAGGAAACAAGCTTCCTAGTCAAGGTCCATCCTTTACACATGTGATAAACAACAGTAGAGAAAATCTGCCCCAAACCAAGCTCAGTGTTACTGACCATCCCTCAAGAGCAAGGACTTCTCACCAGGCTGCCCTGTTTTCAGTGACCCTACGTCTCTGATCTCCCGATAAAGCTTTGTGAAATGCCTTACATATATTCATTACCATTTTTAATGGGAAAAGTTCTTATCAAATAAGGTCTTTTCTGGCTGCATTCTGGCTATACTTTTACTTGTGCACTAGAGTATGGTACACATTAGGACCACATTTCTAGGCTCATGTCTTGTGGTCTATATGAAAGCACCTTTAATGTCTAACTTCCAGATTTGCTATTTTTTGATTAGCCTGCTCTAATTTCCCTGCAGTTCAAATGACACAGTTCTCTCTGTGCAATTTTAACAAGGAGGCAGCTTGGCTGCTGGTTCTATAAAAAAGTCACCCATGGGACTAACTGAGCTCCAAGAAACTGCTTCATAAATTTGAATACTTTGATATGATAAATGCCAAAGCCAGCTTTACAGAGATGAAGGACTATATCTACTTCACTGCTGAAACACACCCATGGAAGTTCTCCCTCAACTCAGGAAGTCTGGAGGGGACATCATTGCTTTATATAAAAGCATAAATGCTCCTAAAACTTTCCCCAAGGAAGCAGAGCTTTGCTCCATTGGAGCTGTGAACAAGTGGCTAAGTGTGACTTTTTTTTCAGAACACTTCAGACATGGTCTTGAAGCATTATCATTCTCCCCCTGACATGGTTTGGGCGAACTTCTCATCCAGTGCATTGTTCCCACAACTGGTGGTAATTTTCCCTGTTGTGGTCCCAGAAAGCCTGTCTCTGGGTCTCAGACCAAGTATCCTGGGACACAGCAGGTTCAGAGAGCTGAAGGCACCTGGGCTTCAAATATCCCAGGTAAACCTTCCAATATGCTCCAAGATGGCTCATGTGAGAGAGCTCATCCTTTTCACAAGGCAGTGATCACAACACTTGCCTGCCTCCCAACAGTTTTCTAGAAGAAAACAAATTATCATTTACCAACAGCTTCCAACAGAAATTTCTTTAGAAATATCAATGTATTAAATATTTACTTAAGAGTTTTGTCCAAACTGAACAGGTTTGTCCACCAAAAATAAAAATTTCTGTGCCTAGCTATATCATGCAACACAGAAATGGTAAAATCTGTCACCACGCTGCATCCCTTCAGCCAGCAGGAAAGTGCAGGCAATTTTTATAGAATTGGTGGAGCTGGTACTAACACTACTGTATAGAGAGGCTCTCCATATTTCAGCTAACTGGAGCTCTTTATGCAGCTGTAAATAGATTAACCTTCAAGTGTGTAATAATCTTTGTGGGGGCTTTTTTAAACAAAAGTGAGATATTTGAAAACGTACGTTGCTTTTTATCTGTTATTGTTGGAGTTCCCACTTGCAGTCACAGTGGAAACACCCTGTTCCCAAGTTCCCTGGATGATGTGAATTCCCAGCTGGTGCTGCAGCAGATTGCTGGAGACCTCTCCTTCCAAGGTATACGGTGCTGACTAGGCCTTATGAAGCCAATGAAAACAAGTATTCAAGTTAGTATGAGTGCAAGTGATCCTTAAGCCCTTAATTACTCCCTGTATGTGTACTGTTTAATTCCCATGCATCACTCTGAGTCCTAGGAGAGTTTGCCTTGAATTCCTGTGCTGAAAACCCCCTTGGCTCAAGGAAAGTTTAGGACTCTTGATGCAGGGTGGGTGGATGCCAGGGCCATTTCCAGCTAAACTCTCTCAGCACTTGCAGATTGCTCTGAACATTTTTATACCATGTATCCATTTCCTTTGAATCACTAACAGAAAAACTGCTTCATCTCCAGGACAATACTGCAAAAGAGAAGGGGAGAGTAAAACTTAAAGCCCCCCCAGCCCTTACCAGATGAACAGCAATTTATATAAGGTGATTTGTTCATGTATCTTTGCTAAAATGTTGCCAGAATTGCATAGTTAAAAAACTGCTAAGCAGAATAGAATGCTACAAAAGTCTAAACTCAACGGTGGCTTATTTATCTCCAGGCCTGCAAGCTAATGCTGACGAGAAGTTAAATTTAAATAAATTTATTCTAAGTGTAACCAAAATGCTGTAAATAACATATCACTTGCTATGCAGGAATATTCACTACATATTGGGGGACATACAACACACAAAGTGCTGTACCGACCTAGTTTATTTTACTGCAGGAGGCTCCTACACCTCGTGTCCCATTCTCAAGGCAAAATTGTATTATTATTATCAGGTCCCATGCCAAGCCAAGGACAGGGATGAGGAAAGTTGAGAGTGTTTGGTTCTCAGCTGCACCCCTGGTGCAGTGGGATCCCCATATTCAAAGTGCTGCAGCTGAGAGGGTAAAATGTCCAAAGGTGCCAGCAGCCAGTTCCTCGCCCCCACACCCACAGGCAGAGGCAGCAGCACCTTGTTAGCCACAGGCAGAGTTTGTGCACGCTCACAGGGCTGATGTGACTGAGCTTTTGACTGAGCAATTGTGTGAGCTCAGCCACCACAATTGGTTCAGCCAGCCCGAGCTGCCCATGTGAGATGCCAGCACATCTGGCCTGTATCCAAGTGACAGGGAGGGACATTATGTCAAGCAGTGGGAGGACCTTGCATTGGCAATGAAAGTTGCAAAAACTTCAGAAATCCAAGTCTGGGGAAAACCCTGACTTCTTTACAATCCACCCAGTGAAAAACATCTAAAAACTCCAAGAGAGGTTTCTTCCCCAATCAACTTCCCTCTAAAATACCTATATAGTGAGGTAAACTTTCAAACAAGCATGCAGTGTTTTCCTGGAAGCATTATCAAAGCTAATTGCATAAACATTTCATTAGTTAATTACAAACTGCAAAAAAAAAAAGCAGGGTGAAGCTTTGTACCTGCTGTAGTAGAGGCAAATGTTACCACAATTCTTATTTAGCACCAGTCTTCCAAATCATCACTGGGTGCCATGCAAGCGATGGGCAGCACCCACAAGAGAGGGAGCTCCCTGTCTAAAGCCATGAGGGAAAACAGCCAAATAGAGATAGTTGGAATCAAACACTAACAGAATGGCCACATTTAAAGAACTATAAACTGGCATTATACAGTATTTTAGCAGGATAATCACTCCAAATATCTGGCTATATGGGCAGGGGAGAAGTCATAAATGGACCTCGCTGCTTTGCTTCAGTCCTGCCAAGATGCTTCCCACCACCCTGGCAAAGGGCAGGAACCACCTTATGACAGCTGCTGAGATACCACTTAGGGAAACATTCACCATCCACCCAATTAAAAAGAAAAACAAAATCAAAAATTACAGTTATAAAACTGTAGGCTCCATGAAAAAGTCAGTCTGATTTAAAATATACAAATCTTTCATGTTTTAAACTAGTTTTACTAGTTGTGCTGTTTATAAACATGATAGCTGGCATGCTTCAAAGTGGGGAGTACCAAACAAATCATAGCTGCAAATTGTTTACCGTGACAGTCCGCAGTTTTATCTTCCAGCTGTCACTGATAGCAAGCTTCTATCACTTACTGAGCTGCTTGGAGGCTTTTCTCAATTAATCTGAATTTTTTATCTGCAGGTACTTTTGATTCACACAATGGGTGGAGAGATGGCAGTTCAGGAGTGCACACATTCCCCCAAGCCATCACAACTGAGCTCCAGAGCAGGACTGTTGGTAAGCCATGCATAATTCAGCACATTTCTTAGAGCAGCTATCGCTCTGCCAAAGAAGTGGCACTGACTTGTGCACACAAGAGACAGTTTCTTAGCATCAGCTTTTTTCTTTTAAATTTTCTTGCATCTTTCCTTCAGGTTGAAGCTTTTTTAAACGACACCTTTTTAAAGTACATCTTAGACATTTTTAGAACATACTTCCAAACTATTCCTTGGAAGGCATACAGAGACCATGACGCTACCTCCTATTCCTCTTTCCCACACAGTTTGACAGTGTACAGGCCTGTTCTGTATCTAAATTTACAAGCTGTGACAAGTGATAAATATCCTAATTCTAAAACACTATTGTGTACCTCTGAGACAATTAAAATTCCTTAGATACCTAGATGCAGTACATAATACATTTAGTCAACATTAGAACATGTCAGAGAAGGAATGTTTTATTCCAAGACACATCCAAGCATCTAAAAATAGGCCTTCAGTTTAAATTAAAGTATTGTAATAACATTCATTGGGAAATCCCCTTTCCTCAGATTACAAAAGTAATATTAACTCATAGATTGTCTCACGTGCAGTAAGAAGTGAACAGAAGAGCTTATAAAAAACAGCAAATAAATTATATATTCTTATTTTTAGGAGAAAAAAATCTGGTTAAAAGTGATGTATTTTTAATTCTGTCGTTTAAACCCAAAAAATCATGCCATACACTTGAGGGCACAGACTGAACTCTAGCCCACACTATTCCATACAGTTTAGCAGCAGGAGAAGACAATACAAGGGTTTCCAAGGTTTGGCCATAAGATGTTTTGATTGAGACATGCCATCAGCATTCCTGACTCAGTTTTGCTCAGTTGCTTTGGAGGTTGTGCACACCTTTCCAGAAATGCCTGGGAGGAGCACAGTGTAACTGCAATGTGTGATAGACAGGAAGTTAATCACTGACTGAACTTCAATATTTCACCTAATAATCTTAATCAGGGCACCAGAAATGCACAGTATTTCTGAGATGCATGGCAGTGGTAGGAGACAACTCATCTACCTTCATTTAACTTCTTTCTCTGCTTTTAGGGGTGGGGTAGAAGGGCGTCTCCAGAGTCTTCTCTGCAAATTAGAAGCTATTTTCTTTCTTTGCGGTAGTTTAATTAAGGACTATAATGGAATTCATCTTCTTTGGGAGACTTACTTTAAATAAGAAAACAAATAGAAAAGACTGGTGTCACATTCAGCTGGAGAAGGGTTGGTGACATGCAAAAACAAACTGATCTGTCCTGGTTTTGTCTCACCAAGGACCACTGTGCAGCATCAGTGCTGCTAGAAGTTGGTGCTGCCACCAGTGCAGCAGCTGGCCAGTGTATGCATCCATCTCCCTTGTGTTCTGGTTAGCAGTTTTTACCTTTTTACATAGAAACACACACTGCTCAATGCCTAGTGGCCCAAAGCAGGTAGTGTGCACTAAAACAGCAGAGCACCCTTATGACTGGCTGGTGAATCAGCACACAGGGAGTGACCTGCCCCGTTCTGAGACAAACCCTGAGACTCACGATCCGATGTCGAGGTTTATGTGGGAACACTGACAGCTCTTCCAACGAGGTCCAGTTCCCACCTCTGAATCAGAGCACTTTATTCTCTCATCCTAAATGTTCATATTTCTGCATAAGTATTTCTGACTGCTTAGCCTGCTATGGAAGTAGTGATGGCAATTTACGCTGTGTCAAGGCACATGAGCAGATCATGAAGTTGGGAATAGCATATATTAAAGATTTACACCATGTAGCCCAGCTTAAGTGACTCCTTGCCATAGGGAACAGAGAGTCATAGGCATGTGTGTAAACGACAGAAATGGCAGCACCTTTTTCCTCCAACCATACCAATTCCACAGGTAGACCCTTAAAGCTGCCCCATGGGAAGCATACTACCATTTCCTGGGCTCATTTCCAAGGGACTGAGTGTCTGCTACTGCTGATGGTGGTGTCACTGATGTCCTGTGTGCCAACAGCCCACAGTTTCCAATAACTCCCACCATGGAGGAAAAGACTGTGCAATTATTCCTGTTTTATTCAGCTTACTGCTCTTGGTTGGAGGGTCTCAGTCTGTCATTTTTCTGCCAGTGGTGGTTTTACTTGTTTCAGACTTTAGCCAGCTTTCTTCTAGCATTTAAATTAACTCTGGAAGTCCCAAGTTGAAAGCCTATGGTCTCACACTTGTTACAAGACAAAGAACCACTACATTCTGAGCTGTTTACAGCCTCCTGTAGTCTTGTCCAGGCCTCTAGAGATTGTCAAGCAGCAAGCCAGAAGGGAGCTGTTTAAACTGCAATTTTCAAGTTCTTGGATAACAACTAACAGAGTCATGGCAATAATGAAAGCTGCAAAAGATGCTAATCCTTCTTTTATTTCAGATATTCTCAAAAGCACCTGGAAGACTTACATAAATGACCTCAATTTTAACCTGTTTAGTTTAGTGTGATGGAAAAAATGTCATGAGTGATACTCCAGCCCAACCTCTACATGGAAGAAGTTTTTCCTCTAAAAATAGTGCTGCACTCTTTTGGTTGTGACACTTCTCATGCTACTAAATTAGAATTCACAAGTCTTCTGCAGGATTCCTAATGGGATCAAAGATTGGAAACATCTTTGAAGTTTGTCTTCCTTTGCTCTGCTGTTAATACATACCTGCACTAATCCACATGGTTCTCCTCAACTAATCAGTCACCCTCCCTCCCCAAAGGGACAGTTTACAGGCTTTTCCCAAACCCCAATTGTTTGTGTTCATTATCCACACTTCATTTTGCAAGAGCATACCATTTTGTTAATTGATTTTTCATGCTCTATAAAGAGGACAGTTTTGTTTTCTGAAACCTTTTGGTCTAAATGAGATTTGCCAGTCATATTTACAGTACTTGTAACTTTGGTCCTGTTTATTGCTGGCAAGGCAACTGGATTGAACCGTGTGTGTGACAAATTCACAACATTTTACTTTGGACTACAGCTGTTAATAATATGATTGCAAGGAGATCATCTCAGTTTCACTTTTTAAATTTAGTCCTTGTTGAGAGAGATCAAAGAAACACTGAACCTCAAGCTTATTTGCTTCTTGTTTAGGAAAACAAGCTAAAAGCTTCATTGACCCTAAGCAGAAATCACACAAGGCAAAACATAATTTAAAAAATACTTTCAAAATTTACACAACTTCAAACTGTTACACAGGTATTTCTCTTTGTCTCATTATGACTCAAATTTGGCTCATAACTACCATATCAAACTTCTTGTATTTTCAAATTAATACTTATTTTTGGGGGGGAAAAGTTATCTTTGGAAGAAAGCCTATTATCATAGAGTCTGTAATGATTTTTGTCACTGACAGTAATTGGTTCAGTCAGGCAACTGTTTGATTTACTTAAAGATTTCAAAGCCAGAATGCCTCACTGTGCTCACTGGCTTCAACCTCACAGACAATACAAAATGCAGAATTGCACCAGAAGCAATATGTGGTGCTTTTTGAAGATGTATCTTTATAGAGCTGAATGCATCTAGATTACCACAGGCTTGAATTTCAGAAACCACAAAAACTGGAGATGAAGTCAGTGGAATACACCAGTGATAAGCCCCACAGCTAGACATCCAAAATTAACCCTTTTTAAATATTGATATATAAACTGAAATTAAATGCATGAGAGAGACACGGTGAAGCAGAAAGTTTCTCTAAAGTTTCTCATACTTCATTAGTGGGAGACTGAAGATTTTTACTGAGATTCCTTTAGAAGGCGAGGGGAGAAAAAAAATTACGAAAAGAAAAAGGAAAAAGAAAAAGAGAAATGGATGAGCTCTCATTTCTTCAAAGCTTTATTCCTTAATTTTTTTTCTGGGCTAAATTAAAAGATTAATCCATTTCAATGAATACCCACAGGGTTCACTTCTAAACGAGTATTTCTCCCCTCAACAGATAGAATAGGAAGATTAAAGTATGAAAAAGAGGCAATTTATAGTGAGTTTTCTGGTCTTAAGAAGGGTTTTAATTTGGATGTGACAGACACGTTCTAGCTGCTCCTTGTCTTCATATTTTGAAAAGGACACTTTAAGTGCCACTGTTCAAGTGCTGAGTGTCCCCAGAAAGATGAATACAGTGCTTGTGCCAGTTACTGGCTCTGGACTGACAGAGGTTTTTCCCCAGACTGTAAAATTCACACTGCACCATCAGCTCTCTTCTTCCTCATGTCTTTCTCACATCCCTACCAGAGGATTATTTTTCTTTATATTTTTCTTTAAAATAAAGAAGGGGCTGATGAAACCTTCCACTATAGGGGCACCAAGCAGGTTGCCACAGTAGCTACATCCACCACACTGATCATTGAATCAACATTTTCCCACCGAGTTAGAGGACAGAGACACCTTGGGTGTCTGTAATGGGAATAATCTAATCCTGGGGAAATGCACTGCCTTCTCCAGTGAAACTGGTGTCTGGCAGCCTGGCGTGCAAGTGGTTTGAACTACTTTTTGCCCTCTGCAGATTAAACACTAAGAGTCCTGGTGACTAAATTAGGTGCACATAATCAGTCAAATAATCCTGTGTGGAAGTGGGCCAGGAAAGAGGATTTGTCACTATCTGTTTCTTCCTTGCCGTCCCATTACCCAATACATGCACAAACATTTGTACTCTCCCACCCCATTTTACAGACAGGAAAGTGAGGTTGATCATTTAAGCCACTTTTTAAAAGCCAGACAGAAATAAGTGCCAAAAACTGGAACTGGAGCTGCCGGGACAATTTTAGAACACAGACGCAGAATCTCCCAGACTGGACTTCTTACACTAAAACCACAGATTTTATATGGCACTTTATAACAATAACAAACATGATGATTAAGCACTTGAGTTGAGCTGGCACAAGACCTTGGCAAAGTTCTTTCAACATTTCTTTGCTCATAAAAAGCAAGCTTTGCAGAATTCAGAGTTTCATGGATTTCTTCAGTTTTGACAAACTTCAGCTCAGCAAAACTGGAAACCGTTTAAATATTTCAGGTTGGCATCTTCATATGAAAGTAGTTCTGCATCTCCAAACCAGCTTGATCTTCCTGCCTCTACTTATTCATTACAAGGGGTGGTAAGATCCTTCCAATGTGGAAGTGCTCACCTCTGCTATGTGTTCTGATGGGCAGGGGAAGAAGTAACAATGGAGATAGCAAAGACATTATCTAAGCTATTAAAATAATACCACATTAAAATGCTATCATAAGCACTATATCTAAAACCCACTGAAATTAATAGCCAACTTATACTTCAGCACTGTTGTTTCAATCTCTGCAAATAGAGAGAAACCTCTGTGCCCACACCCCCAAGAAAGTATTTGAATCATTTTCCCCCCATAATTAGCAACTAGAGTATGAAAAGTAAATGCTGCTAAGTAAAGGCAGCTAAAATGTCTTATAGCCCTTGCTCTTCCTAGCTGCCATACTGCACTTTTCCAGATGCTTCATCCCACAAAGCTGAGAATCTCAATACTGTTCTATTTTAGTCCTATTCACAGTGAAATGATGGCATAAAGTGATTCTTCCATCAAGGCATTAATATCAGAAGGGAAAAAACCCCTGAATTTGTAATGTAGAAAACTGAACAGAAAATCAGTCAGAGAAATATGATTGGAAAGTATTTTCATGCAGGAAATTCTTCATATTAACATAATACTTATGTATTTAAGAACAACTGGTTTACCTGTCTACCATGTGACAATTTTGAATGTTCTACCCATTTTGGAGGCAATTAGGCATCTATTCAAGGCTTCTGTGCTCACTTTAATTTCTTCATTTCTCCACCCACCTGAATCTGACACTTTGACATTGTTGCTTATTAGAATGGAAATTCAACATTTAGCAAGGTCAGGCAATTCAAGGTCAAAAACCAGTGAGAAATAAATATATACTGAAGAAAGGATCATGGAAGTTTACATCACTAAAACATGCAGTTTCATTTTTCTATCATTTTTATCAAAACAATAGCTGTCGAGAGATACTAAAACAAGTTTTGAAATATTCATCACTATTTTCTTGCTCACTCCCAAAATAAATTGCTTCAGCACTCAGAGCTGTGGGTAGATACTGAATAGCATTATGTCTTTTAGTCTAGCACGTCGACGGAGAAGAATTGCCTCTAACACCGTGCCATTGTTCTATTTAAAGAACCTTAAGCAACAGGGATTTCACTGCTTGAGTTGGAAGACTATTTTTTCAGACTTATGACTATGAAGTATTTCCTGATGTTATACCAACATTCTTCCATCTCCTGAACTCCTAGCAGTTGGCATACCTTAACTCATTCTAAACAATCCACCCTCCTTCCAATCCTCCACACATCAAATTCTTCCACAGTGCTTGGAAAACTCTTTCCCATGTGGTACCTACAGCAAGTTAGAGTCTATGCTGATGAAGACATAAACCTAATTGTGTGAGCGGGACATTCAGATGGTCACTCAAAATGCAGATACAGGTGAGAGAACTCTGAGCCCCTCAAACCAGTGAAACAGAAGGTACAGTCTGAGCATCATGTTGCCTCACTGCAGAATCACAAGATAATACTGAGAACCACATCCCACAACTGTGGGTTTTGGTGGATGACGTGAACCTCTCATACAAATTTTATTGGGACAGACACAGGGGAAGCTTCCATATAGTGCATTTAAAATTCCAAAAGAAAATCCACAAAGTATTTTGTTACAAGTGGTTTAAATTGGAAGTTTCTCTTTATGTTTATACAATTGTTTCTCTCCACTGCAAAACATAGTGGTTTCAACTTTAACATGACTTTCTAGTCATTCACTTTTTCTCATATTTTGTAGAACACGTTCACACTCCTCTTAGACTGAAGTATCTCAATTTTTCAGTGCAAGTCAATTTAGACTGCAAACCAGCAACAAGTTTTTAGATGTATAAAACTCCCTTTTTCTAAATAAAGAATAATCACCTGAAATACCAGGCATTTTTTTAAAACCTTAAAAGTAGTACACCAGAGCTGGGGCTAAATTTGAATTTTGCAGGTAATCTTGAACAAAGATATTAGTGATATTAGTGGACAAACCTATCTGTGCCACAGAACAGATCTGTGGACTACTGGTATCAGGACCAGGAGCTGAGCCTCAGAGGCTTTCCCAGAGGCTGCCCCTTCAGTCTCAACAGAAAATTGGGCAGGACCTCATAGCAGCAGAGCCCCATTATGACAGATCCTGGTTAGCAGCTGGTGACTAGACTGTTACTGCTGGCATGGTTTTGGCAAAGAGCAGCCTGGCTGATACCCACAACCCTGGGATGGAACTCCAGGAAAGACCCAAGGACAAGCAGACAAGTACTGAGCAGTGTGTCCTGTCTCACCATGGGAAAAGAGCACAGTCCCACAGCTTCAAATCCATTTAATTGTGTCAATCTGAATATGTGAGGTATTGCCAGAAAGTGAACCAAGCAGCACAGCACAGGCTCCATGCACATCCAGGCTTACAGCTTTTAGAGGGGTCACAGGAAGGGGGAAATCTGGTGAAGAACAAAGCTTCCACATTGCAGCTCCATTAACAAACTTCCCCTCAACACAAACATCATGTCTCCTTTTTCTAAACAAGTAGGTTTTACTCCCTAGACAGAGACACTAGCTGGAACTTCTGAAAATAAATGTGTTTAGGCAGAACTAGCAAGACATCTGGCAGAGGAGAGAAAAGCAAGAACAGGATCTCACCAGGGTCCCTTAAAGAATCACTGTTTACCCTTAAACACTCTGTCCTTAAAATAAACCAGTGTTTTCCTCTCACCTAGCCATAGTCATTGGCTTTTTAGTAACCTACAAAATGTCATGATTTTGAAATGAGCTCCGTGATTTACAACAGTAGCAGCTCCTCTATTTATAACAAATGCACACTTGTAAGATGTTATCAACTACTTTTGTCTCCCTGACATGCAGAGATGCTGCTTAAATAGAAAATTGTGTTATGTGTGTTTGAAGACTTCTAAAGCTAGATAATTTTGCATTTTTCTACCCTACTGAGCTAGGAAATTAACAGTAAAGCTTTTGCTTGCCCTCTAGGAGACCTGATTTAGTCAAAGACATGATCTCAGGTAGTAACTACAGAATCAGCTATTTATTTAATTTAAATAAAACTGTTCTTCCAGCAGACAATGAAGGGAAGAAATAATATGTCATGCTAAGATTCCTGAGCCAGTACTTCTCCCCTACGTTCTTTCTGTGCATGTTTAAGTGCACTGCTGCTCTGTGTTAAATAAGCTGCGGTAGAATGGAAACCAGCTAATTTGTGCTCCCTGGGTGCTGGACAACTAATTTAACTCTTGCTGGCACACAGGCTATAAATAGAAAAAGATGGCACAGCTTCATACAGATAACATTTCTATGAAAGTTAATAAATTACCAGTGAGGAAACACTTTTTCTTCCTACTTATCCACCCCATGAACAGGAGTCACGTTGTCTTTAATCCAAAGCAAGCAGGTGATGGTAGGTGTCACCTTGTGTGATGACTTACCAAGTCATGACTTACCAACTTACTCTAAACACCAGATGTACCCTCACCTGCTTGGCAACACACCTTCTCCTTCCCTCACCTTTGTCCAGGAGGAAGCACTATCCTTTTGGAACTACAGAGAAGTAAAAGACTTCTGGGCCAGACAGCAGAGACATGTGAGAGAGATGACCCTTGGGAGGGGCTCATTCTCTTGCTCTCACATGGAGGTAGAGGGAAACTCCACAACAGCTTCCAAGAGTTATCTAACTTGGCAGCAAGAGCAAAGTTAGAGATGCTGTTTTTCATCAGATGATGGGCTGAGCTCATCTCTACATGAATTCGTACAAGCAGAACACTTCCCCTAGGTAATTTCATACCCATCAAAACTGATCTTGTAATATGCACAAGATGGTCACATCATCCTGATCCCAACACCAAAGAGCACTACCATCCTCAGCTGAGTCAGCGGAAACCAAATGCTTCCATGTCCTTCCAGTGACTGGAATGTGGTTTCAGTTTTTATGGGCTTAATGTACAAAGATAATATAAAAATACACCAAAATACATAAATTAAATCGACTTCGTTTAAGAGAACGGAAGGATCAGATGTAACTTTCTATGCCTGAGATTGCTAATGCTTCTTCCACAGTTTTTTTAACAGAAATCAATTGATTCAAATTCAGCAGCCTGGAGTATTTTGGTCTTAGATTTGTATGAACCTGTATACATCTGGTGTGTTCAAGGATGATGTTGTACCTACAGCTGTCATTTTTTTTCAGATTCTCACCTGAAACTGCTAAACAACAATATTGCTTGCAGAGACATAGTTTAGGTCTAACCAGATATCAGGTAATTCTGTCCTTAACACAGGTTTTAGGTAAATAAAGACTAAAAGGTGACAACACCAGATAAAAAGAGAAGTCTTCAAAAGGCATAAATGTAGGGTAAAAGCACAAAGCGAAAGATGCTGACTTACCTCAAAGTAAAGTTTATCAGGAAATAACAAAAAATGAGTGATTAGTCCAACAGTAAAACAAGATACAAGCATGTTTGGGGGCATTGGTAAAGTTAAAAGTCCCTGCTGACATTAGTCTTTTGAATTTCAATCACCCCATGTAAAGGGGAAAGAGAAAATCCTTAGGGTTTTGAACTATATTAATTGTATTTATTTTAATTAATTTCAAATTAATACAAACAGTGAAAGATTTAGGAGCCTGAAGCATCTTGTCTCCTCTGCTGCTTCAGAGGAGGCCCTGTCTGCACCCCTCTTGGGCTGATACCACTTGCTTTGATATTGACACAGTTCAGGTTCAATCCACTCTTCAAAGAAAAACGGGCAGGAAAATCCCTCAATCCCCCTTTCTGCTCTGAGCCCAGGGCATGTGCACATTTCCCAAGGACTGCAGAATCCAGTGGGTATTATTTTGTACTTAATAAAATTAACAGCCTTTGCAGAAAATAGGATTTGGAATGACATTTCTGCCAGGGGATCATTCAAAGTCTGGTAGATGTACTATGATATCAGTCCTGATCTCTTTCATATCACTGGCTCAATTTTTCGTATCACTGGCTGAATTTATTATACTGAATTTTAAGAAGCAGAAGAAAAGTAGATGAGAAAGACTATAGCCCCTATTTTAGATAATATTTGTCCTGTTCTGCATTGGCTGCCATTTACTTGCCAAACGCAGTTCGCTCTGTTTATTTACTATTTCAGCTTGTAAGAAGGCGTGTTCCAGGTAAAAAACAAAATACAAGAAAGAATGCCTCAAATTCACTCTTAATGGAATTTTCTCTGTAGCAAGGAAAACCACCTCCTCAACATTCAGGCCCTATTCATCCCTCACTATTAATATTTTAAACAGTTGTTAGAATTTAATGCTTGTTTATTAATATTTAATAATTATTATTCATATTTTTAAAAAAACTTCACTGGGCAATCAAGATTCCAAACCAAAGTCAGTGGCACAGAAGAGATTAGTGAGTACTGCACAGATTTCATTAGTTCTGAACTATATGGAAACTACAGTCTTCACAATCCTGGACACATCTGTTTAATATCCCTCTGGAAAGAAGGGCACTTTTGGGACTTACGGTTAGTTGTCCTGCTCTGGTCACTCTGAGCGCTGTCGTTGGACTGGTTGCTGGAGACAGAGGACACACTTGAGCTCCTGACAAACCCAAATGCAGCCAGCTTAGCTGCTGGCAGCCGTGAATAACCTGGGGGACGAAGTCCAGATGGGCAGGGCTTGGGGAGATTTGATTTTGCAGCACTTGGACATGATCCTTTCTTAAGATCAACTGAAACAAGGAAAAAGAAAGAAATTTTTTGTTAAATAAGTTAACTGTGAGACCATTACCTGTATCTCCCAACTACATAAAGGCAGTACTAAGACTGAATACAAGTTTAAATGGCTGATCAAACTGCAGTGACGTCTTACTTTTTGCTGCGCTGAAAAGACATTTGGTGGAAAAATTTCAGGTCACAATATTTTTTAAAAGGTGAAGTGTGCCAAGTACCCATGGGGCATAACTCAAACTTCCAGCAAAGTAACATAGTTAAACACTGCTACAAATTTCTTTTAATGTTATCTTCTTCAATGCTGTATCGCTTTCTAATTTTACATTTATTGTGTGCCAATTAAAAAAACTCACAGAGACAAACACGCTACACATAACCTCCAGTTTTGGAAAGTATTGTAAACCAGCAACAATCCTCTTCAAGGACACAGAACTTCTTTGTATTTCAAAGAAAACACTTCTTTGAAGTTCTTCTTTTAAATTCCACTAAAAAAAAATTTCCCTTTTCTTGCGCCAAGCCTGGGAACAAGGACATGACCTGTAAAGTCCTACTTTTTTAACATACCACTGGCCATTTCCACTGGTGGACTTTTCCTTGCTAAGACATCAGCCCATGTGAGTGACACCCACCAGGTCTCAGCAAAGTGACAGCAGCTGGTTTGTAACACCTGGAGTTAGACCACAGCAGCAGTTCAGCTGTGATTTCTGCCTGTGGTTACCAAACACTCATCTGTCTTCAGCTTCTGTCCTAACCTGTAGGCTGCTGCTCCTGCTCAGGCAAACCTTCCTAGGCAAATATAGAACACAGGTTCACAAATGCTCCTCTTTTCCTTCACAGGCCAAAGGTCCAAAGGTCCACGATCACGGCAGTCTTGCCTTCAAGGTCAAGGACCAAAAATTAGATTTTTCTTTTGGTTGGAAGGTCTGGATACCCAAGTGACTCCAGACCTCACGTGTACATCAATTTGGACAGAGCTTTTTCTTCCTAAATTTGAGAATACCAGATTCCTGTGGAATTCTGTGCAGCAAAAATACATATTTTTTAAAAAAATATTAACAACAATCTCCAAAACCTGATGCTAGAGTGTTTAATCAGGACAAATGGGGTAGTAGAAAAGGCAGCATTAAAAGCTACCAACAAATTCTGAAAAGGCCAAAAAGTCACTCTTTTTCTGTTCTTATTCAGTGAACGCTATTGTACACTAGCCCGACACAAACTTCAAAGGAAGAAGTAAACATTCATAATATAAAGAAAAATACAAATTAACTGCACAGTAAGAATATGGTCATATTATTACAGTATTTAATTCTTTTGTAAACTATGTAGGTCACAGCCTTATTAATTTTAATGAAGCATTTCACTTTGAGAAGACTAGAGAAAACGAGACTAACTCCTTTGAGCAGAAAAATGTTACAGGGATTTTGAGAGATATTTGTGTACCTCATCACAATACTAATGCTAAGCTTTGTTTCATGTAACTAAGCCTTTCCTTTTGAAACAGAAATAGGTGTAACACCAAGCTAAAAAGAGTTTTGTTCTTCTATAAAACACACTCCTGCAAAGATGTAAAAAATTCTCCTTGCTCAATGAATAAAACAATTTTTATACTCTAGGCTCTTAAAATGCATTTTTGTACCCACTTTCCTCAGGTTGAGCCCTTTATTAAGACACAAGGAGATGGATGTCTGCAGCACCTTTGCAAGCCCAGAGAAGTACACGCTGTGCAGAGTAACCCAAATGAAAATAACAAATATCTATAGTGAGTAAGAAAAGACTACTTAATTCCCCATTCACTCCTCATCCCTGGCACTAACAGAAGCAATTTTGGACTATGATCCTGAATGTGGCTTCCTTTGGATATTGTGAAGAGGGGCTCAAAGGTAGCCATGGGTTCCAGGCGCAGGTGAAGGGCAGAGCAGGCACGTTAGCACAGAGACAGGCAGTGATGGTCACCATCAGTTCACTGCCAGGTTTGTGCTGTGCTGCTTTGACAGCAGCCTACTGCAGCTGATTCATGGCTGATTTATGGCTGCTTCCAAGGCCTAGACTTCTTCCCTACCCACTGCAAAATACTCCATGTGCTGCATCAGTGACAGGACCAAGCCCAGGAACCCTCCAGATCTGAAGGAGAGAACAAGTATTCGTGGTAAGCAGCTGCAGGTGCAAGGAACCTGCCCAGCTCAGTGGCAGCAGGGAGAAGGCATGGGGCTGTCTCTCATGGGTTTTACAGGTTTCCAAAAAATGCACCTGGACTGCATAAGCTGAGATTTCTTTCTCCTAAGAATCTCTGAAAATTGAGGTGGAGGGAGACATATTTCCATTTTACAGCAACAAACTATAAATATCACAGACTTCCTGCAACAATACAGGGGAAATTCCACTGGGACAGTGGAATAAAGTTAGAAATGGCTTTATTCAAAAAGCATTTCAAACATGCTTGGCCTAGGGCAGTGTGGCTTACCTGAGACTCCCAGGTCCCCAACTCAACTACATTGTAGGGATGCCCACAACAAGTCCCCAGACTGACTGTTCTCTGCAGTTTGTGACCAAGCACCATGAATGAAGAAGAAGGATTTCCTTAAAGCCAAAAGGGTTTTGGTTACAAACTGCCCAATCATCTTTACCTTTTCTTCAAAGTCATTCTTCCAGATTTGAGCAGAGGATTTAGTGGTTTTTTCTCATACTTTTTTGTGTGTTTCTAGTTTATGACTTCAATTCCAATTCCCCCTGAACTAACAATATTTGCATCTTGTACTCATCATCATCCTTACATTATTTTTCACTTTTTTTCTTTGTAATTCAGTTCTTCTGTACCATGAGGACCTCGGGGCAGGACATTATCCTCATTAGGGATGCATTCAAATCCTTAAAGCTAAGTAATTTTGTGTATTCTTTCTCATTAAAATACATGAGACACCAGCCTATTGTATATATTTTCTGTTCTAAACTTCATCAAGTTTTCTCATGCATGTTTTTTGCTTTATTTCTGTTCCTTAAAAGTATAGAAGTACTCCTACAAACAAGGTCTGGGAGTTCAAAACAAAAGTTATTTTAATGAGCAGCTTTTATTTTAATGAAAATCTGCCAAAATAAGCTTAAAAATCTTTCTAGTTGTCTCACTGCCTGAAGCTTATTATAGAATTAAGTATTGTTGTCTGTATGCACACAAGTGATTTTCTATGACACTTCAAGCTGTTCCCATCCAGAAACATAAAAACATTTTGAGTTAGGGACTGATTGACATGAGCTAGATGTGCCTGAGGAGACTTTGTTAAAAGTCTGAACTTCACTTATGCATCCCCACTGCACAAGAATTGCATCTTCGTGCACGGGTAAAAAGCAACTTTCATGTAATTTCACTGTGAAATTTGAAATATGTTTTAGCTGAAATGAATGAAAAATTAAAGAAATGAGTTATACAGATATGTTCTTATGAAAAAGAATAGCAGTTCAAGACTTTAAAACTCCACAATTCAGGGATCCTTGGCAAGTCTTTGTTATCTGGTCATAGGGTTTTTCGTTTTCTTTGCTTTCCCATTTTTAAATTATTTTTTTTTACCAGCATTTCAGTTAAAACTTTAATCATTAAATGCCATTTTCTCTCACTTACTGATGATCTGAACATCACTATGCTCATTGCATATTGGGAAATCTGGGGTAAAGCACTTACCTCTAGTATCACTGCATCAGTCAAAGATAATATAAGCTGAGTTAACCCAGCTCACTGGTATCTTTGCAGATTAAAAACAAATCACACAAGTGAGAAATTTTTTCTGGTGCCACTACATTAGTAGTTTCCCTGTATAGACATAACAACTTCTCTCCAAACAAGAACTGAGGAAAGGGGCTTCAAAACAGAGGCTTTAATGGTTTACACCTAAACAGCAGTGAGCAGGTTGAGCCCAGCTGCCCTGATGGTCTCTCACCCAAACACCATCAAGCCTGGGATAGGTCAGTTCCAAAGGCCAAACAGTTGTCACTGCTGAACACTGATTAATTTCTGATGGGTCAGTCCACCATCATATGGTAGTAAATGCTCACCTCCTCATGATTCAGATTTAAAAGCACTAAAAACTGCTCTGTGCCTTCCCAGCTCCCAGGCAAACCAAGGCTGGTTAGCACATTCTCAACACCCCAAGAACTTGTCATCTCACAACTCATTCAAGCTGCAAATGTCCGTGTTCACTCAGCAGCTACTGTGAAAAGCACGGCATCCCTCAAAAACTTGCAGCACAGGAATCATCCATGCATGAGTCTCACTCATTGCATTTTCCACTGGGAGCCCAGAGCAGCCAGAACACTTCTCTGCACTGGAGCTGCATCTCATCTGCTCCTGCTGCTCAGAAGGGCTTTGGATGTCCAGCCAGAGACAACACTTGGCTCTGAGCAGGAAGGAGGCAAGGTAGGAAGCGCTTGCCTGCTCCTACACCCAGATTGCTCCACATACTGTTCTTAGAAATGACAGCTTGGTACAACTGTCATATAGACAACCCTTCTAATATGATGGGGTTTAGCTCCTTGAAGACACAGTAATTGGAGCAGAGAGGTGGCAAATGGCAATGTCTCAAGTAAGATGACAATATCCTCAAAAAAAATTCACAAGGAAGTGTGTGTGTCCCTTTGAAACATTTTTTTTTTAAATGAAGTACAGTCAGATTGCGCTCCCAAAGAAAATAGAGAGTGTGAACTGAAAACTCTGCAGGTTAATGGAGGACAGAGAACATTTTCCTCTCTGAACCAGTCCCTTGTCCCTCTTTTCTCAACCAGTTAAGAAGCTTGCCAGTTCAAATCCAAGTACCTCAGACTGCAAGTACAGACAGAGCTGGAGTAGAAGTATGGCAATATTTCAGAAAGCTACCTCAAAACCTCTTTTCTATCATCAAATCTAATTTACATGTTCAAATAATAGGTCATTATTAGATTGCTTATTCCTGAGAATAAACATGAAAATAAAGGTTTCCTGCTGGGAGAAAGGTGTAGACATATTGAGACGAAATACATTATACATATGCAAAGACACAAATATTTGCATATATCTGTGTCTGTCCGAGGAATGACAAATATTGCAGTCCTGATTTATGGGCAAATTCTGTCTTCAATGAAAGCTGACTTGCTTAGAAATGAGAGGAGCAGCTAGACCCTTGGGACTGACAAGTTTAATACACAGAGAAGTGATAAGGAAGTAACATTTCATTAACTCACTCTTTGAGAAGAAAATACCCCAAAACACTACTGAAAAATGTAGAATTAAGTTAAATTAATGAGCATAATTAAAGTGAAGCTTTAACGATGAGATCTCTGTTATACTTTTCAAAATCAGACATTAATTCCATCAAAATAATCAGCTAATGAATGCAAATCCTAACACACTTGCTTCAAGAAGTTTTTATAACCAAGGAAAACATATTAATATTTTACATGTTATAAACAGAGTATGCTTCAATGCTTGTTTTGACTTACAAGTTTCCCATAGGAAGAGTAGAGTCTATTTACATAAAATAAACAAATGTTAAGCTTTCAGAGACTCTATGGCACCTATAAGTAGATCATAATTCAGTGACTTCTTATTTTACCTACTTTGCAGAATGCTTTTTCTTACAGTCAGGCTGCTTGTCTGACCCACCTGAGGCAAAGCACCACCGAAGGAGCAGCACTGCTTCATAAGGCACTTGCAGCCAATGCCGCTACGTGTCCTAGATCCTACTGATGAAGAAGGATCACTGATCCAACCACACTTTAGGCATCACACTTAGAGATCACACTTGAGGGAGCACTCATCATTATTTCACTTTCTACTGGGCATGAGGTAAAGCTAACAAAACCCTTAATGCACTCATAATACTTGCAGTCCATCACAGCAGTTCAGGGATTTAATTATCAATTACTTCAGAGTCAGTTTTATGAGGATTAGTATTATGCATGGGCCAAACCACCCCGCTTATCAGTGCTGCTTAACCAGACTGCTGCATAATGAATGGCATGGCAAAGGGGAATAAAATCCTCCTTAAGAGGCACCACTGCTGTCCCCAATACCGGGCCGCAGCGATTTCAGTGTAACAGAGCCGCCGAGGTACCGCACTCTGCCACGGGATAGCAACTGGCTGATCCTTCTGTTTCCATTACCTCAGGGCAGGGCTGATATCACCAGGATTGGAAACTGGATTAAAAGCTCAGGATCAAGCTGCAAGAGATGCTGATTAGCAGTCTTGAAGGCAGGCCTGGTATCCCTGACAGAAAAATACCCCTTAGTCCCCAGCTGCTTTTGCTGAAGCTACCCAAGCTCTCATACCCCACAACACCCATGAGCAAGTCTTACTGGCTCTGCATCCCAGACACTGCCCATATGTTCATGCATGTTATTTACTCATGTTTGCAAATATGACTCTATCAAAGCTGTGTTTAATCCTGTGTTTCAAATAGTGCAGCAGAACCAATGATGCAGATCAAATATACTGCAAATAATACTACAGCTAACAGCCAAATTAAGGGAAAGTGGTTGAAAATGGTGTGGGGTACCTTAATACAGATGGCTAAAAGGTCTGGCCCTTCTATAAGCTCCTCTAATTAGCACCCCAACAGCTCTGACATGCCAGGGGGTGCTGTCCCATACATCCCTTCCATGGCAAGCAGCAGCCCATCTCTGGTCGGCATGTGTGCTCTGCTGTGGATACAGGCACAGGAATCAATTCTCTGATGCCTCTGCACTCCTATACCAATCTTGTCCTATCTTCTCTTACCTCAGCCTCTTCCATGAGCAATTCATTATTCTTTTTGAAAGGAAGTATTAAAAACAAAAAAGTCTGGTAAGCTGACCTATGAAGTTATACATTGCCAAGACAAGGATTAAGTCATTTGAGACATACAAGGAAAAAGGCTTTAGTCAAAGAAAAGGTGATTATAACAAAATCTTGAACAGATAATTGGGAAATAAAATATCTAAAATAAATGTAAAGAAACCAACGTAAGATTTCAGAAGTACACAAAAGATAAGTAGGAAGAGGCATTGAAACAAAGGAGAGCAGTGAAAAGTACTTCACAACAGAATAAGGTATTGCAGAAAAATTAAACACATTCTTCATCTTGCAAGGAAAGTGGAAGGTGAGATGCCAGAAGTGAAAACAATGTGTCCTGGGGTGGACAGTGAAAAACTGGAGACATTAGCAACCTCTCCAAAACAAGTCTTGTGTAATTTGAAATCTATAAAACAGTCAGAGCCCAAAGACCAGATAAAACACACTTTGGGGTCCTGAAAGAGATGACAGACAGATTATTGGACTACCAGGAGTTGTCTTTTGTACCCTTTCTGAAACAGCAAGGTATCAAAAGATTAGAGAGAAACAAGCAACATAACAGTTGTAGGAAGGAAATTATGGAGAGCTATAAATTTAACTTGACCTCCAAAGCAGACCAGGTCCAAAAAATAATCAGTGATTAAAAAAATAAATATTTTTTTAAACTCAAAAAATTACAAAAAAACCCCAACTTTTGATAAATAAGAAAACATCAAGAAATACAACTTTAGTGGAATAGAATCACAGTAACAGCTTGTGCAATTTACTTATGTACACGCCTCGTGTACTGGCTCTTTTTAAAGGCAGTACTACAGACAAGAAATGGGACTGATAAGCTGATCCTGTTTAGATTTTAAAATGTCACATAACATAGAAGATGGTAAATGAATACATGCAAGACAAGCTCTTGTATGGATTAAAAGTGGCTAAGGAAAAGTAATGTCTGCTAGCATCAGTGATGGAGGATAATGTGGAGAATGGATGGATGAATAAAAATGAAGGCAGTGTTCATTTCTGAGGATCAGAAAAAAACATTTACTTGGTAATAGGTCTGTTTGCACTTTCTCTCTTATCTATCTCCCAAACTGTTTCCTATAACACAAGGGCTTACCCTACTCATATCCTGAACTCACAGACTCTTGCAGTTTCATTTAAATGGAAATTATGATCCAATTACTCTCTGCACCTGTATTCCCATGTTCATTGCTGACTGAACTCAAGTCACAGGGCTGAAATGGTATTTACAACCCAGCCTGCAATCTTGGGGTGTCTCAGAAGTCACATACAGCTGAATTTGGTCAGCTTCTGCTAATGGCATCAGATAAACTCCACATGCAGGGTCAGATAGTAAAGAATACTGGCAAGAGGCACTGTATTACAGAGAACCTTGATTGTCTGATAAGCCCCAAATCCTGTCAACCTGTATTACTGACTGACACTGTCCTCTCAGGGTAAAGTCAAGATGCTCTGGTGCATTTCCATTCTAAATTTTTCTAAATTACTCCTGCTTCTTAGTATGGACAAATGGGCACTGGGGAGAGATGGTAATAGTTTTCAAATACCTGCAAAGAGGAAAAGACCCCACAACTACTCCAGATAAAAGAGGAAGCAAACTGCAACAAAGGGGGTTAGGCAAAACATTAGGGAACAATTTTAACTTGAAAATAGGTGATGCATTGGAGCAGCCCTGCTTTCAGAGGCTCCAAAATCTCATATCAAAGGCTTTTATAAATAGTTTTTCATGAACAGGTTAAATAAGGATACATCAGAAAGAATCCCATCCTGGGGCAAGAGATCATATGACCTTAAGTCATTAATTAACTTTAGTCCTTATGACTACTTTTAAAAATCTCTGCAGCATTCTAGGCTGCTAAACAGCTGCTACACTTCATTCTGACAATGACTGATTTTCAGTTGTCTCTGAACTTGCCCCTGTGCATTTTTTAAACTTCCACACTTTTCCAGGCTATTAAGGAGTGTCCTGTAGAAGTAATTACTCTCTCTTTCTTGTGACATCAAACATTTCTCCTTCCACCTCTTCTCGTGCCTTTCCCTCCCCTGTAATTCTGCCCAGGGTCATGCTGAGCTGGGCAGTAGCTAGGGAGAAAAAGGTATTAGAAGTGTTGTCTCCAAAGAGGTGTACACCAGGCCTTCAGAGAATCAAGATCTCTGCTGGCACATTTGAACACTGCCCAGGTTTTCAGAGCACAACGTGGTGGGGAAGGTCAAATCCAGACTGAATGGTGGGGTCTTCATGATGGAAGAAAATATCCCATTATCTTCCCCAGAACAAAACCAAAGATTTTTCAGGCATTTACAAGGTGGAGGAAGATAAAAAGATGAAAAATGAGAATTATTATTGAAAACGATTCTCTTTCTTTGGCAATGACATGCTAAACAACCTTTGCAGCTTTGCACAAGTCCCAGACTCCCTAGTCAGCCTTGTTGCAGGATAAAAAGACAGACCTCAAAGGGTGCTGTTGGAGCTTTGTAGGATCAGGTCAAAATGTTGCTCATTTTGTGATTTTTTTTTTTGTCTCAAAAAAAAAAGGTACCTTATTGGTGACAACAGTAAAGGGAAAGGAAAGAAAGTTCATACTTTACCTGAAGCATCAGGATGGTAGAGGCTGGGAGTACTTGTTATTTCTCCTTGCTGATGGAGACAGCTCCCTGAGGATCTTTGACTCGCAATGAGAATCCTGCTCTTGGCAGATGGCAACCTGGACACTGCACCCAGCCCTAGCTGTGGCTTCAGGATCATGGCAGATCGATAAAAGCTTGGTGACACCTCATAGTGGGTGTATGCTGGAGGGCAAAATTCATCTTTTGCAGGCCTTTCCCCAACCTGCAGAAAAATCATTAACACAGATATTACACAATAAATCAATAAACCCAGACAATATGGAGCTCCAAACTGCTTGTAAAGGCTAAATTTCCCTCCTTGTGAATCTGGTCCTCAGAGCACTGCAAGCTTTCAAAAATTTATGGTCTTACTATATGAATTGCTCTTCAAAAACATGTATATTACACTCTCAATAGGCAACTACATCCAAATAAAGAATTGATGCCTTCCCCAAAAGAAAATGGACAAATGGAAGACCTTCAATTAGTGAAAAGAGGGTACTGTTAAGTCATGAAAAGTTATATTATTTACACATGTAGATATACTAAGAGACTGTGTAAATGGAATTTTTGTTAGAAGTTATTTAAAATATTCTTGCCCAATTCTGGGAGAAGTTGGTTTTAACTTAGCTAAAAATAAAGCTGGAGGTGTTTAGGTACATTTTATCAGAGAAATTGTACTGCCAAATAATTTCTGTGACAAAAAAAAAAAAAAAAAAAAAGAAAGAACCCCCAGTATGTTCTCACGGAAAAATGTTCATTGTAATCTGTGCCCCTCTAATTCCTGGAAAGAGACCTTGTTGTGGATGTAAGCACATTTCTCTAACTTATGCTTTCAGAGGCCTGAGGAATATTCCAGATTGGAGCTATAAAACCCACATAGCCATGAGAATTGGAGAAAAAAACTATCAGATTTGCAAATGTGAAACTTTTGCTATTTATCACAAGTAGATGCTGCACTGCTATAATCAGTGTCAAATCTCTCAGTATTTTAATGGGCATTTACTGTTAGAAGAGCAGAGTCAGTCCCAAGCTGGAAGTGTTTCCAGCTCATAGCTGGCTCAGAGCACTGAACTTGCACTTGAGGAACGATCTGGTTCCATGATTCAGCCCTTGTGTCTTTGTGCATTCAGGCTGGGCTCTGACTCCCACTTTTCTGTGCTGCTTCGTGACTCAGGACAAGAGTGCAGAGTTTTGATCTCTCACATTTGCAAAAAACTGTTTGCTCTTCTGAGTAAAGTCCAACTTCTTCACCATTTTCTTATAAAATGCAATATCAACATCATGTATAAAGGACCTAGGAATATTTTTTCAGTCATCCCATTTAGGGCATGGGAAAAGAAAAAAAGCATAGGAAATAGGAAATCTGAAATAAATTTGTTTAAAAATTAATCAAAAAGTGCCACAGGCTACCTAGGAAGAAATGTAACTGCCAATTAATTAACTCTGCTGTAAGTTATGATGCATATAATATGCCAAATCAATTTCTATTTAGCAATTATAAGCATTAGAATATGCAGTTCAACATTGGCTATAAAAGCTTTGATCCTAGCTCCTTCAAGAGCTTTAATCCTAATTTAGCAAATCTTTAATATGCTAAGAGACAAGATTGGCCTTAAACTATGAAATATAGAAGAATATTTGAGGCCTTTGCACAGGAACTAGGAGGGCAGATGCAACAAACATTGAGCTTTATAGTTTTGCCCTATATTTTTCCCTCCATTTGCAGTCCTATTTCCTGCCATTAGATCTTTCTCTTTCCTTTTTTAATATACTCTTATGACCTATTTAAAGT
Source organism: Agelaius tricolor (assembly GCF_023055355.1). NCBI lineage: Eukaryota > Metazoa > Chordata > Aves > Passeriformes > Icteridae > Agelaius > Agelaius tricolor. The sequence goes on from NW_027269269.1 coordinate 1,844,219, forward strand.
TAGGATGCAGTTTTCTGCTGTATAATATCCATGATTCTGCAGATTTGGACTGCAGATGTCTGGCTTCTTACTTTCAGCTTCTAGATATGAGATTGTTTTTCTGGATAAGCCTCAGTTATCTTCTCTCCCCCTGATAAATTTATTTCTATCAGATTACACTATGCATACTATCATTTCATACTTAAATGAAAGTTAAGCACCAATGCCAAATATTTCAGTATGAGGAAAAGAGAAAATCTTTAAATACACAAAATAAGCATTTTTTATAAACTGGGTCAATTTATTCAAATCTTTTCTCACCCTATTTCTTTTTCTTTATTGACAGTATGCTAAGAGCAGCAGAGAAGGGCAACAAACATGGACACAAACCAAATCAATCACAAGCATAAAAGCTCTTCTCAAGGAAGGAGTCCTCAAGGAGAAGGACTTAGAATAAAATAATTTAGATTGGAAAAGACCCTTAAGATAATCAAGTACAACTGAATTTGCCCAAATATCTCTCAAGAATTAGATGCTATTTTTTGAAGATCCCAGTTTTGGAGGACATGAACTTGTTATGAACATGCAATTTTTTCCTTTCTATTTAACTGTGAATTCATGAAGTGCAAAATTCAACTGGTCTCAATAGAATTGTATAAAATTATTGCCATTTTAAAGCTCTTCAGAAAGATGTGAATTAATATGATCCCTGTTAGCACTCTGTACTAGGTTTTTGTACGATCTCTATTTCCTAGAGATAATTTCTAGGGAAATTATCTGTTGCAACCTGCCCACCAAGAAGGTCAGCCCAGAGTTTTCTTCTGTGGGGCTGTCTGCTCATTACCTACACACCTATGAATGGATTTGTTGAAATGAGCCAGAAAAGTCTGCAACAAATACTTTGAGCACACAGGAATTTCCACAGGCTGGGTATTCCTGAGCAGAGCTGGCAGCATGGCCAGCAGGTACGGATGCCCAACACTTTCCTTCATGTTCCTTTGTTTATAACATCATCAAACATTAATGCCTCCAGGAAGAATTTGCTTGTCAAGCACCTGCTTCAGGCAACTCTTTGGGAAAAGAGTTTGCAACATCAGTTCAGGCAGTTCAAATAACAGGATCAAGGGGAAAAAATTTTGGTTTGACTGTATATAAAACAACTCCCCCAAGTCCTTTTTACCTCAACAGGCTTTTTGTTTCAACAGACTTTAGTCCATCTTTGGAGCACAATGATGTCTGTGCAGGGGAACAGATCCCAAAAGGTACTTGAATGGGGCCAGCACAGTCTTGGTGAGGCAGGCAGGAGAGCTGGTGATCAGCAGACTTCCTTACAGACCCTCACCATGTCAGGGCTCTTGGCAGCAGCCATCAAACAGTGAGTAAAGTGGCCAGTGACCACTCTCTGACAGCACACAGACTGTACCTGTACAGGAAAACTCTCCCAGGCTGATCCATGCAGCAGCCTGGTCCTTGGCAGCAGCCTCTGGGTGAGCATGCTCTGGCAGAGCTGATCCTGAGCTTGGAAGCCTGCTCCCAGTCCAGCAGCCAACATGTTCTGAACCTTGGAGGACATGTCATTCCACTGTTCAGTTCACTAGGACAGCTACAGTCTTAGGGAGCCTGTAACTTGATTTGCCCTGTAACTTCCCACAGAGGCAATGGGAGAACAAAGAGCCCACAAACACCCGCTGATGCTGACTAGAAGAGGGTGAGGTCCACAATGAGATGGGGATCATGTTGTGATCAAGGATGTGGACAGCAGTGACCTGCCCTGGAAAAGGACTGGATTTCTTCAGCATTTTGCATTTCACCTTGAGAGGTTTTCTTTTCTTTTGCCCATTCAGCCTTAACTCAATTCCACTATGGCCCTCAGCACAGCTGGACTGCCTTCATGCTGGAGTTGGGATTTTTGTCTGAGCTGCCCTGAGTGGGCTTTGGCACAGGCAGCTCAAGAAGCCCTGCAGGCTTCCCTCTGCACAGAGACAGCCCTTGAGTATTTCTCATAAAGTTGTCCAGGCCTTTTCTTGGAGTCTCTTGCCCAAGACAGCACCTTCCTATTTCTTCTGTGCCTGGCACCCAGAGGGATATTTAATTGTTCCTACCACTTAGCTGAATGATGCTTAGAGATTACAGCTGTTAATACTATCATAGCTATACAAGGAGCTACAAAATGCTAATCAAAGCTCTCCAAAGACAATAGTGCATGTGTGAAATAGGTCAGCCTGGGATTTTTTTCTCTAACCAAGACAGTGGCCATCGTGCCAGAGTCTCCTTGTCTCCAAAACCTCTGAGTCTTCTACATTTTCTCTTCAGCTCAGTGATTTGGATATATTTCAATGCATCCTAATTGGTTTCTTTTGGATTACACATCACTCATCTGCTACTAACCCATACTGTGCACAGCTGCTCTTTTAAGCATCTGTTCACCTTCATGGATTGATAATTTTCCTTTCTCTTGATTCATACTGAACCAAATCAGGCCCCTTTGTATTCCTCCAGCTGGCAGGACAACCAGGTTATTGCTTTTAAGGTGGCAGTCCAAGAAAGCAGATTCCATCTTCTGCTATCAACTCCTGAATCCTGGCCTAATGCAAACCCATCATGCAAACCACAGTTTGACTTTTTCTTCTCAGTCTCTTCTCCAGTCAGTCCAGCTTCTCTGAAGAAGCAGTTTGCTTGGGTTCAGATATTGACTCTTTGAAATATTCACCAAAAGTAATATTTCTTGGAGGAAGAAGGGAAGATCATCTCCAGCTCATGTGTCCTACTTCTAACCCTAGTCTAGAGAAAATTACACTGCAGACTTGCCACAACCTGAATCCTTACCATGCTGAAATCAGTCCTCAGCAGTGCTCAGAAATCTGTCCTTTGTTCACTGATGTGTCTGCTGATCCTGCCTGATTATCTGAACCCCAGTTCTCACAGACACCTGTGGTCTCCAGAGGGTCCTGCCACCCTATAAACAGTCAAACAGCCAGTGCACACTCTGGGTCATTTTGGCTTTCATTCCATTGTCATGCATTCAACAGCAGTAACCTAGTAATTTTCCCTCACCTTACAAGGAAATTGTGAAAATATACTAATGATGGCTGGAATAGACAATCTGCCAAAGACTTAGGTAATTCACTCCCTGGACATAAAATACAAGGGACAGAGCTGAAAACTGAAGTTAAAGGAAAAAGGACAGCAAGTACTGTTCTTTCTGTGTTTGTGATAAGAAATAATTATAATCTTTGCTCACTTCAGTAGGTTTCTAGCTAATATGCCATAAGGGTCAATCTACACTCATACACAGTATCCTAATTTGGATATTTGCCAGGTTTTGACTGAGTCACTAAAATTTTTATTTTAATGCTGCTCCTTGGATCTATATTGTATGTAGAATGAGGTAGGGAGTAAAATAGCCTTAATAACACCACAAGACACAGAGCAAAAAAACATATCCTTTTTTTAAAAGACTGGTTCAAATAAAATCACTTGTGTTATCTTTAGTGTTTGTATGAAAAGCTTGGTTGTTGAACTACCTCAGGTCCCAAGCACTGGATGCAAGAGCACATGACAAACACGGCTTGCTCTTCCCTGTCCTTCCTCCACCTACTAAGCATGCTCATCCTTCCTCCACTGTGTTCATCTCCTAGCAGGGATTTTGGGAACCCAAGGCTCCTGCCCAGTTTAACAAGGCAGAAACACAGTGAGATATCTGGAACCAGAGGCATCTAGAGGGATTTCCATCACGTTTTGGCTGCTTAGGAAGGCTTTCTGGGGAAAAGAAGAAATCTTTTTTGAGGTGCAAGTCAGTGTAAGAAACAGCATTAAATCTTCTTTTGTATTATATGTGTAATCCAAAAAGAGCTCTGATGGTCCCTGGGTTTCCATACAGCTAAACAGAATGGAATTAGTGTAGACCTCTAGTGCTCTATCTTCAAAAACTTGCCAACTTTCCCATTAGGAAGGAAGAGTCTCTATGGGCAAATTACAATAATTTCCCAAAGCTATTCTTCAGGAAGCAAAAAAAAAAAAAAATTATTTATTCAATTCAGCATGTCTTTTTCTTTCTAAACATCCCTATTTATAATACTAGCAGGTGATCAATATGCTGGAAAATACTGGAAGAACACAGTAACAACTTCCAGTAACAGCTAAGATATCACAACAGGGTCACTGCCAGAAACAGTCAGGTAAGTTTATTCCTAATGATCACACATTGTTTTAGGATTTATTTCTTATTTAAGGCTTGAGAACTAACTTCTGGCAGCAGCAAATAAGTAAACAATCACCACTCGGCAGACAAAAGCAGCTGTCCAAGCTGCAGAAACTTACCTCCTGCAGAAACTTCTCGCTCATCGGACCGAAGTGATGACCTGGGGGCCTAATGCCTGACACTACTAGTCCAGAACCGAAGAGCCTTGGCTTCTGGAGGTCAGGTTTAAATTTGTCGTAGAGGACACCGGCGGGCTTTGGCTCCCCTCCGCTGGACGCCTTCTGCTCGGCAGGGACGGGCACACTGCACGCGGCACCGTCGAAGGGCAGCCCCGCCGGCGCGAACAAAGGGTCGAGCTGCTCCATCGAACGAGGGCTTCTCCTAATGTAGGTGATGATCTTAGGTCTCACAGGTTTGGGCCGGGGGATGGCAGGCTTCATCTCAACACCTTCTTCCAGCTTTTCACTGCAGTCACTGTCCACACCGGCCTTATCTGTGAGGGAGCCCTTGGGGTGGACCAGGATAGGTTTTGGGATGGCGCTGCTGCAAGCAGTCTTGATAGGCACTTTAGGGGATAAGTTTAACAACTGTGTGCTGTCAATGGGAGGTAGGACTGAGGAGGGTGACAATTTGTCATCATGAAGTGCATAAAGGTCCTTCAAATTACTGTTTGATAGTGTGGGCTGACCATTAACATCCGGCGTTGCCATTGGGCGCACAGGAGTTGGGACGCATAAAAAGACATCAGCCTTTGTTGGAATGTTACAGCTCTCTGGTGCTTCCTCTGGAGGCTGTTTCTCTACATTAGCTGTTTCTTTACTTGAATTGGAAACATTTGAGGTTTCCACATCACTGCTGTGACTGTCAGGTTGTTGGTTTGACACTGTCTCTGCACTGCGCGCTTTGTGATGTTCTGACGGATCAGAAGCAGGCACAACGGCATCCTCTGTGCTTTCTTTGACTAGCATCAGTTTATTCTCATTAACTTCCAAGGGCTTGCTGTCAGGTGGATTAATATCATGTATAGAAGATATCTGTTCACCAACTGTTTCAGTGCAACCTGTGTCAACTTCATGCAAATTTTTGTTTTTTCTCGGTGTCACTTTGATGCTGGATTTACTACTGCAGGTGAGTGGAAATATTGTTTCCATTTCCTCATCAGTAAAATATTCCTCACCAGCCTGGCTGGTTGCCCTGATGTCACTGTCATTGCTTCCTCTTCCTTCCCTACTGATGGCGATGTTATCATGTTGCAATTTATCATCAGGATGAGTTACTACCTGGCTTGACAATGGGTCCTCTACTTTATTATAGGTGTCATGAAAATGGGATTCTTGAATTTTTGACATGTCAGACCCAGAGCTTTTCTGTTCCTGCACTGCTGTATTTTCAGCTCTTGGACACCCCAGGAACTCTACCAGCATAATTCTCTCTATCTTTTGTGGATAAGTATTTTTATATTGTAGAGATGGTGCAGTCCTAAGCTCCAGTTTTTTGCTTTTATCACCCTGACCTAATTGTGCTTCTGATTTACTAGCAACCTCATTGAGCTTAACAGCTGAATGTTGAGAATGAGAAGTATGCAATGTGCTTTCAATGCTAACATTTGGTACATTTTCTGGTTTACTTGTTTTCTTGTTCCCTGAGGTAGATGGTGTGGAATAAAATACAGTCTTTTCCTCTGAGGTATTGTCAAGTGGACAAAACACCATCCCAAGAAAATGATCCGTGGATGTTTTTTGGGATTTCTCTGTACTTCCTACCAAGTGGTGAGACCTGTCAATGGAGTCCAATGATGCAGAAAGCAGACGTTTGCACGACACACGACCAACGCTGTCTTTTGCAAATGTTTCAGGCTGAGGAGAAAATTTACTTGGTCTTCCCAAAGAAAGCCTTTTTATTCTCTCCACCTCCACAGTCCTGGACATTTTTCCCTTAGGAATGTTCTGGGTGAAGTCAATATTACCTTTGGAGACAACCTCCAGGTTGGCATCATTTGTGCTACTTTTTAAATTGGACAGACTTTGTCCTCGGCTAATCCTGATATGCCTTGATATATCCTTAGCTTCAGTGGTCCTACAGTCTTTCCCCATTTCCCTGCTTGTGGTGGAGGGCAGCTTACTCTCCTGTGTACTGGTGTGACAGGTTCGAGAGTCTTTGAAGGTCAGAAGTTTATTCTGCTCTGTAGGCACATGAGTCACTTTCTCTGTTCCTCCAGAGTATATATTCCCACTCTCATCTGTCAAATCATGTTTCTTAACATCCCCATCAGTGGCTCTAACTTTTGTTACAATTTGGTTGGCATTGGTATCCCCAACATTCACTATGCTTTCGTTGTTGTTTCTTATTTCACTGCGGTTGTCGTGAAGCTGGGAATAACATGACTTGTTTGGAATTAGTGGAGCACTCATTTTGAAGCTTCAAGCTTTGACTGCTTTTTTTTTTCTTTTTGCCTTTTTTTTTTTTTTGGCAGTTCTAATTAATGAGAAGGTGTTTTTTCCTACCAGGTTAACTTTTATGCATACTTCACTTATATATATTTAAATTAGAACTGTTCAGTAGAAAATTCATCATCAGAAGGCTTGAAGTCTCTTCTCAGAGTCACATTTTTCTGCTGCTCAGTTGTCTTTTCTGCAGCTCCTGGACCTAGGAAATCTTTATGATGTGCTGTAGAGAGGTTCAACAAAAGCAAAATAGATCTGCCAAGTTCCCTCTGAATGAGAGCCAGTTAATCCAGCCAACCTAAGGGGAAAAAACCCAAACACAAATAAAACAAAAACCCAAACAGACAACATTACACTGATGTCAGAAATCATGCTAACTAAATTAAACTTAAAATCAACAGCACTCCCAGGTATAACCCTAGGACAGAGTGTTTTCAAACACTTTAAATGCTGTTTCAATTACACTTTTGCTCCCAGCAAAAGTTCTTAGTGTAGGACAGATCTCTGACTCAAGAAGTTACACAGCAAAAACTGTCCTGGTTAGAGGAGTGGTTGTTACTGTTTTTAAGACACATAGGTTTACAACTGAAAATAGACAAAAATAGCGAGGTGAGGATGGGATCCAGTCTTGAGGGTCTAAACATTTGCCTATTGCTTCAACAATTATTACACCAAGAGTGGCTACTGAAGCATTTAAAGCATCACTGTACAGATTAGTCATCAATAATAAAATTCCAGGTCCACAGAAGTTGTTTATGGGTTTCTCTCCTTGCCTTGTAGAAATCACTGCTGTTCTTGCACCAACACCCCACCCCCTTCAACATTTCTTAACCAGATCTATAGATTCCAAGAAAGCAAAAGCTATGGCTGGAGGCCTGCAAAGAAAAGTTCTATTTTTTCTCAGACAGATGAATGTGTGTATTTTTAAATATAGAGAATTCTACACCAATCCCAATACAGTGCATCTCTTTTTGGCTCCCTCACATGTTTGGCTTTGGGAGCCCAGATTTTGTCTTCTATCACCTCCAACAAGATGAAGGTGAGATTTCTGTCTGTTTCATGCCTAAATTCACTCTCTGAGATATTTCTTGCACCCTGTGTGTTCATACCCTTCATCATAAAGAAACATGGACACTGGAAACTGTAACATGCTCCACATTTCCCAGAAGCTGGAATTCAAAGCACTTGTGATACTCCCAGCTGTGCTGGGTTTCTAGCCAGGGGCTCACAGGGGCACTAATTAGAAGTGCAGAATAAGTCCAGTGCTCTGTCTACAGTATCTGGGTGCCAGTCTGGATCCCTGTGTTCACTGAAAGCATCTTTACACACAGTGTGCAGAGAGACCATGCTGGTGTGCTTCAGAGACCAGACCAAGCACTTTGGCTTAACGTTGCTAGTACAAATTTATTAACATGAAGGTCAGGAAAGACCTGGCCCCTCTCAAACACAGGGCTCTGCTCAACCTCAGGATGCTGCCAGTTGAGACTAACCCCTTAAAGCTGACAAGGATGGACTCTATGCACCCAGCATTCCAATTTCATCTCTTCTTGTGGCATCCAGCCTCAGATTGGGGATGTCAAAGACTTGAAGAATCTACTACATTCTTACAATTAACACCCATACAATTACCCAAAGATATTTTCTTTTTTTGCAGAATACTGCCTGCTTAACTTTGTAATGTCTTGTATGACTACCATTACAATAACTACACAGCTTGTAAATAATACAAGGTTCTGCTATAGAACATACAAGACTCCTACTAAATTAATATAAAAATATAATGTATTTTCCTATTAGGGAATACAAACTTTGGAGCTTGGTTCAGTCAATGTGTTGAACATTTACATATTGTGATAGGCCCATTTGGAAGTAAGATACATGGTTTTGTGTTACATTTGGGACCTTAGATTTGATCATTCTTCTGTAAATAGCTGCTATTTAAGAAGCTTTGGCTTGGGTTTTCTGCAAGACAGTTTATTTTAAATGGCACTGTCCAGACTCAACTTCACTATGCTCTTTGGAGTCAGTGAGATGAAAAGACTCAGCTGTGTCTGGATTCTGCTGGCTCTTCCTCTATGTTTTATTACTCACCTCTCTTGACTGATGTTGGCTGACACACACACATCTGAAGTCACTCCCTGCTGTGCAGGAATGCTCTGAGATGAGAGGGACATGAACCTCCTAACTTCAGATGCCCTCCTCAGAACAGGAGAAGGGAGTAAGAGGAGTCTCAAGTCCAACAAAGACAACACTACATCACTTAGCAGCATATCACTAGGGACTCTGGACAAGAAACATGTCTGCAATCTTCAAGACTGAACTTGGCATGTGTAAGGATTTATATGGATGAAATTTTCTTGATACTGTATAATGTAAAAATATCCCCTCTGAACCACTGAGAGTAGAAAATGAAGTCATAGCTCTCCAAGTCACAGCGTCTTGGCAGGATCTATAACTGTATTTGTGGAAAAAAAACCAAAACAAAAACCCTTTACAAAGTGATGTGAACAAGCTAGAGAGTGGAACAAAATTATATCCACCAGACTATGTTTAGCTATGAATCCCACAGGGAGAAGAAAAGTTCAAGGAGCCAGAAACACAATTAAATACTTCTGTTCAACTCCAGCCATATCAGGTTCCTTCTAAGATGTCTATCTCTTATGAGACTCTATTTTAAACCTGAGCCCATTTAATGATGATCTAGGAAAGAAGCCTACAAGAGTTTCTTCCCATCTGATATTGCAGTTCCTCCGCTACACTCCAAGTTACATTTGGCCAGCAGGTCTCACCCTAACCTCTGGAGACATCAGGAGGAAGGAGAAGCTGAGCTGGATAATTTTTGCCCCAGGACATGCAGCAGGGACTGCATCAGCAGACCTCAAGTTTGTAGAATAAAACTGGCTGGAAAAAGAATGCAGCAGCCTGCTTCTGAATAGTAACAGCAGTGGGTTTTTTGGTTAAACAAGCAGCATAGAAATATTGTTATCCTCAATAGGAATTGAAAAAAGAAAAATTGTGAAGAATTCCACAATATTGGTTGTTCTGTTTTCAATTTGCCACGAAAATAGAACAGCGATAATTATGAGATATGCAAAGGAATTATCAAAGCACGTGTACAAATAAAAATGGGAAGAAAGAAATAAAACCTGAAACATGTTGAGAATTTTGCTTCCTCTATAAACATTTCCTAATACAGGCTGTTACAGCTGCTTACCCATCCCAGTACTGAGAGTCTAAACCCAGAATATTTACAGCAAGATACACCAAAAACATCTGGGTGTTCTGGTAACACCGTGCATGGCTTAGACTGATTGCTCTTTCAGTACCATGTGTATGAGAAGCACCTGAACACTTCATTTACCATCTGCCACTGAACTGATGCCTCTTGCTACTACCATAAAGCAAAACAAAACAAAACAAAAAAAAAAACCCAAACAACAGAAAACAATGAGTTTGTAAATTGCTGGGGCAGAGCCAGTAGCCTGTGAATGGTCAGCCATGGGCCAACAATCCCTGTCAGCCGCCCACTCCTGCAAGGCAAAAGCTCTCAGCCCAATGGGGTAGTGGGTTGTGCTGCCCAAGAAATAGGGTTACACGGGCAGGTTGTTCACCTGGAGCAGAGAGGGTTCCAGGTAGACCTCATTGCAGCCTTTTAGTACTTGACGGGAGCTTATAAAATGGAGGGAAAATTACTTTTTACATAAGCAAATATTCACAGGACTAGGATAAATGACGAGAGATTTAGATCAGATATTAGGAAAAAATTCTTTACTGAGAGCGGTGAGGCACTGGAATACGTTGCCCACAGAAGTTGTGGTTGTTTCATCCTTGGAAGTGTGCAAGGCCAGGTTGGACATGGCTTCAAACAACCCCATCAGTGGAAAGGGTCCCTGCCCATGGCAGGGGGTTGGAACTAGAAAATCTTTAAGGCTCTGTTCAACCCAAACTCTATGATTCTATTATACATGGGGGGAACCTGTGCACCAGCCCACTTGACAATGACTCAGGGAGCAATCAGGAGGCCTGATGGGGTGTTTGTCCTCACAGAAGGCAGCTATGACTGCTTGATCACAACTCAGTTCAAAGCACAAAGTGAGAAATCTCCAGCCATTTTCCTCAGAGGCTATCATGAGATCAAGAGCTCCAAGTTTTTAAACTCCCGGAGCATCCTGGACAAGGGCTGAGCACAATCTCCAGCTCTGCTGCCCTCTGCACAAGCAGCACACATCCAAAGGATGAGAGTCTTGGATGCATTACAATACCCACAGATCTCCTGCAGAAAAAGACCCTCAGGAAGAAATCTTGGCCCACGAGAAAGACACTGCTGTTGTCTGACCAGTGCAGTGATGCAGGGAGATGGAGGAAAGCAGATGAGGGATATATTTGCATGAGGTGGGAAACAGATGTGGTTTTACAGTTACTACAGAAAACGGAACAGATGCCTCCTGAAATGCACAGTTGTCCCAAGAAATGCCACTGGGGAGGATTGGCAAACCAGGCAGAGCTTCACTGAGGCCTTCTCTGGCAGACAAGATACCACCACATGCAATGCCAGCCCTGCAGGCTGCCAAGAGCTGAGCCCACAGATGAAACAAATACAGCACTGGATGGAAAGGAGGTGGGAATATCTCCTTGGGAAGCCCAAATCTTCATGAAGAACTATTTCTGATGGTGACAGAAGCTGAAAGCTGATAGCAGGATATTAAAAACAAAGAGCCAATAAACCTTTTGGAGTGGGTAACATACAATTGGAATTAATTAAAAGTGGTAGAAAAGTGCTCACCCAGGCATGTGATAATTTTGTTAATGTGATTTGGAAGGGTGAGAACTAAAGATTTGGATACAGTCCCCGACAGCTTCTATTCATAACAAAGCAGACACAGCTGTTTGAGGAAATTACAGCATAATCTCATCTTTGGCAGGTCCTGTGGAAATGTTGCTGTCTGTCATGAAGAGGACAGTACTTCAGAGAGACAACTTTCTGCCTGACAAGCAATTAGAACATAGGCAAAGAAAAGATGATAGAGCAAATCTATCAAATTTTTACACACTGGAAAGTGGCAGGAGGGCAGTTCTAATTCAAAAGTAAAACTGAAATTATTTGAAGATATTAAAAGCTTTTGTAGAGTGCAGCTCTGTAGCATTTCCAGAATTTCCATGTTTTAGTGTGTCTAATGTCTCTATAGTCAATAATTTTTAATGATTTCATTATTTACATGATTGCATATTTTATACCTTTATAAGTACAATTATAAAAACTGAAGATAGAACAACTTATGGTTTCATAGGCCAAGGCAATTTTTTCTGGTATACTTTAATTTTTATTCAATAATAAAACAGATTTCATTTTATCAAAATAATTAATAAATTTATGCTGGTCTATCAAACCAAATCATCAATCAATCAAGGGTCCACCTAATCAATTTATGCTGGTCTATCAAATTTTATAAAAATTATTATGAGCAAAACAGACTTCAAACATTTGCCATATTTAGCTTCAACATTTTCTAAATCAAACATTTTCATTTTCAGTTCCAAATAATATTTCAAATTTACTTCATCTTGCCAAGATTTTCAAATGGCAAATCAGGTAACACAGAAAGGTTATTTTTATTTTCCTAAGTAACAGGGTGATAACAAGCCCAGTGGAGAACTCCTGGTTCTTGCTTTCACTAGACTTAGGATGAGCCATTTCTTTTTGGCTCTCTTCCCTGTATTTCCAGAGAGATTTTTGGGTCAAGCTTTCAGTAATACAATTTCCTTATACAACACACCTGAGAGATCCCCTGGAAGCAGCATCACTTCCAGTTTGCTGGAAATCACCACAACATGCAACACTCCTGAAAGCACGGCCAAAGGTAGAGGTGCTAAAGCAAGGTTGTCCCTTCACCTTCCCAAAGGAGGGGACGTGCCAGCACGTGAAACAACAGGACTGAAAAATAAGCTGCCAGCATGAGACTCCAGGCCTGGAGATCACTGCAGCAGCTGGCGGTGCCATGATGTGTAATTGGCTTGCAAGTGCAACTTTCCTTTCTGAATACACTGAAAAAAGCCCGAAGGAGATGTTCCCTGTTAGAAGCACTTCCATGCATCCTCAGTTGCCTGTGTATGGCAGCTGGAGGACACCAACACAGTGGATGGAGCAAAGGGAGTGCACTGCTTCTCCTTTGGCTGAACACCCCTCTTTAGCACTGCAGTGGTTTATCTCACAGGCCCTACTGAGGATGGAAACAACCACAACCAAGTGCTCTTGGCTAAAGAAACCTGAGTTTTCATGGTCATCCTGGGGAACACACCCACAATTTTTCCTGCCATGGCAGTGGCAATGGCAATGCGAGAGCAGAAATTTTTGTACAGCTTCATAGTTTATCTCCAGTTACTCTGTGGGGTTCAGTATGTCTTCAATGAAAACTTATCAAAACCCTTTCCAAATAATGTATATCATTTTATTTTCTTAAGAAACTTGTAAATGTATGAGTTTGGTGGGGGGGGGGAGGTTTGTCAAAACTGCATTTTGTAATATAATACTCTAAAAATTTATCACCTGTGAGGGATGAATTCCCAAAGTACATTATATGGAAAGTATCCTGCTGACTGCTATTTCAAAGGAGTACAAGATTTGGGATTAAAGATTTTCATTATCAAAACTGACAGATTATTTTCACTATTAACATCAATCAAGTCTCCACCAGGCATAAGCCTGAATAGTTGTTTTTCAAGACTTCTTTATTTTTACATTTCTACTTGCTTTCAAATATTGACTGTTGGATAAGACAACATACTCTGATATAAACAATCCTATTAATTAGTTATCTCCAAAAAGGCAGAAGTCTGTCTTAGCAATGGCAACCAGGAGGCTGATTGATAATCACAGCAATTAACCTTTGAAAAAATATCTGATTTTATTTTAATTCCAAATTAAATTTAATTCCAAGCACACCTGGCTAAAGGTTTAGGAACAGCTCATACTTTCTGGGGCCCAATGCTGTTCAATTTGAGGAAAGAAAAACAAGCAGCAGAACCTCAGGGAAAGCCACTGTGAAGACAGTATCAGATAAGGGCATCCTGGCTTTTTAAGTAGTATGAGCTGGTAAATCAAGCAAGGCAAGACCTCAGCCCAAGCCATGTGGATCTTTATTGCCACAGCCATGAGCAAAACACAGGCAGCACAAGGAAAGCTCGAATCAAAAGCCCAAAGGAGAGAAAATTTTCCCTTATCACCCCAAGGCACCATAAAGCAAATGAAAATGGCAAGAAGGAAAGCAGTAAAGAAGTTTTCTTGGACAAAAAATACAGTCAAGGCAAAAACTGATTCCTCCCAAGCAAGTGCAAACAAACGGAAGAAAAATTATGTATCAAATCAAGTCCTGCTGCCACAGTGCAGCCCATCTGTTACATGCTGAGACATTACCCAGGGGTCAGCCCCAAACAGGAGGCATGGGGACAGCCCTCTGCACTCTTTCTTTTGCCCACATGCCAGCAAGGGCACCACACATGCCCCACTGCACCCCTGAGCACTCCTGGGCACGGTGCCACTGATGGAAACAGGAGATTGCAGTGAAGGTGAGAGAGGCACCATCAGCTCCTACTGCTCTCTTTCAGAACAGAGGGAGCAGCAAAGGGATTCTGCCCATCCTTTCTGGTGCCTTCGCCTCCCAGAGACCAGCCAGAAACTTTCTATGTCCCTCTCTATCCAAAAACATGAACTGCAGTTCATCATAAAATCTGCAACATCTGGATGGTGGATGCGTGGGGCCCCAAAACACTGCCTAATTTATTTCTGTGCAGCACAAAATCTTGACACAGAAAGGGGATTGTGAAATGTTTCCAAAATGATCATTGTTTTTTTTGCTAAGACTGCTAAATCCTTCCTGGCTTCCAAAAAACATCTGGGAGACAGAAATAAATAGATTTAGTTGTAACACTCAAACATGAAAAAAAAAAAGTTCATAAATTTGCTTCCTATTGAGCAAAAAACCCAGAAACTCAGAAGCTTTGTCTACTCCAGCAAATTTACCCACTGCTGATAAAGCAGTTACAGCTGATACTGAACTCAGTTTTAACTTCGAGTGTAGCCAAGGGTAAACTGTCTTTCCACACAATTTCTTGAATTCTACTGAATTCAACAGCAGGTAAATGTGTCAGTTCTCAACTGAATACCTAAATATGAATTTAGAACCCTAATTTCAGATTGCTAGGTTTGCACATTTCAGTTTGAACCACAACCAGCTCTGTAATGCTGTCAAATTTCAGAAATGCTACTGCAGTCAAAATTTCTAAACATTACTGCAATCCATCAGTAAAAACTGAAACAAATGTGAAGCATTATCAGAAAATTCTGCTCATTTGCTTTAACCTCAGTAAAAAACATTTTTGATAATTTGACCCATATTTCCAAAATGCCACTGTATTTCCAAAATACAGATCAAACATTGAGATTGGGAAATCTACATTTCCAAAATGTAGAACAAATTGTGACTTGTGACTATAGACCTAAGGGAAGGAAAAAACTGCTGTTACTTTGTTTTAAAAAGCAGTGTCAGAATGAAAACTGTGTTAAAATCCAGACTGGGCACTGGATTTTACCAGAGTAGCCTGGTCACAACAGTTACTACAACCAACTGAAGGGCATCTCAATGTGGTTTTATTCAGGCTCAGTAAAGTACATAAAGTAGGTTTCCAGGTGTAACTCCAACTATTAGTAAGGTAGGAGGAACGTATGCAATTATTCCACTCAGGCCACTCTGACTGAGAAGCTGGAATTTCAGATGCCCACCTGCACCACACGTCTGTGGAGGCCAAGGGCACAGGAAGGAGAACTGGCAGGGGAGTTCTCACCTGAGAGCACAGAAGGCAGAATGCAAAATCTTAATATTCAGAAAGGTGAAGCACAACTAATGCATTATCCTCCTGCTGCTACTGATCCTGAAAGTGTACTACAAGCACTCCACAGCCAGCACTGCTCTGTAAACAATTAAATTTGCTCCACTTAAAAAATTTTGTGTATGTGGCTCAAAAACACTTAGAACAAATTGTCTGTCAAAAGATTGCACCCCCATTTTCATAAATTAACAGAAATTAAATTCAGCTACAGCACTCTATCACCATGCATTCCAATCAGAAAGGCTTGTGCACTTAGGGATTGTTTTCCCTATTGTATTTTTCAACATCAAATTTATATACAATAAAATTACAGGATTTAATAGCTTTTGTTTATTTTTTTAATGCTGTTAATTGTCATCCAAAGTTGTGCCCCAGGCATCTCCTGTACCTATCAGATACAGATCAGCTGAAAACCAGCAAGCCCCCACCTCCTCAGCCCGAAGAGAAAGGGATGTTTTGAGTTCAATATTTCAACTTGCAGTAATCCCACTCTGCACTTACCCCAACCATACACTTGTTTTCCCTCCCTCCTTGTGAAGTTGGGAAGAGGTTCAGGCTTTGAAGCATGTACCAAAGAGCTGGGCTTTCAAGGCAAAACACTGAAATCAGGTTAAAAAAAAAACCCGGGGTGCTGTAAAGGAAGCACCTGCAAATTCCCTTCCTTATTCATCCAGTTTGACTGCATCTGCAAACTGAAGGAAGAAGGATGTGGTCTCCCAAGGAACTGCTCAAGACTTTCCAGCTTTGCTGGTGGAGCTGGCTGGGGGATGAGTGCTGGTGGAGGACAAGCTGAACATGAGTCAGCAGTGTGTTCTTGCAGCAGCCAAGGTTAACCCTGTGCTGGCCTGCTTTAGCCAGAGAGTGGCCAGCAGGTCAAGGGAGTGACCCTGCCCTCTGCTTGGCGTGCATGAGGCACCTGGAGCACCGTGTCCACGTGTGGGGCCTCAGGCTGCTGAGGATGAAGAGGATCCACAGAAGGGCTACCAAAAGGGTTACAGATCTGGGGCATAAAAAGCATGAATACAAGGCCAAGGGGTCGGGGTTGTGTTAGCCTGAAAGATTGGAGCATGGGAATGACCTAATAGCTTCTTCTCAACTGCCTAGAAAGGGGAATAATAGAGAAGGCAGAGCCTGACTCACCTCCTAGGTGTTCAGCCAAAGGAAAAGAAGCAGAAAGAAAATCAGGCTGCAATAAGGAACATAAGAGGAATGTAAGAAATGTAAGAGGGAAAAAATGTTATAATGACAGAGGTTATAATGACACTGGCACAGATCGCCCAAAGGGGTTATACAGTCTCCATCCTTGGAGGCTCAAAAGGGTTCTGAGCATTCTGACCTAAAATTGGTCCAGTTGTGAGCATGGCTTGGAGTAGGTGAAATCAGACAGAATTTAGTCCATAATTTTTAATCAATTTTTTCCATGTTCTGACAGCAGCAACTTCAAAGGGAGAGAAATTCCTTTGGCAAGGACACACTGCTGGAAATGCCTCTGAAAAAGACACAGTGGGGCCTGAAATTATTATTTTTATCTGCAATAAAGTGAATTTTGCCCAAAAACAGTACCCTGAAAATGTAGCAGCAATTATTTGCTCAGCACTACAGGAATGGAGAAGAATGACCTGTACAGTAAGGCTACTTTGCAGTTAAAAGCCCCAGTTTTGGGTTAGAAGAAGCAATAATGCTGGAGCCACCAAGGATGTGGCAGAGACAGGGTACCTAACATTTACCAGTGAGTTACAGTAGCTCAGGTAAAACTGGCAGGCACAAGTTCTCAGCCAACAGGAGAATACAATCCTTCCTCATGCCACAATATTTATTATTAAATCTGTTGAGTTTTAGGTTGGCTCTATCTCTCCTGGCCAAGGCACTTCATTGTGTGGCCATGGTTAGACGACATAAAGTAAGGAGACAAAATGAAAGTGACCCCTATAAGAATATACTCAGTGTGGGTAAATCAGTACTACTTTGTTAGGGAGTGCATTTTCTAAAACTCAGAAGATCATTCAAAACACAAGTTTCATATATCTAAACCCTAAACTATTCATTGCAAATAGCTGTCCCAGGATTCTGCTAACTCTTGTAGAGAAAAAACTGAAGCTAAAAATGGCTCTTTACTCTAAATACCTTCCCTGCTGAACCTGGTATGTGAGTGCTACACTTGAGATCCTTTTTCACTCAAAAGTGTCAGAGAAATAGGACAAGAAATTCCCTCTGTTTGACATCTGTGACATTTTTGTCAGTGAATTATTACTGCCAGAAAATTATAGTGCCTATTTGCTTCATTATGTTAAATTAATTGTTCTCCCAGTGACATACAGACAAGAATAGACTCAGCTGCTCAAATTCACTTTGGTGGAGCAAGTAAAAGTTTTAGGTTAGTTACTGGCATGATGGTGTGAGAGCAAGAAATGGTCTTGACTATGCAAGTGCTGCTCAGCGATAAAGAAAACATCCCTGAATTATGAACACTGTTTCCAGCACAGATCCAAAACACAGTACCACATTAGCTGCTGTAAAGAAAAATATTCAAGCCAAAAGCAGCACACAAAATTATGTTAAAACTTCTTTTATTCTACCTGAATCAGCACCACATTGCTTCAATTAAACCCTATATTCTAATAGAGTAACAAATCCCATGCTGTAAGGGTAATTACACACGTTACTGAAACAGAGGTCTTTTCTATCAGGAAAATAAGCAGAAAATCAAAAGGAACTGAAGAAATAAGGCAGACCATTTCAATCTGTAAGAAGGAGAAAAAATTGTACTACAACCAACTCTGCCACTTGCAAAATGTGTGTCTTAAGCTGAATAAATATTTAGTGATGACTAATGAGTAATACTGCAAGAATGCATAGCTGGACATGGCCAGGCTTTGGTCTGAGCTGCAGCAGGGCTGTCATAACACCCACCTGCCCTTACCCCCTTCACTTATATGGGTAGCATTAAAACTAAAGGACTGCTCTTCAAAACAGAGAACTTACCTGTGACACCAGTATAGCATCATCTACTTTCAGCAAGTCTGTGGGATTCTGCCTTTCATTCTCCCAAAGTAAAGAAGTCTCAGTGATCCAAAGTTGCCCTTTTTTTTTCTTTCTTAGTTCCTTCAGCACCCCAGAAAAAAAAAATTCCAAATAAAATGTCTACTCTTGGCTTCCTTCAGCCTCATAATCCACAGTGCACCAGTAGCCAAGTAGTCAGTAATATTCCCACACTGTGTCCTTAACTGGAAAGATACTGTAGATGTTTGGAAACAGTTACAAAAGAAGACAGCCCTGGAAAACAGCAGACAACAATTTACCTACATGCTCTCAAAGAACTACAGAAGGAATGTATTTGAACTAACTACTGTATTTTCAAATTCATTCTGAGTACTTCTAATATACATAAAAGTATTTTAGAGTGTTAGGCAGATCACAATACAACCCTCAGAAGTAGAAATGTTGCACTAATGGGAAAACTAAAGATTGCTTTTCCTTGAAACTGCAGAGATCTGCACGTCACGTACATCTCTGAGCATGTCAATGTTTCAGTAAGAAATTGTGGGTCATCAAGAAAAACACAAGATAAATGTTTAGTAGGAGAGCAGTATCCCATAATTAACCTCTGCATGCCAGTAAGGTTCATCAAACATTGTACCTAAATTTTATAAGGAGACATGGAACTATTATTAGATGTTTCTAAGAACATTTTAGACAAACCTTAGGATTTATGCAATTCTAGATTATCTTGCCTTGAAGAGGAGTGGATAATGTGACCTCCCTCCCAATCTTATTCTGTAACTTATCTGTGAAACTTTGGGAAAAAGCAATAAAAAAACCTAATATATGCAACATGGATAAATAACGCCTATGGGAACTATAAACTCCTGTCCAGCAAATGCTTCCATACATGCTGAACTTTATTATCTTAAGTCATCTTACAGATGTCAAGGGGATGACTCAGAGCAGTAAAGTTATGGACATGCCACAGTGTTTGCACTGTGAGTACAATAACTCTCACTTCTGTACAGCATGAGGAAAGATGACTGTTCACACTTCTATGCTGCCTCTTCAAGAGCTTCCAAATAAAAATAATTAATGTCTGGAAACATCTGGCTAGAGAAGAGCTCTGGTAGTTTGTACAAGAAACACTTGTAGGATTCTGGACATAGAAAAAGTGATGGGGCAATGAATCAGTAAGTTTGTAATGCATTTGCACATTCATTTGGAGGGTATGGAGATGGAATAAGAAGGATCTAGTGTCAGAAGCTCCCACTTTTGCAGTCAGGATGTCTTGACACCAAATGTTTTAGGATACTGGCACATTTTTGCCATGATCTATAAAAAGACCTTAATATTATCAGTCTAGAAGTGAAGTGTTTTTGTTCAATATTACAGGATACTTCTATACAGGTAACAAATGGATGAGTCGATGATTTGTGGATATAAATCCAATCATATACCAATTTTGTGGGGGAGTATTTCTCAGAATGGGATCTCTTAGAGCTGGTCTGGCTCTGGCCAAAGCACAGATTTGCATGATCCCTAGACAGAATGCTAGGGATCTTCTTGGAATGCTTACACAAAAGGAGTGATAAAGGCTGTTAAAGCACACCTGGTTTGTCTTCACTGGACTAATAGGCAGTATGTCAGATAACCATTTTTATAGCTTTGAGGGTGATTGCTTAGAGGGTTGGATCTGAAAAAGAAATAGCAGTTAAGCTGGTCTGTATAACATACAATACTCCAAAAGTAACACTATTAGTGGTAATAGGAAGAAAATGAGGAAAGGAAAATTAAAGTGAAATGAACATTTCTGCTACTGTGACTCAGTCCTGCACCATGAGCTTTACTAGGGGCATTTTTACTGCCTCGAATGGCACAGCACCAAGCCTATTGCTATAATAATTTAAAAGTGATTAAAAGAGAGTACTGAAAAATAAACATCATGAAACTATTGTCCTCGTGCTACAAAATGGATTATATATGAAGCTTGTTCATTCAGTCTCATTGTTTACTTACAGTAACTTACACAAGGCAATAAGGGAATATAAATATCCAAAAGCACAATGGAGGAATGAAAATATCCCCTTGCCAGGAGTAACAGTAAAGAAGCAGGGTGTCTCTTGGGTATTCCACACTTCTGAAAGTGAATTAACTTTCAAGAAAGTTTCCACTGGTTAGCTGACAATGGTGGCAATAAATACAATACAAAAACTGCAAGAGTGCCTTTCTAATAATTGTGTGGTTTGTCTTCTTTTATTTGGCAGTGTCTAAGTACCATTGTGGCATTATATTAAACCATCTTACAAAAGACTCAATCAGCTAATGTACCATTGCTGGGCTTGAAAAAACAGAAGGAAGACCTATTTATAGATAGCTTCTCTGTGTTCAGTGTTTTGGGCTTTCTATTCTTTCAAGGAAGGAAGGCTGTTGCCAAAAACTACATGCTAGTATCATTTGGCAAACTTTCTGTAGCGTTATCTGATCTGCAGAGACATTAAATCTGCACTGCAAATACATATTCAACAACTTATTACAAGGTGGAATTTGTGGCCTATTACACAAACACATATACAGTTGATAAGACATCATGGAACAGCTGTTGTGGAGATATTTCCCCCATAATTCAATCAATACAAGCAACATATATGCAGCTGACATCGTACTGAAAAATCTTGGAAAGCTTGCTGACAGAAGTGGGTGCACACAGACATTAGCTATGCTGCCATTCTCACATACCTTTGGCCTCTTTGCTTTTCTTTTTGCACTCAAAAGCTGCATCTTACACTAACTATAGGCTGCATTTTAAAAAGGGACTGCTTATGTAGGAGCTTTAGCATCTGAACCACTATACTTCTACAGTAATTGTAGAAGTAGGAAACAGCCACGTGAAAGGTTTTCTTCCCTTGTTTGCACATAAAGTTTAAATAACTAAAATACATTTTCAGGAATGACACACTAGACGGTAAATTTCAGCCTAGATGTAGATTTTTTTTTTAATGAATGAAAAGAAATAACTTACAGAAGGGTTTTTTTAAGACAGGAGAGTTTTTGGAAAAACAAACAGTGATAGACTCTTCCCTGTACAACAGCAGTGGGCATTGCCATAATGTAAACGCAGGATGTTACAAGCTGTGGGGACACTTCTGCAGATCTTAAATCCATGCAAAACCCATCCAAGACCTCAATTACTTCCTCTGTAATACATGTATGCCTAATCATGTTTCACCTTGCATCTTCTCTCCTTCCTCTCCCATAGTCTTGACATCTAATGTTCTGTTCAAACTACAAGCATGAAGAAAATGCTTTTATCTTATCCTTGGGGAAAGTGCAGAGCATCAATAAGAGGTAACAAAGTCTCTACAATATCTATCCTGTTTATTAACTGAAAAATGCCAGCCAGTTTTATATGTTGCAGGAGCAGGCAAAAAATCCAGTGGTGTGAGCGCATAAGGAGTCAGATGGTGTCTCTGATCCAATTTCTGCTATGTGATCTGAAGTCTGTGCTCCTATCACAGACATGAAAGCAAAGACATACAATTGCACTGAAATGCAATCAAAATTTTTCTGCACTTTCGTCTTCCTGCACGTACTTACATTTTTAGGATGTTATTTGAAGTTATATGATTCAGCAAGGACATTTTCTGCTAAAACACAAGGCTCACAAAAACAATGACAAGCAAGAAACATTTCAGAACTGACAAGTTACGTGTGTTAGGGCATTATTGATTTTGATTCTGTGAATTGATTTTTAGGATGAAGGGAATATTAGATCACAGAGACCATAGCATTTGATCATGCAGTTGTATCTTGGGTATTCAAAGGCATTGTGTGTTGACACCAAGAATGTGAATAAAATAAACTATTTCAGTGCCTGAGAAACCAGGCACAGACATCCAGGATGAAGGTATAGAAAGGCCTGAGATCCATGCACAGCAGGGAGCTGATGTGCTGCCTGCATCAGCAATGGTCCAGGCCAGCAGTGATGTCCCCTGATACAGAGAGAAAATGATGAGTTCTCTTGTCTTTGCTAATTTCTTCCCAGTCTTAAATCTGTTCAGGATTTGGAAGCTGAGCATCTTAACAAAGGTTCATCATCCAAGTAATTAAGAAATGATTGTTTGTACCTCTTATCTCTGTTACTCAGAGACATGTCCACCAGTGCTTCATCCCCAGTTGTTTAGAGAATGCAAAAAACCCCACAAGCTAAAGTGACCCTGCATTCCTCCCTCCTAATTCCCCAACAAATATAAATAAATCCAAAAAACATTTGGTAAATTGCGTGTTAGAATAAAAATACCACCAGATTAGTAAAGGCCACTAGCAGAAGTCCTGTATCATAATTGCATCAAGAGATTTTAAATTCTAAGCTATTACACTCACATACTTGTATATTGCTACTTGGGAATGGGTCAATATCTCAGTGATCAGAGAACACTTGAGAATTACCTGATTTTGTCTTGCTCTTACTTAAAGATTGCAGTGAGGACAGTGGAAGAAGCCATGTGTGAGCAGCCTTGATGTAAACACAGCAGCTAAAAGGCCTGGGTAAGGCAGGACTCACATGAAGTTCAAATTTGTCTTTTTTTAACCCTGTGTAATGAAGGGAATTTAATGAGTAGTTCAGTAAAGATCTGCAGATAAATGTGCACCCAAATCAAGCACCACAATAATTTCCAGTGACAGATGAATTCATACAAAGTGAAATTTCTTAAGAGAAACTTTGGAAATAAAATACCTACATTTATTAACAAGATCACTTGTTAGATATAAACTGTCCTGGCTTTAGCTGAAGGTCTACACTGTAGGAAGCATATGTGAATTCTTCTGTAGAATAGCTCTTATCACTGAAAAGAGTCTCTTTGTATCAGGTTTTGCATATAAAAAGAGATTATCAGTGAAAATTATCCTATGTGAACCGTGTTACTTTGTTTACACAGAATGTCCCCTTTAATTTTTTTTATAATGAATGATATTTCAAATTCATCATGTCAGATAAAGATACAACAATTACACCTTTCAGTTGCAATTACTGCTATTTGTGCAAATGTTTTCCGCCCGTTTGGTTTAGCTCTATTGTTGTATGAGTTACACTGGCAAGAATTTTTCCAAACAACAAAAATGCACCTTTGACACCTCACTTTTTTCATAAAATACCATCATTTATGTTCTCATAGCACAGCTCCCTTGGTGAAATTACATACTTCAAATCAAAAAGGATATATAAGAGTGTAACAAAAATAAAAAGGAAAGAAAGGGGTGTGATAGCACTTCAGACAACACCTAGACTAAAAATACACATGGTTAGAAATGTTCCTGGGCAGTGGGGACAGCTGGCTTGAAATGGCTCATCAATCCATCTCTATCCTTCCAGAAATTATTATCCCCCAAAGGAGGATGGATAATTGTAACTGCATCCTTGAGTGTTCAAACACTGGAGATATTCTAAGGAAATGTTTGGGAGAATATTAACCTTCATAGACCAAAGTTATGCTGCCAGCCACTCCAAAGATTTAACCAGGAGGAGATCAATGTGTGTTCAGGAAGGCTCTCTGTTTATCTGCATGGATGTGGCTAGGGGGAAACACAAGAAAATGTACCTGATGAAACTGTAACTTTATGGGATCCTGTAGAGAGCTTCACCATATTCCCGGACTCCAAATCCCAGTGAAATAACCCTGAAAGGCAGGAATCAACCACTGAATAGTCATGGCCTACTACTCCTGAAATGCTTTTCCTCTGCTTTTTTGACTTTTCACTCTGGAAAAGAGCTTATGTACAAAACACTCCAGTAAAAATACAATCATACAAAAATACTTCATTTACATGATATTTGCGGCTTCAAATTTAAAAACAACCATATATAGTCAGTGGAATCCCCCAGAGTGCAACTGAGTCTCTTCTGCCCCATTTCTCACATGGTACCAAAGCCAGAGTCAAACCCTGTCAGGAGGAGATGCAGTGCCTGGAGCACCCCATTACTTTCTGCATCAAAATGTCTTTTTCTCCCCAACTGCCTAGAGCACTGTGCAGGACAGGCTTTCATCCTCCAGATGCTCCTGAACCTTGCATAAGTTCCTGGCAAGAAATCATAGAATACCTGGAATTGCAAGGCACTCACTAGCATCCTTCAGTCCAACTCCTGGCCTTGCACAGGACACCCCAAGAGTCACACCACATTCTTGACAGCATTGTTCAAAAGATTCTTGACCTCTGTCAGTGTTGGTTCCATGACCATTTCCCTGGGGAGCCTGTTCCAGTGCCCAGCCACCCTCCTGGTGAGAAACCTTTTCCTGATATCCAACCTAAACCTCCCCTGAAGCAGCTTCAGGCCATTACCACAGGTTCTGTCTCTGGGTACCAGAGACAGAAGAGATCAGAGAGAAGAGATCAGTGCCTGAATATTCACAGCAAAACATCTGCTGCCTTTAAGAGAACAGCTTTTCACCCCTTTGGGGTTACTAATGCAGATCAATTTTTTTCAATCAAAATAACCCCATCAAGCCATCAAAATTCTACCCATTTTTGGCAGGAAAGTTTCTATCTTGTTTTTTTTTTAAGTAGAGATGAGAATAAGGAAGTTATGACAATGTAAGTATATTTTTTTAATAGCTAATTCTGAAAAAGCATTTTTAAAAAGCACTTTTTTAAAATCTATTTTTTCTTTTTCTTTTTTTATTTTTTTCTTTTTTTTACATTTTCCCCATAATCCAGTCAATAGTTTTTGGCCACTTTACTTGACGTTTCAGGACAAAAGGGTCCAAGTCAGCCAGCATAAAGCCACACCATGACCTACAAAGAAAGTGCAAAGCCTGTATTCATAAGCCTTGTCCCACAACGGATGCAAGGACAACATCAGCGTGCTGAAGAATATTTGCAGAGACAGCACAAGGAAAGCTGAGAGAAAGCAGGAAGGCAGGAAACAGTTCATCAATCTTAATGGATAATGAGATTATTTTTAAAAAAAATGAAAGAGAAGAAGTGTTGAGAAATCCATTATTTGCAATGAAAGGACAAATAAAAGAAACTGGAATAGGCTGATAACCAAGAAGATGACAGGGAAGTACAATCACAGAAGAGAAGGAAATTGCACCCACTTGCAAATAACAATTCTTGCCTTTCTCAGGCAGAACTGTCACTCACAGAAAACCCTTTGGATTTTGGAGAAGTTGAAAGAAAAAGAAAGAAAACCACAGTGCATACAATCAAGACTTAAGAAGTGAATAAAGTCAGGCTAAATAACACCCTGTTACACACTGTTTCCCAGTGTTTTGCTAAAAAGGACACTCTGGAGCAATCACATTCTGTTCTCATCTGATCTAGATACTGAGAAATTCTTCCCTCTCCTTGCTCTCTTGCAGACTTTTCTTGCATTAATTAATTTTCTTTGCAATGAGTTCCAGACTGTGACCCTTGCACCTACCTGGAAACCTAAGGAGAGAGCTGCTCGTCTCAGAGAGGTCCCCAGTGGGCTGGGGAGCATCTGTCTGCCCTGACTCACAATCAACCAACCTCCATCATTTTCTCCACCAGCTCCCAGCCAGCCTGGCCTAGCCCTGACCTCCTTGGCAAGAGGAACATTACACTCAGCCAAGTCCTGGCTTAGCCCAATCCCTGTTTGATCAGCGGAAGATTACGTTAGGAGCTGGGAGCTTTGCTATCTGAATGCAGCATGTGAGCATTCAGGCTGGCTTCTGCCTTCCTGCTGCAATTACTTGATAATCACCATCAGCACACACCTTCCACAGGCACCTCCCCTGCAAAGGGTCCAAAGCTCTCCTGCCATCAGCCCTTTCCCTGTCCTTGGAAAAGGGATCGCTGGGTGAGGAATTGTGGCATGAGGCCATTATCCTTATCACATACAGGGGATGTTTTTTGAGAAATACAAATGCAAGCAAAGTGATTAGCCATGGCTGTGCCCTACAGAAATAAAACTGCTTCCTTCAGATAAGAAAAGTAGCTGTTTTGAATGTGACTTCACCTTATTCTGTGCTGCTACTCAAATCAGGGATGTTATCTTGGAGACAAGGACAATAATGAAAATAATGTATTTCCATGATTTCCATGGTATCAATATTATCTTGCTTAAAACCAGAAAGTTTTACAAGAGAAAGTCTGATGTCACGTCTGGCACTGGTGGCTGTGTCCAGGTCTGTCCTTGTTCCAGCACTTGCTTTCTGTGGCAGCCAGTAAGCTCACAACACTTTTGTCTTGCCCTCATGGATTTGTAACACAACAGCTCAAACCCGAACACTCAACAGCTGGAATCACTGGAATCATAAAGGAATTGCAAGTTTCTGATGTGATGCAGCCAAAACAAAGGCAAATGGAATATTAGGGAAGCTTTTTCAACACAGACTCACAAATTTAGGTGTCTCTGTACAAAGCACTGGTGAGATACTAAGTGACCCAGTTGGCAAGCCATGTTCAGTGCAATATGCAGATAATGACATTTAAGGTAACTGAGGGAGATAAAACCTCTTTAGGGAGAAGAGCAAAGAAAATGTGGCTTGTTTAGTCTAGTCAAACAAAAGTAGAGACAGGCTGATTTCTCCCTCTCTAGGGGAGCATAAGGGGATTCATCGAAGAAAAAATAGTATGAAAATGATACATGAGAGAAGATATTTAAATTTGGGTCATAAAAACAAGTGAGTACAACATGGCAGTCAATACAGCTAGGTAGAAAATAGAAGAAATTCCCAGCCTTTACAGCAGAGACTTTTGCTGTCCAGGTATTTCTAAAACATAAAATGGGAAAATTCCGGAGGGATTAGATCATGTGAAACTTGTGGCAGGTGGTGCAGAACTCATGGACCAGAAAGTGCCCTCCAGGTAGGTGTCATAGTGAAGCTCTACTAAGAAAAAGATTTGATCCTGCTATTGGGAGTCCTTGCCTATCAACAATCACAAACCTGCACACACAGCTCTGATGGGAGCAGGGCTCTTGGCAGAGCTGCATCCCTTTGGGAGCTCTTGTACAGCCAGTATACAGATCCCTTGAACATCTTAGCAAGGCTCAGATTTGGATTCCCTGTCCACACAGAATCAATCTGCAGCTAAGCAAACACATTGTTATGATCCTTCTCCATTACCAGAAACAATTATTTCCTGCAAGAAGTCATTCCATTTTCTTTTCAGTCCTACTTGGCACACAAAAAGATCAAAGCAATGTATTTAAGCAGAGAAAATTTGGAAAGAAGTCTAATCTCATTAATTTGGAGAGACCTCAGAGATCAGCTGTGACATATCCAATCCAGGATAGAAGAATGTAATAAAATGCATTACAGATATTTCACTTAGAAGTATAGATTAGTGAGGAGTTATTATTTGAAAAGTTGCAGCACAATGTTAGGGTTGGGGGAAACAGGGAGAGATTTGTCTAATCTTTAGTGATACAGGCCTTGCTCATTCCTGGCTCCACCTCAGTCTTTGTTAAAAAGAGTAAACTGAATGCGTGCCGAGTAATCTATAAGACCAGATCCTTCATTGTTTTAGCACCTTTGAATTCATTACTGGGGATTGATTCACACGCTGCAGATTTCTTTCACCTGCTTGATTAGCATGGGCCACTAAGGACATCCAAGAAAAAACAGAATGAAGCATAAAATCAAATTACAAAAACATAGACATGTATCCTCTATTTCTTTTTGATTCATGGTGAGCTCCCCACAGACTTTTCTCTCCTATTTTGCCCCTCACTTGCCCTGTGTGTTTAACTTGTTTAACTTTTTTTTAGTCAATGTCTGTTCAAGACTTGCCAAAAGACTGCGGTATTTGGTCAAAGACTGTACAAAACTGTCTGTACACTCCTTGTACTTCCCACAGCAAGGTCCTGTTCTCAGCTGGATGCTCTGTGAGGTAATGTAATATAAATAGCAGCTGGAAAGCTAAGACAGAGCACTCAAACCTCACATGCAGCCTACTCCATTGCACAGACATAGCTCAGACACACAGGGCACCATCATGCTGTGAGGGAGCAACAGATTTAAATCATCTGTGATGCTCAGGTTTATCCTGTCTAATGCTCAGCCATTCAGCTATTTAGTGGGAAGACATTTCATACTACACATCTCAGGGTCATTCCAATTTTTCTACCCTTACATGTTGCTTAAGCCAATCCAAGCTGCTGTGACAAAAGGCTTGTCCTGTATTGAAAGGAAAAATGCTTAGAGAATCTGGAGCAAGGAACAAATGTGAAAAAGAGCCCCAGTCCTGTAATCCAGAGCAGGAGCACCAGGCAGATGTTTGTGTGAGAAAAGGGGTCACCAGAGCACTGAGCACGAAAAAGAGAGATGATGAAAAATACTGTTGAAAACTGTGTGGATGGGGACCTAAAATTTAAATCACCATTGGTACTAAAGCTGTTTATTACTAGCTCATGTCCTATCTGCATTAACCTGCAACAACCTATCCTTTGCTTTTATATTGGTAAAAGTGACTAGAATCAAGATCTAGGACTTGATTTACTTGTGATCCATCACTCACAACACAACATAGCAGCAGATAGTCTTAGTTATGTTTAAGACTGAAATCTCAATTGGCAATCTCCCAACCAGTACAGTCTATTCCCTATTCCATCAGGATCCACCAGGAGCTGCAATTGACTGGAGTCTGTTGCTATTAAAGGCCAGCATTTGTAGAGTAAGGGCTGTGATGAGAGGCTGGACTCATCTCACCTTTCTGCGAGCATCTACAGCTGAACTAGTCACCTTAAGTTCCTTTCACAAACAATAGAGAAAATTAAGTATTTCCAGGGCATAATTCATTTAACTCATCCCATGTACCTAGCTCAGACTGAGATGAATGGATTTCTCTGCTGAGCTAAATGCTGCCTGAACCACACCTGCTATCTGTGGTTCAGACCTAGACACCTGCAGTGCAATCTCTGCATCTGGCCAGAGTCTCAGGCTTGGGGGTCTGAACTCTGGCCTCAGGACTCCAGTCAATGTTAGTGAAGGGCAAATCACTTCATCTCTGTAGAGCAGAGTTTCTTTCCAACGAACTTTTTCTGTCCAGGATGTAAGCATTGAGTTTAAGCAAGTCATAGGGGCATACTCTGCAACCTGCTGAGAGAAGAAGGCTCTTCTTGATGGAAATTCAAGTTAAACTTGTGGCCTGAATCATCCTGACTCTTTAATATGGTTAAACTCAGGTAAATCTTGGCTCCCTGTTTTGCAACAGTATTTCTTACAGTTAGAATGCTGGATCCTATGGGCAGGGCTCTGGAAAAGTCTTTGAAAAACAGGTTTGACTCCTTCAAGGAAAACCACTACCCAGGTTCCTGGTAGCTGAATGTAAATCAGGCAGTCAAACAGTCTGCTTTGTAAAGTACTCATCTTCTTGCAGTTCAAGAGTTTGTCTTCTGTTGAAGAGGTGACTCAGCTTGTATGTTAACTACCTTGTACTTAAAGCCACACAGAGGTTTTAACATATTCTCTGGGAAGCCACGCACTGGGAACAGAGCTGCTGCCCCAGCTAGAGATCTGATTCTCTGGGTCATCACTAACAGTCCTGTCAGCATCATTCTGGCTCTACAGCAAAGGTGTCCTCATTGGGGTAGGATCACCTCTTCAGTCAGAGTCAGGGTTAAGCAGACCCTGCATTAAGAGCCAGCTTTTGACTTACACTGTGCTAGAGCTCTAAGAGACTCATGCAAATAAGGAAAACCTTTGCCAAATGCAAAGGTAACAAAAGGGAAAGAAGACAGGTTTTATTTAGCCATTCATAAAAGGTTTCTATGTTGACTGCAGCAGTTGTGATAAGAAACAGTGAGTGACTGTACCCCTGAAGCAATTTAATAATCTAAGATACTGAGTTCAGTAGTCTCATCTTACCTGTTCCTTTCTCAATTATGAGAAATGATGTTTTTTTCTTGAAAAGTTATGTACTAACTTTGGGGTTTGGGTTGGGTGATACTTCTGAGAGCAGTGAGGAAAATCCATATCTTTCTCCCAAGCAAGAACACCCTTCTCCCTCAGGACAGCAACACTGCTTCATTTACAAGGTGCTTCTTGGTACCCCATAAACCTTACCTTTCCCATTTTATCCCACCCAACTTTCACAAATTCTACTACTTTCCTCTGTTTCTGCCCTCAGAGTATAAAAGTACTTATTTTTCCACACAGTCATCCACCCCAAAACCACTTTTATCTTACGTAAAGTCCCCAGTGTTCTTTAAACTCTTTGATTCCCTTTTTTTTTTTCTCTCTGAAGGGATAACACGATGTTTCTTCCCTCTCTGAGGTTCCACCAGAGATTTTCTTTTAATCAATGAATATAGGTCAGTGAATTTAGACCATATGTGTTGCTCCACTGGGTGATTGTTCCATTTTTCAGTAAATAAGGCAGGACATCTGTCTAAACAACACAAAAACCTAGAGGGGTTTGTCATATCAGACTGGTTTTATACACCTGAAGTGTTAAAAGACCTTGAAGACTCAGTATCACAAAAGGTCAAAGAGAACCTATGGGCATTTTAATCTGAAATTATTCTTAATAAGATCTCTGTAGCTAAATCAATTTAAAAGGAACAGTTCTTTGATTGGATGTGGAATTACACCAGAATTCTGTGTTGGGATGAAAATCATCATCAATCAGAATCTAGTTAAGCCATAAAAGAAAACCACAGTTGAAACTTTAGTATTTCTAATATTTTGAAACCAGGAATATTTCTATTATTATTTTAACATTTCTGATGGTTACATTGATTACATTGACATATTTGATTAAATTATTGATGTGTCTCCATATGCATGGATAAGCAATGCTCTATTTTTCATATGCTCATTACAACAAAATAAATAGTATACCTTAGTTACGAGATATTAAAAAATATGTCCCAGTAACTTCTCTTAAGAAGAAAACATAGAGAATTTAATCAATGCATAAGTCTTACACTCCATTTAAACTACAGTGCCTGAGAGCAGTCACACCTAGAACACAACCCACAGAGCATATTGTTAGTAAGCAGACTTTGACAAGCTTTGAGAGGAAAACTGTGTTAAAAAAAAATAGATTGTTTTAACACCTTCTATTAACATTCACTTAAGCCAGGCTCTTAAATCTGAAAATGGAAAAGTCTCCAGAAAGTTCTGAAATAAATACTAGGGTATACACAGATGGTGATGTTGGGGCAGAACGCCAGCACACAGAATCGCAGCGTTCGGCGAATCACAGGCAAAATAATTAATGGCATTTCTATCAGCAAAACACCCTGCAAACATACACACTGCCTTGTGGAGTACTTGTCAGCAGTATTAATCTGGGAAATAATTAGTCCCTGTAAAGTTCTTTCACTCTTTCACCAGATGGCCATGCAAGATCGTCAGCTAAAATCCTGCTGTTTCAGCACTGGAGGAAATGCCAAGGAGTGATGCTTTATGCTACCCTGTGCAAGGTCTGGGCACACTACCCTGTGCTCATGGTTTCATTCTCCCAGGTACTGCATAGCAGCACAACATGCTTCACAAATCCCACCAGATCATTTTCCGAGCATCACTGCCAAGCGTGCTTCACACCCCAACATTTGCAAGCCACTCTGCAGAAAGTTCTGCCATCTGCCAAAACACAGGACCTCTCCAAATGGAATTAGATCAGAATTTGTATATTTAGAAACAAGATCAATTCCAGAAGAGACAGCATAAAAAAAGAAAAATTTAAACAGTAGCTCACAATTACAGTGGCCTTCCAATAGTGTAGAAGCTCCAGCTTGACAATCAACTAACCTTCACTTTATCACCTGACTTTGTTGTCGAGCAAACATTTAAGGAATTTCCCAGTGACATATTAACTGTTCCCACAAATATCCAATAGTGGTTTACTCTGCACAGGCTGTATGTATATCAGCTGCTGATTTGATGGCAGCCTGGTGACATAGAAGCATACAGCTGGGGTAGGGCTATCCAGCAGAAATGCATACACTGGCCTAGAATCACACGCAAGCACTGGAATATGAAAACATACCTTCTATTTTGTTTGGGGTGCCTGTATCCTAGAGCTAGCTCCAAGACTCTGGTAGTCAGAGAAGAATACTCTTTTCTTAGAAACTCAAGACCTGCTCAAAGACATGGATTACTGGATATGACATTCAACAACGTCTGTAAGACTCATAAGCAGCAGCACAGGGAATTCTGGAAAGTTAACACTTCTCCTTTGAACAAGGAGTGGTGACTCTGATTTGGCTGACTAGGGGAAAATGAAAACAAAATAGGGCTCTGAGCAGCACTGCTGTGGCTGTAGCTGAGGCAGAATTTCCATTTCAAAGCCTGGTTTTCCATGTCCTACTTCTCCCATATAAATACAAGCTGCAAGTTAAAACTTGGCCTAAAGAGTTCACCTGTCACGTTTAGGAATTAAAGCCTGAATCAATTTGCTAAGAAAAAACTGAAAAGGGAAAAAGATACTATTGCTAGTATAAATACATTTACCAAAAAATCTGCTGGTTTTTTGGGAAGCCTGTGGGGAAAGAGAAAGTCTTGGCAGCTTGGTTTTCAAGAGGTCAACAGCATGCCACAGCTGCACACTCCTGCAAAGACAGTGACTATAAAGCCCTGATGGCTCTGCAGATGTGTTTATCTTCAGCACAAAGTCATCTCAAGTCTGCACATGAGAAAGGAAGTTCAGCTTTGCAGGTTCAGTGTTGACAGTTACTGAGTGCACCTTAAAGGAGAAAACTTGTTTTGAGCTGTGAACCAGTCTAGTCCCAGTCAGAGTTAGCTTCAGCTGTTTGATATGTCAGAGTTTGGCCTGAAGGACACAGTTCCGTCAGTCAGTGGCCGAATGACTGATACATCCAACCCTGCCTGGTAACGTCCAAACTGGACAGCTTTCCAGGGGAGGAGGAATAAGCCTTCACAGAGATTTCAGCTATCTAGCCTCGAGTGCAAACACAGAATGTATCAATTCACCAAGATGTTCTGTCAAAATCCCACGCAGCTCAACACAGTACTTCAGTCACTTTGGGTGAGCCTGAACTGCAGCACTCCTCCAGGAGCAGTGAACAAAGCTTTGCCATGCAACTGCTTCCCCTGCCTCCTGTCTGTTTGCCTGTCAGAGAGAAGCTTTGAGACCAAATACCACCATGCTACTTATCTGTGAAAACAGGGAAGTAAACAGAAGGGCAGACCGTGCAGGATTAAAGCTACTTTACTCTTCTGTGCAGCTGTTTGTATCAGGTTACTCTTAACAGCATCCAGGCACCTTCCAATAGTCCCTTAAGAGACACGGGTAATGTCTGTTATCTACGGTTCACTCACTCCTCCATCCCATTTGATTATCCCATCAATATGTGGCAAGTTTCCCACTTTATACGTAGCCATGACCTTCGCCGTCTTTGGCACATTAATCAGCATTCAGCTTGCATTTTTCAATGGTACAAAGCTTTTTCTGTGGATAACAAAATCTAGCGATGGGCACTGCCCCCCACCTCACAGTCACTACTAGAACACACCAAAGTAATCAGTGGTGAGCTTTGGGGAGCGCTGGAGATTAGGCCATGGGAGTGATCCTTTGAAGAGCCTGAACACTACAGCTGACATCTACAATAACCATCGGGGAAATCCGGGGGTTCGTCTTCTCTGCAAGAGCAATGAACATTTCAGGCAACAAAGCAGTCAGAGGAGATAATTAAAGAAGACTTACTGAATAATTTATTTTGTGAGAATGGAGTTTAGTGTTTGGTGTTACTTATTTAAGGAAAATGTCAGCACTTCAATGGAAGAAGTTGTTTTCTGAAGATACAGAGACGTGAGAAACACTGAAATATTAAGAAGTGCATTAGAAAACAGTGATTACATTTTAGGATTGTTAAAAAAAAGGTAATGACAGCTCTGCTGTATTTTACAGCCATTCTGCCCAAGATAAATATTTGTTAGTACATTAGCCCGGCTTGCAACATTTTCTATAACATGTACAAACTTCAACAGGCTAATTGTAAAAGCAGACTTGATTTCTCTAGAAAGTTCCATTTTGGACTTGGCTATTGCTCTCCTACCATACAACAGGCATGGTTCTCAGCAAATATTTAGATTATATTTGACCAAGGCCAAATTGTCTGACAACATTATGGTCACCTCATAAACAGGGACACAGATAAGGCAGAGATGCTTAATGTTTTCTTTGTCTCTGTCTTCATCACTGATGACAAGCTAAGGGGGTCCAGTGTCCTGAGCTGGATGACCATGGCTGTGAGAATAATAAACTCCCAGTGAGCCCTGAACTCGGGCAGGATCTGCTGCTCCAGCTCAGGCCATGGTGTATGGGTGCAAACCAATAGGTGCGAGGGTTTGGAGCAGAGAGCAGTCCCCAGCAAAGTGTTTCTCCTCTCAGTTTAATTCCATTACAAGAGGCAGTGGGTGCTGGAGCAGTTCACATTTGCCCACTTTATCTAAAGAAGAGAGATCACTGCAAAATATATCAGAGAGATCAACCTCACCTAATTTCCCATGCCTACATTGTAGACACTACACCTAAGCTTTTT
Organism: Agelaius tricolor; assembly: GCF_023055355.1. Classification (NCBI taxonomy): domain Eukaryota; kingdom Metazoa; phylum Chordata; class Aves; order Passeriformes; family Icteridae; genus Agelaius; species Agelaius tricolor. The sequence continues at coordinate 1,879,185 of NW_027269269.1, forward strand.
TTACGATTAGTCATTTAAGATTAGTATTTACATCTATGTAACCGTAGTCTTTGGGCAGAAATAATCCCTGTAAAAGTCTAAAATAATCTTTGAATCTGACTCTGGAAATTCCAGTGTCTGTGCACTGATGGAACAGAAATGCAAGCAACTATTTCCAACAGGAACCTCAATATGTGCCTGCAGCTAAGCATGACAAATGCCAGCCAGGATGTGATGGGGTTTATTAGCCAGCCTCACTAGGAACAGATTTAATGCTTACTGTAGCAGGAGGAAAGGAGACTATAGCCTTGTGCTGATATTTGTGCCAATTTGGATCTGTTTTTCACCCCCACCCCAGAAAAATCCTGAAAGATCTGACAAAGCAAATAGCAGAACACTAAGTTAGTAAAGGTGAGGCTGAAATTGAGAGGTTTTGGAGATGGAAGAAAGAATAATAAATTGTCACATTACTATCAAAATAGTCTCAGTTTGTCTCCAGCAGGCAGCAAAAAGTCAGCAGAAAAGGATGTCAGGAAAAGAGGCAGAGGGAGATGGGAAGAGCTCCCATCTTCAACTCCACCAGACACCATTTTCCTGATTAAAGAAGGCCTTCCTAGGCCATCAGGCAAAACACAGTCTTGGCTACATGAGCCCATGGCATTTCCCATGACACTGGGTAGGCAGAAACCCTCTTCCCAGTATCATGAGGTCAGGATCACAGGACCCTTTCAGTTCTTCACTGCTCCTTTAGGCAGAGGACCAGGATGGACCAGGGCTATACATCAGTTTTCAAAATGAGCTATCATACCTTTGAGGGAAAAGGAGATCACCTTTTACAGCACAACAGCTACAATAGGAATTTACATTAAATAATACTCTCAAGAATAATGACAGGAGGGGAAAGGTTAGTTCAAGATTATGAGCAGCAGATAAACACCTTTTGTCAGATGAGAAACTGATTTTCCCCCTGTATATCCATTAATATCATGCTAATAGGAAAGGAAATGTGATGCCATGGATTAAGGCATCTTCCCATCGTGTCTAATTACACATACCTAAAATGAAGCTTCCTAATTTGGTTTGGGTTTTTTTCTTTTTGCTTTTGTTTTGCTGGGAGAATTATTGCATGAATTATCATTGCTTTTCACTCTGAAAACAGAAACTTAGCCATTTCAATTGTAGGTGAGTATTAGAATAAAATCTGACAAAAGATGTGGTTCTTGTAAGGTACACTGACTCCTTTAGCTGAAGATTTTTTTTTTCTGGAAAATGTAGTCTGATAATAGTGTCTGTATTTATTGTGGAATAAACTCAGCAATGAATGGCATAAAATGAACAGAAGAGTGTAGTCACAAAGCAGTCAGTCACACATTTTACTCATTTGTACACTGTTTATCTTCTGGTATATGTCACAAGAAGTAATCATTTAAATAAACAACTTCTTTAGTAGGTAATAAAATGTTATTGAGTTTCCAGTCTCACAGCATGTGCTATGGCTATAAATCAGGTTATTCTAAACTTGAACTGATTTGCAGCACTGGGAGGCATTTTAGAAATGCCACAATTGAAAGGGAGGAGCTGGATTTTTGTTTCTCTGTAGTGTCTGTCTCTGCAGCAATCCCGAGAAGGCCATGGGTGTTTGGATACACGCCCATGCCTTTCCAGCTACATCAGCTGTTATAATTTGCAATGTTACCTCTCCTGCAAACATTGCCTAACTTTTATATTGCCCAATTTTTTAAATGTGTGCAAACCACTTTCAGCTGTCAGTTATGGTTATTGCTGGAAGTGCTGTGCTGTAAATTACCAAATGTGGCGCACTGGGAAAACCTGCCAAGAGGTGATACAAAAATTACTTTGATCAACACTGGCATCCCAGATGCAGAAGAACAAAGCAACAAAAAGAGCATCTCTTATTGTACTGATCTCTCTGGTTTTGGGGTGCATTTGGTCCATCGCTCCAATTAGAGATGATTGCCTACAACTGGCCCCTCTACCCTCTGCTTCTGGGCTCTTTGAGGAAGAAAAAGTAGAAGCCGGCACCCCTTTTTACTGATCTCTCTACTACAGTCTTCTCTTTTGAAGAAGATGATGGCACCCATGAGGAAGACAGGGGTGTTCCTGATCATGAATGACTAAGCTGGCCAGTGACTTCCTTTGTTGAATCTCTCTGTCTTCAGCTCATATCCTCTACCACACAGAGTGTGTGCTGTCCCAGGAATGTGAGGAGGACTGGATGCCTTGGGAAAGGGATTTCACAGCACTCAGGAGGCGTGAAACCTTCCTGACAGCTCAGTGGATGCATCAGGGTGATTAATGTTGCATGCTGCCACCTGAGAACATCTGCAGAGAGACAGGAAGATGCCTCACCTGTCCCCTTCAGACAAATACCACATAGAAAAGGAAGAGGTTAGTGTCTTCTGGACAATTCTTTTATGCAAGGGGCTGTCCCACACCAATCCTATAAAGACCTCCTCTAGAAAGAGTTTTGCATTAAAAACTGTGTATTAATTTCCCTCTTACTCTAGCTCACAGCATGCCTGAGAATCCTATATAGCAGCAAGAGACCCAAGCAAGGAGAACACAGCAGCAGGTCAGAGTAAAGTCAGGCAATGCAGTTACACAAAAATCTAACCCCTCAGATTTTCACTGGGTAAATGATAATGAAACTTCTGTTCATCTCCTCATATTTTCTGCTCCTTATATTTCAAATGAGGCAGGGTTACTCAGTATTTTATCAAATCCCAATTCTTTCTATGCAACAAACAAGGAATTTTAAAACTGTTTCAAAATAGCACTGGACACTCACCAAAACATAAGGATTCCAAAGTTTGGCATGAGACCATACAGTCTACTTTTAACAACACTTGAAACAAGTGAGAAATACTGCTTGGAAGCTGTTAACACACAGCTAAACTGTCATGTCTGCACAGTGCTCAGGAGAGCACTGTTTAGGAAATCATGGTTTGGAGGCACCTACGCTGAGCTGGCCCTGTGCAAACACACTCAGTCCAGTGTACCTGGGGTAAGATCTCTTAGAGGGCCTCAGCACAGATTTTTCCATTAGTCTCTCAAGAAAGAGGACTGGATCACCCCTGCTATGAACACAGGCTGAGAGAGCTGGACTTGTTCAGTCTGGGGCAGAGAAGGTTCTGGGGACACCCTACAACATCCTTTCAGTACCTAAAGGGGGTCTATAAGAAAGAGGAGCTTTTTACAAGGACCTGTGTTGATAGGACAAGAGGGAACAGATTTAAACTGAAAGCCATTATACATGATGGGGCTCTGGTCTCCTGGAGATGGCTGAACACCTGCCTGCCCATGGGGAGCAGTGAATTAATTCCTTGTTCCCAGCTTTTACTCTTCCAATTCTCTCCCTGATCCCACTGGTGGGAGAGTGAGTGAGTGGCTGTCTGTAGTTAAACACCACAGCACTCCAAGTGCTTACAAGCTGACAGTGTTCTGCTTTCTACATTATTTCTACAACTTGGTCAAGTTCAACAACAACAACTGCATCAGAGGCTTCTTGTAAATTCAAGGCTGCTCCAGGAACAGAAACACCAGAGATTATGGAGCAAAAGACACGATTTCAGAAAGAAAGAAGAATGTACCAGGCAAAGAAGACAAGTGAGGGAATGACATGTGGCAGATGTTGGCCATGTGGCTCACTCTCAGGTACACCAGAGATGCCAGTAGAAGGTCTACAGTAAAACTGCCAGTTCTATTAGCTCTTTATTAATATTAGCTCTATTAACCTAGATGAATCCCCAGTATTCTCTTGGGAGGTCATCAATCTTTGGAAACTGTGCAGAGGCTGGAAAGAGGAGATATCAACACCAGACAAATAAGACTCATTGCCTTGAAGACTATGAGCACTGGTCTGGGGACCTGTAAAAGCTTTATCATAATCTCTGGGGAAATCCCTGTCTTAATCATGATTTAGACTAAAGCTTTATTACCTGGGAAATTGCTTCTCCCTCTCAGACCAAGATTTTTTTCTTAATGCCTTTTTACTGCTGTGTTGCTGACACAGGAACTTGGGTTTGGTTTTTTTAATTCCCATTTCATGTTATAATCCTTCTTTACAATTGTATTATTATTATTACTTATCTATGTCATTATTGTTAAAGTAGAAAATGAAAAACTTTATTAAGAAAATTACAGTAATTAAACTTGTACATGAAATGGAAAACTTTTAACAATTCACTGCACTTCCATATGCAATCTGTTGCCACAGTTTATATGAGCAGAGAATGACAACAGGCATCTAACTTTCCTGGAAACACTAGCCATGAACTATAAGCTGCTGAAAGTTTTCAGAGACCAGAAAGGGGAAGGCTATCTTTTCTTATACCTCACATGCATTTCTTGAAATTGAGGCTCAACTCTATCAGGGCCAGACTGTAACTTTTTTTTTAGTCTAAGCAAAGTCTCATTCTTCAGGCAGTCCCATTACATTTATTTATGGAGTAATGTCTTGTTGAATGCACCATTGGCTGGATCTGACTCTGCACAGATAAATAAGTTGCCCCATACAGCCTCAAATGTCACCGTCACACAATGGAAAACATCCCAGGTTAGAGAGATGTACTATGACCAACACGTCGAGAACTTTTACTCCCCTTTGGCTGATTGATTGAATAATTATACCCATGAAATGGGATGATTTACACAATTCCATTGCCTCTTGGCTAGAATAAGATTTTGCTAGTCAGATGGTCCTGAAGGATGTCTGCTTGTGGAATAAATCTGATGTAATTTGATACACAGCATGACACACAATCAAGATGAAATGATCCTCAGATAATTCTTCCATGTGCAATCATTTCAGGAAGACAATTTTAATAATGATATTTTCTTTTTTATTAGGTTCTTTGGACTATTTTTTCCGATAATGAACAATTACATCAGGAGAAGAAGTTATTGTCAAGTTAATATTTTATTAATTCTTTACCTGGGGCCAGTATCCTAAAGCAGAGGAGACAGCTCTCACTGAAATACTAAATACTGAAGGCCTTTTCCAGTCCAGGCTTCCACAGTGCCTCCTTACTTTTACAAATGTCAATCTCCCACTTTTAACAGTCCCAGCTTGGTTATGCCAGTGTTTTACTTGTTTGTTTCTCCCTTTTTCTCCCTCAATCATTCTCCTCCATTTTTGCTTCCCTCTCAAAAAACAATAGTAAAGGGAAATCTTAGGATTGGCAAGCATGAATATAAACATATAACAGCATTTTAAAAACATGTGGGTCTTTCCAGTCTCAGTCAAAGCATCATGCCTGCTCAACAATAGGGATGATCCATGTCCAGGACTGAGCTGATGAGCTATGAGTGGAACATATTCCAGCCTGATCAATCAAATGTTCCACTTCCCCAGCAGTGATTAGGATGAAACAGTACTGAGAAAAAGCCCAGTCCCTGTGTCGCTTAAAAAAAAAGGGACAGGTTTTTGCTTCATGTCTAGACTTTTTTCTGAAGGAAAGGCACATTGATGTCATTGTTGCCAAGAGTAAAAACTTCCACGTGACATTCAGAAACTGGTTCCGGAACAATTTAATTTCATCTTTTACGGCATGCTTCTCCCAGAAAAGCTCTTCATGGAGGTGGGATTAGCGATTAAGAGATGTGGAGGGTGGAACACATATGTCTGTGAAAACTGGAATTAATGTGATTATGCTAAGCAGAATGTATTCTGGGCATCAGTGGTTTGCAAAGATTTAAGGAAATGTGCCCCAAGCATAGACTATCTTCTCTGGAAAATAAAGCATGATATTCAGAGAAGGCTGGGATAAAGAGGTATTTTATGGGCAAGCAGAGGAAAATCAACTGTCACTTTATATAAAACACCTTCCCTCTGTTCTTCTCTTTTAATCTCCACCATAATAAAACAATTATAAGAAATTTATGATTCTGAAGAATTGTTAGTCCATATTTTTCCTCATTGGAAAAAAAAAGAAAGCAAACAAAAAAAAATACATAACACAAGCAGATAATAATTTGGTCAATGCATAAGTATATTGGGCATTAATATTATCAGTTACTACTCATTCTAATACTCCACTATCAGGTCTAGTTCTGTGAAGAGACTGTTCCTTAGGGGATACAAGAAATCCCAAAATATTTTTCCATGTCCATGAAATGTCACTGTTTTGATGTTACAATTCGACAGGTTTCATGAAGCATGAACTTAGCCAGAAGGGCAAACAGTCTGCGGTGCCAATAATTCTGACTGCTTCAGAAAATACCTTCACCCAGACCAGTGCACAAGGTTTTCCCAGTGAGGCAAGTCATGTCTTTTTTATTATTACACACATGATCACAACTGGCTTTTGCTTATGCCTGTTGCTTACCTTGTTCTCAACCACTCCACAAGTCCTGCAAACATAACTTACATCCTATACAGCGACACATTACTGCATTTTAGTGCTGTAGCATGGTGGTCTGTTGTGACACATCAGCGGAGCAAAAAGTAGGACAGGTCATTTGCAAGGTAACATGGCTTTTAAGAAACCAGACTGTTGAAATTTTTTCACTTCATGGTGCCTCTAAATGCCATAGTTACCTTTAATGGCTTATACAAGCAATCCCTCTCACAGTGCTCCAAGGCATTTCTGCACAGTGGAGACAACTCCAAGCACAAAGCAAATCTTCAGTGATTCATAATGTTTTGTCTTCAGAAAACAGACAAGAATATCTCTTCACCTTGGCCACAGGATGACCAAGCACACACATGGACAAACTCTATCTACTGGTTTGGTTTTAAAGCCAGAGTCAAAGCAACTACAAGAGACAAGATATTCCCAAATGATAGAAATTTGCAGCTAGGTAACTCTAACAGCAAACAGCTGTACGGATGTGAGTGTGCTTATTTGTGTTGTTTTATTCCGCTACAGAATTTATAGCATTCAAAACTGTGTTCCAGACATATTTGGTTCTGGGAAGAATATACCCACCCTTTCTGTGCACAGCAACACTTGTAGAACTATTGCTCAGTAATGCATAAATTTCACATGCAAAATCCCACACATGCAACAGCAGAAATAACCTACACTGTCTGCACTGGCAAGAGGTTGTCTTCAGAAAAAGAAAACAACTTACCCAAGCACTTGTACACAAAGTGTAGAAGACAGCTACAAGGTGTTTGTTAAGACAGTGTGCTTACTAGTTCCTAGTTATTCTGAGTTGCTTATTCAAAACTTGTTTAACCAAAAATATTTGTCATTCTTTTTTATAATAAGAATTACAAATATGGATGTCTACGGGAGATGTGGTACAACAGAGAATTCAGAATATTTTCTTTATTGAGAAGATAAAATTAGGCAATTAGACCAAACTACACTAGAACAACTGAAAAGCTGAGTAATTTTCATAACACAATTGATTCTTACCACATGGTGCCATTTAAGGGATTAGAACAACTCACCAGGGTAATATCAAACTTGATTAGAAGCCAAGGGACCTGATTGTTATCTCCATTAAGCCAGACAAAACAAATTGACACCAGCAACTCTCAATTTTCACCAGTGTAACTAAAAGGAAAGTCAAGCACCTTATCTTTCACTTGGGTAAGTCATTTTCATATCTTTGAGTGATTAATAGTGATTGTTTCATCCCCCTTGAACATATCAAAGACAGTGTTTCTGGTATTTTCACAGCTAGGTGTGCTGATATCACGTGGGTCTGAGCGCCTTCATATAAAGAACAACTCACACAGCAAACAAAAGGAGTATCTTATGTAAACTTGGAGGAAACCTTTAACATGCTCAACATGCCAAGACCCTTGCCCCTCCACAAGTAAACATATAAACATATAAATGGGATGAAATTTTCCAGATACTGAGGTACACAGAGGAGGAAGTAAGATCTGGGAAGCTTTTCAAGATCTCCCAAGATAGGTGTCACAAATCACAGTCAACAGATACTGTAGGGCTGGATTCATCTGAACTCAGACACCTACACTGCAGGTAAATATGCACAAGGTTGTTGGCTAAACTACCTCTGTCCACAGTGGTTAAAACAGTAACTTAGAAACAGAAGGATTTATCTCAGATAAAAACTGTCATATATACAAATGTGTCACCAAAATTATTTCTCCTCTTGGGATGGAAGGGAGGGACTTCAACCAGAAACCTCAGAATTGTATTTAAACTTGAAAACAGAAGGAGCCAGCATCAATTGAAATATAGATGAGGTATAATATGCATTAAGGATGAGGTAATCTGGGGTTATTCACCTCTGCTGGTGAGCTGCTGCAAAGAACCCTTGCAGAGCAGATGTTCCCTGCAGAAATAATGAGTGTCCATAAAAAAACAAATAGCATGTCATTACTTGTCAGCCTGTCTTCCAGTTTTGTTTGCTCACCACTAATATACCTGCCAGCCTACCTTCTCCATTTTCTATAACCTTATTTTCCTTTTTATTCTAGTTTATTTTTATCATCTACTGAGTATCACAAATGAAAGGTAGGTAACAAATTTATTTACCTATATGAATACACCCTTACAATTTCAAACATTGATAGATTATTTGGTTAAAAGACAAACTTTCATGAAAAACTTTGTCTAAATTTATACTCTGTAAGAGTAATACAAATGTTTATACAATTTTAATTATATTTCCATCAAGGCTTTCTCTAAACAAATAAACATCTACAATTCATCTATAATTCAACCTTGGAGAGGTTGAATACCACTTGAAAGGATGACTGTAAACGAAACTAAAACTGTTTAGCCAATTTTCCTTCTCTCTGCTGAGTGAATCCCCAGAAGGAAAACCACCTGCACACAAAATCCAGAATGATTCAGTTTTTCCAATGAGAAGCTCTATGGGAAGTAGCTCTGCTGTTCCAGGCAGTTTGAAGCCAGCAGCATCCAAGGGCCCAGCTGAGGAAAGTCCCAGGGCCTTCCCTGGAAGCAGAGAAGCTGGCACACTGAACACCCTTCCCAAAGAGGGACTGAAAGCAACAAGCTGTGCCCTCCATTGCACAAGCAAAACCTCCAGCTTTGGTCCTGCACTGAGCACAGGCCTGGCCCTTTTGGCTGCTGAAGCCAAATTTCTCTGCAGTAGGTGACATGTCCAGGGGGAATCCTTCTAAGGAATAATAATGGTAAAAGGGTAAGTATTTCGGTCATCAGCCTATGGAAAATGGACCAGAGACATCCGTGTAACACTTTCATTAGTGCCTTTGTCCTTGCCCTTGTCCTCGCCCTTGTCCTCCAAGCTTATGGCTTGGCAGAGGGGGTTGGTGTCTTGCATGTAATTTTTGTCCTTCTTGAATAAAATATGCCCAATATATGAGTGCAACAAAGAAAAAAAAAGAAGAAAGAAAATCACATTTCAATCAAGATATTAGCAGCTAAAAAAGCTATTACAGCAACTGGAAGCCATGAAGATTTTATCTGCTCTGACCATGCTCTGTCCTTCCACTTCTGCTGCTGATTAGACATCAGAGGCACCATCTTCACAGAATAACAGAATGGAATCCCTCAGGAAGTCATATTGCTTCTCCCGTAGGAACAGACAGAAATTTTCTCCAGAACCATGACTCCCCACTGGTTAATTACATCTCACTAGTGAGGCACAACAGCAGAACTTTTAACTTCTTTTATCATATTTCTCTTGGCCAAACTGCCTGTGAACCATGCCCCAAAAATCAGCAGCACCAGAAAGCAGGAGGAATGGACACCTAGGTGATCCTGGACTCAATGAGCCATCCCAACCAAATTTCCACATATGCTATGATACCAAGCAGGAAATCTCCATGCTGGCAAGTTCAGGAGCAAAACTACCTATTTTCTCAGCTGGCTTTCATTTCTGATGCCACAGTGATGATTGCACTTGGTACAGCAGTGGCACTTCTGCTGTCACATGCTGCTGTTGCTAGCACAGCAACCCACAATCAGTGTGAGGCTAGAAAAATCTCCTGAGCTGTGCAGTTCAACAAAACAGCAGGTCCTTTGGATACCATCTATACCTGTAAGTGAACAATTTCAGTAATGGCTTTGTCAGTCCTTCCTGGAAGCACTACTAATGGGCCACAAATAACAAAATGAAGTTCAGCTGCTAAAAGAAGAACACAACAATCTGTTGAAGGAAGGGAAGGGAAATTATTGTCATAAAACATTTGTATGGCCTTGTGAATTCTGCACTGCACTGTACAGAACAGAGATCATACCTTGTCCTGCCCTAAACTTCTTGCTGTTGCTAAGACAACTCCACCAATGTAAAAGAAGCCATGCAGACTCCAGTGGCGAGACCTCCAAAGGGGATGGATTGGCTACTAGGCTTTGCTAGAAGACAGAAAGTGTGTTGGTGCAAAGGGCAGGATGGCTGTGGTGGCTCTGGAAGACTGTCTGACACAGGAACTCAACCAAGTGCAAAGACAATGGGGAAACAGTGGGAATATCCCAACAAATAGCAGGGGCTCCTTGTTCCCACTGTGTTCCTGACTGAGTCAGGCTCTAGAGAACATCACTGGAGCTCCTAGGAGCACCAGCAGGAATTCCAACAGCAACTTCTCCTACCCAGACCAACAATCTCTTCTCATTTCTGCCTGGTGTATTCCAGCAGCAATGTACCTGCCCAGGCTGGGACTTACTGAGCCTTTAGGGAAAGCTTTTCCTTCCAGCACTAGAGATCACAAAGTAGTTCATAGTATCAGTTCATGAAAGCTCTGTGGAAAGCCCTTTGCAGGAACAAAATCCAATGCCATGAAAGGATCCACAATCTGTCTCTCTCCATCAGTTTATTGTAGATGTTTCATACCACATTTGCATAGGGGCTCTCCTTTACTGGATGCTGACCATCTTTTACAGAATATTACTTGGATTATCTATCTGAAAGTCAAAATGTGGATCCTACAGTGTATCACAGGAAATTTCATCAGTGAACTTAATAACTTAATGTTTTCTGGAGGAAAATATCACTATCCTTGAGGGAAGCACACAGAAGTGCATACTTGACAAAGCTCATCTAGACTGCCTTAGGATGCTTCAGTGCTTAACATAGCACTGCTGACTGGCCTTCCTATACCAAATTTATGATTTTAGGTATAGAAGAAAAAGCAGATTTAAGATTGGCAAGCAGAACACATCACAAGAAGGCAAACCTCTATAACTTATCCTCTCAGGCATTCATGGCCTAAAGCAATGAATTGCAAGTTCTAAGGGAGTGAAATCTGACAGCTTGTTTACATTGTGAGGTTCATATCCATCCACATCTTTGCATAGATAAAAAAAATACTCTGTCTCTTAAAAGAACTCTTCCCAACAAGGAAATACAAATCAAGCAATTGTCTCTTCTGTACCAGCCCTTTGAAGGACATTTAGGAAAGGTTTTCATTTCACTTCCAGAGATCTCTGTTGATGCATCTTTGTGGGAAGAGACTTCCAGCAGCACATACATTCTTAGGTTCTACCACTGGGGGCTTGGTCACGTTCACAGAGGTGACTGGTAGGTACTTGCTTGTGTTACACCATCTCCATCACAGTGCTACTCATTCCTCCTAGGAATTTCTCTTATTTTACTACAGCATGTCTAACACAGCATCAAAAACATGTGCACTAATACCAGGATTGGGACATGACAGACACATGTCTAATTGGTATGTTCTAGGGTTTAAGACTTCCTATTCTTCCCTCTGCTCACATATTTCACACGGCTCAATTAAATGGCAGAATGAGACACTGCCAAATGTTTCTTTCTCACTGAAAAAGAGACAGCTATTTAAAGAATGTTGTTACACTAGCCACATTTCATCACAAAAAATGAATACCTATAATTACAATATCTATGATTATACAATGTCAAACACAGGAAAAATAGGCACTTCAACATTTTGAGGAAAAAATAACCTGTATTATCCACATTCAGGCTAAAAATTCTGGATCTTGTCCCAGCCTCAGAAATAAAATATACCCAGCAGTAATTGAAAAACAAATGAATTTGATTATAATCTTACCTTACTCTAGCTTTTGCATTCCTCAGCTATGCGGCAAACAGATGGAAAAATCCCATTACATGCAACAGGAGACAGATTTTTAAGGTATCTCTGCAAATATCAGTTATCTTTACACTTATATATTTCTGGCCTTGGAGCTTGAGCCCTATTGCATTACATCTGTGAAATATTTGGCCATTCATTCATAATACATTTTGACAGTGCCAACGGAGCTGCTGATCAAAAATACTGCTGGGCTTGTGGGTTTGCCTTCACATTCAGATGGTGGCAGCCCTGGCTTCCTTTTCACCTGATGTCATTTGTGAGGGTTTGAAAGTTTGTCCATGAGGAGCTGAGCAGCTGGAGGCAGTGGTGGGGACACACACCTGGAGTGAGCCAGAGCCTGGTGGAAGGCTATATGCAATGCCAAAAATCCCCTCCAACACCTGAGAGGGTGCAGAGGCCATCCCTAGCTCACAGCAGCTCCCTAACACCAGACTTGGGCAGATACATCCCTCCTGTAACAAGCCAGGCAGAAATGAGAAGGCGTAATTGGTGTAAGGAAGAGATGTTGCTGCTGAACCTCCTGATGAGGGAGCACCCAGTAATGTTCTTCAGGGCATGAGTCAGCCAAGAAAACAGTGGCGTTTCTGGGAACCAGGAGCCCCCTATTACTTGTTGGGATTTTCACACTATTTTCTCCAGATCGTGCTCCGTCTTCTTGTAGCTTGTGGGGCTGTGGTTACCCTTGATGGGCAGATGTGGAACACAGGGTGTGAGAGAACTGTGCTATCATTTGCCCTCAGCTAGAAACCACAGGTTTCCCTCTCACTGCATGACATGAAACTCTGTCAATTGACTCTTTCTCCATAAGTTACCAAGATGCCTTTATATTACTTGTATATAGCCCTATTGATTTTTTTCAGTACTTAAATGCTCTAAGAAAATCAATGTTTCAGCAAATAGAGTGGAGCAGAAGTATCACAGAATCCCATTTGCCATTCCAGCATCAGAGATCATGGTTAAATTAAAGGAAATAATTTGTACGATGTGGGATGATGGATTTAGAGAAAAACTGCAGAAGACACAGAAAATGGGTGAGTGGAGAGACATGAAATTAAAAACAAAATAGAAAAAGATACACTGAAGATAAAGATAGCAGCTGTGGATATAACTTGGTTAATTTTAGCACTCCAAAACTTAGTTGTCTAGTCCAAGATAGTCCTTTTAGCTCTCTGCATGTAGTGAATAGAGAGCAGGAGCCATCTCCACAGAGGATTCAGCCTAAGGCAGGACAATGCATCACACATTTCTTCACCTATCCCAAAGTCTACACTCAGAGGGGATGTGTAACTTTTGTGTTTTAACAGCACTGGAGTTGATAAAGATCATGCATCATTTTGAGTGTTGTACCTATTTAATAGAAGGCCCTCTAACCCAACATTTTTTTTGTTTTGAAGATAAGAATCATTTGGTTTTCTTGGAAAAATCTGACATTTCTTTGTGTCAGAGGAAAGATTTCCTTATAATTGCTTATCAGCAGGTCCTGGTCTGAATATTCAAATAATTTATGAGCACAAAACCTGTTTATTTGTTGTATTTTATTAATAATGGACCAAACTTATCACTAGTACGATCTCATGTATTGCCATTCACTTCTAGGTTGCTACATATGCTTACACAGCAGGGAATTAGGCCAGATACAGTCAAATGCTTCATTACTAATCAGGTCAGACAATAAATCAGATCTTCTGTTTGCAAAGTACTGCAATTTGTGTCTAATGACTGGAAGAATTGGTATATAAAGTAATTATCAAAACTGGAGAGCAATTATCTCCTAGATGTGCAAAACCTCATCTGAAATTTGAACTTCAAAAGAGAATAAAGGATGGCAAGTGTAAAGGCTTCCTGCCTCCTACGTCCTTCTCACACATACCAGGAGTTTTGGCACATTTTATACACGAGGACATTCCATTGCCCCAAGACCCTGAACATTTCTGACACCTACCAACCACTCTGAATTTCCTCAGTGACTTTGCCAACTTTTAGTACACAACCAGTTTGCTAAGTTACCATCCTTTCTGCATTGCTCATAACACTTGTTGTCAAAAAGATAAGAAACATGATCCCATCTACAGCTTCTAATTAATACACAAATGTTCTAAATAATTTGCCCAAAGTGTCAGCCACAAAGTAGGACAAACCTTTCCTGCCAAGTTTAAAACAAATCTAATTAATTGTCTCCCCTCTGCATTTTAAATGATGAGTCTACTGCACATATCTGCAGGTGACCTATTATTTCCCACAAAATAATCACAGCCCAAAGGAAGTCCCCAAAGACAAAGCACACATGGGATGTCTAGTCCAGCTCTTTCAGAATTAGAACAAACAGCCCACAGTGAGATTTTCTGACTATGAAATAGGTGAGCTTTCACAATTTTACCCAAGTTTGTTTCCCTTACATTCTCAGAAATCCCTTATTGACTGCTGAGATACAGCACACGAACTTCCAGAAAGATGAGCCTTCCCTCATGGGAAGTTAGGTGTAGGATCAGAAGTGAGTTTATAACAGAGCCCTAGTTTCAATTTCAATACAACTGTTTGTTTCTTGTGAAATGACTAATATTAATCACCTAAAGCCATTGGCTGAAGCGGGGTAAGAAATTTTAAAAATACTTAAAGTTTAAAAATACTTTATTTTACAATCTCTTCTTTAGTGTGTACATCTGACAAAGAGCAGAAGACACAGAAAGCTTGTTGAAAAATATGGATTACTGCCCTACCAGTGCAAGTCCAAAATCAAAGCATGGGCTGTCCATAAACTGGGTATCATATGCTCCTTTACAGTTATAAGGCAGAGTAATTTCTGGAGGTACCCATTAGATTACACAGAATCGAGCTGCTGTCTGCAAGGCACACCTTGCACACCTCCTGTATTACTTACTATTTGGTTTCTACTGAAGATGCTCCTTGGGGAAGACTCTTGCTCTGCTCATCAGAAGCCTTCAAAAGATATCAAAACGGGGGAAAAAATCATTCTAGGTCAATAGGAAAGTTCTTTGAATTATAGAATAACTATTAAAATGCCAGTATAGTTTTTTCACACAAGCACCAGTCTAGATTACATTTGAACTATCTTTTCTATTGATTTCTATTTTCAAGCATAGATTTTCTATTTATTTCATTGCCTGAGTTGCAGCTTGCACTTCAGCACAAGCTTTGGGCCAATGCAGTGCTGGAAGAACTGAACACCCTGCGAGCAGTTTTCAGATGTGAATGCAGTGCTTCTGTGGCAGGATGAAGTTCTGGGCTTTAAAAGTCAGAGAAAATGAAATTTTCAGCAAGAGGATGAGTAACTCCAAAACACCACAGGTTGCAATCTTTAAGACAGTGACCTCTTGACAGCTTAAGTGCTGTGTGCCATAGAGGGCAGAAGTAAATAACACTTTTTAATTTCTCAGAATTGTTTTGATGGGGGAATTACATATGCTTTGGGAATTCTCATGGCCATGAAAATTTTGTATAACCACTCTTAGGACAGTATGGAGAAAAAGCAATATTAGATTAAATACTCATAAAATATTCTAAGAGCATAATAAATAAAGTAACATTTACACTGCTATTTATTTCGTATACTTTTCTTTACTCATTTGTTTAGAGCACAAGTAGTGATGAAAATTGACTATTTCTTCAAAAGAGCATTCTGAAAACTTAACAAATGAAAAGTTATATTTTAGTATGCAGTTAGATATTTTCTCTCTTTGCTTTATCTTACTCTTTGCTGTTAGATTTCTTTACAACATACTTCTCCTGAATCTTGCTAAATAAATATTCATCCTCAAGACAGGGGGGAGAGGAGGCATGTATTTGATTGATATCCCAGAAGAATGAGATTTTGGCTGTGAAAATGTGATTAGACTGATCTCTCCCCATCCAGGAAAAAAAACACATTTATAAATCAAAGTTACTTTATAATTTGGTTACAGGTATTCAATGGAAAAACAATCCTCATTGTCAGTTATATATTTCCATTTATATTTAAAAAAATATTGATTCTGAGAGATGAGGAGGGTATCTCTGTGCTTCATTATTTCAGGTGACACATGAAAAATTATGTTTTTCCATGGACTTTCATAGAGTCTCTTTCAGAAAAGACTCTTCCTTCAGCACTCAGCTGTTAATCCAGTTTTTTTACTGGAAGAAATGCTATAGCAGAAGATGAAAAAAGTGTCTGTGAGCATGTTAATCACAGAGTGATTGATGTTGCCATTACAAGGAAAGGTTAGGCAACATCCTCAGCAGTTTTCACCACTATTTACAATACAGTGCCAGTCATCCAAACTAAGGACTGATCAACGCACAGACTTCAAATTAATTCAATAAGAGTCCTCTGAATGTAATGGCAAGTCTGATAGCATTCATCTATTTTTATTTCCCCTCCCTCTTCCAGCACATTGCTGATGTCTGAAGACATCTGAAATTTATGAGACTTTAGAAAGAGATTGAGTCATTAGAGATTGTCCAAATGAGGGCAGTGAAGATGGTGGAGGGTCTGGAGGGGAAACCATATGAGGAGCTGCTGAGGTCACTTGGTCTGCTCAGCCTGGAGGAGACTGAGGGGAGACTCATTGCAGTCCAAAGCTTCCTCAAGAGGGGAAGAGAGAGGGGAGGCGCTGATGTCTTCTCTGTAGGGCCAGTGACAGGACCGGAGGGAATGACCTGAGGTTCTGTTAGAGGAGGTGTAGGTTGGATATTAGAAATAGGTTCTTCACCCAGAGGGTGGTTGGGCACCAGCACAGGCTCCCCAGGGAAGCAGTCACAGCACCAGCCCGACAGAGCTCAAGAAGTTCTTGAACAACACTCTCAGGTCCATGGTGTCACTCTTGGGGATGGTCCTGTGCAGGGCCAGGAACTGGACTCGATGATCCTTGTGGGTCCCATCAAACTTGACATATTCTGTGATTCATGGTCAGACTACCAAAGACAACTTCTTGCTCTGACTACACACATCCTTTCTCATAATGCAATCAGCCACTACAAAACCCACCTAAGAAAGGAGACAAAAAGGCAGTAGCCAAAATAACAAAACAGGAAAAAATTTAAAATATCACCTCTACAATTTCTTCTGTGAAATAGTTCACAGAATTCTTGCCTGCTGCATTGTTAACATGACTTCATGGATTTTTACTGGAAAATATGTGAATTCTGGAATGTGGAACACTACTAATGGAAGCACTATTGTGATATGAATTGAAAAAGACAACATTTTTAGAACTTCTCTGAATGCACTTATCTTCATAAATTATTTTAAAGTAAATATATCTATTGGATCAAAGAGCAAGCAACTACTTCTACATACTACACTTTCTTTAATAATTGGTTTGATTTCCATATATCTTTTTTATTGTCAGCTGTAAAAAAAAAATCACACCTGAATAGTAAGAAAAGAAACAATTAAAGAAATTATCATTCTAATAAAATTATCTTCTTTTAAGTCCAGGATTGCATAGTTTATTTCCTTTATGCTAATTTATTCAATAATTAGAAGGTTACCAGTATTTTAGTTCCTTTAAGTGATTTAACTGATATAACTAAGCACTGCTGCTTTTTATTAGACAGTATAACAAAACTCTTCTGCAGCAATGTAGATCTTAAAAATACCTGGGCAGATGTTCCTTTCCATCTCCATTACTGATTTTATTAACATCAGTGTAATTGCTCTGAAGCAAAAACCAATGACCAGAGTTTTATTACTGTTACATTTCTTTCCAGTATTAAACACATAACTTGGTAGTTAGCTGAAGATAAACCTCCTAGTTCTCTAGTCCATCTTTTCCAGGTTAATCCAACCATTTTCTTGAATAATACTTCTAAAACTAAACCAGCCAAGTTGCTACCTGACAAGTTATCTTTTGTGGTCATTTAAATTACCATAACTGAGTACTACTGTGGTCTGAAAATGCTTTCCTTTCCTTAGCTCTTCAAAGCTGTTGTGAGAAACAAACAGTTTCTCTTTTTGTTGTGTTTCCACAAACAAACACTAACAGAATTACCAATGTACTGCTTCACTAAAAGCTTACTGGAATTGCAAGCTCATTAGGTGTTTTTCACTTGTAGTCTCAACCCAGCCAATCATTGCACAATTACTCAGTGTACATATTGCAGTGGTGTCTGAAGTGGGTCACGGTCATGTCAAGCATTCAGAGATCATGTAGGGTGAAAAGCACAGAGCCAGTTGCAGTTCATCTCCCTTTCACTTTATCATGGACAATGAGTCAACAATACAGCAATGAATTGCAAAGAAAGAGCTGCCAAATACTCTCATATATGAGATATTTAAAACTAAAATAAACAGAAAGGGAATCAGGTACATTCTCAGCAACCATATGCAACAACACACTCAATTCAGCTACTTAATTTGGGTGACCAGAAGGATGCTGTTTAAGTCATAATACAGCTCTCATGTACTATGAAGTTTAAATGTTATCAGACCACATCTCTATATTTAGCAGGTACCCTAACTTTAGCAGGTTTCCTGCTATCACTCTTTGAGCAGATCCCAACGAGTTTCCCTTTCTTCCAGTCATGCGACCAACACACAGTGTTAATGCCTCCACTCTCTTCTGAGACAGAAGCTGACATTTGCAAACCTTTCTGCCTTCTGGGTGGCTACCTGTGAGCAGACTTGGTTGTATCCAGCAGTATGTTCCCTTGCAACAATGCAGGGCAGCCTTGCAAAATGAAAGGATTTACACAAGAATGTGGGGGGGAAAGAGATAAAGTAAAGCTTTCATGCGCATCCATGGCTGCGCGTCCAAGTGCTCCCAAGTCTGGGGCCTCCTGGGTAGCTTTTCTTCCTAGCTGACAGCCTCCTCTTCGATTTTAACTCTGATCCAGGGGTTCACCATCCTATTCCTGGCACCATAAGGAAATGCCAGTCACTAATATTCCATTAAATCTTCAAAGAAATTCTCTTCACAGTTCCCCACAATTCATCCGTTTCAGGCCAGAAACACTTACTATCCTTTACTTTTCACCTTCTCCATTTAACAGAACTTAACTCCTCTGTCCACTCAATCACAGTGCAGAGAGAATAGAAAAAATGTCTCCCAAACACATCTAGCAAAAGTAAACCCCATATTCTGCACCAGTTCATAGGAATCTTTCCTGAGGAAAGACCTTATTTGATTTTGCATTGTAGATTATTATGTCCTACCTATAAAGTTTAAAGCAAAGAAACACTGCCAACTCTTTTTTTTTTTTTTCATATTTACTGCTATGCACTATCCATTAAGGCAGAAAAACTGCTCCACTTACCTTTTGCAGCAGGCCATACAAATCCCTTTATCAGACAAAATATGATAGGCCACTTTGGCTTTCCGGTTCTCACTACTCCGCACAATAAATCCCACAACATACTGCAGCCCTAAAAACCCTTTCACAATTCTGTTTTTCATGCATGAGGTGTAAGAATCACACAGAGAGAGGCCAAAGACATGCTTCTGCATAGGGGCCTCCTCATTTGTATGCAGCAGACCAGATTCCCACCAGTTTGTACCTAAATGTCAGTCCTAATATGTAGTTATCACAGGAAGATAGCCAAGGTGATTTATCTTAATCATGAAGGCAAAATATTACTATGTTTCATGAGCAAAAAGACACATTTCGACCCACTTCTTTTGAAATAACTGAAACTATAAACATATATAATTTTTCAGCTGCTCTTTCATTTCAACAAGATATGTGTTGCTGCTAAGGGCACCAGCACTTGAGAAAAAGGTTCTGTGGATACAGTCTCCTAGGAAAGCAGAATTTTTAGAAGTGCAATTTCTTGTTTGCTGTCAATCAGGAAATGTCCATAGATGGTTCATAATATCCTTTTGAAACTGAGGGTTGCAAATTATGCTTATGAGCGCTGTTAGACACAACTTCTAGATCTCAAATTTTAACTGAACAAGGGGCCAAACTAAGTCATAAAATTAATTTATTTTGCCACATCCTCATAAATAATTATCTGGTCATTACCTTACCAAAATTTTGAGGTCAGTGGGAAGAAATCTCTTTGTTCTCTGTACTGACCCCCTTCCTGGAGCCAAGAGACATGGAAACACACCTCAAGAAAATATATCTCCAACTATTAACTCAACCATTGTCTTCAAAACCCAAAGTATGTTAATAAAAACTGCAAATAAAAAATATATATTAAAAGGCCTCCCTACCAACTACTAAAATTGGGAATAATTAGGAACTTTGAATAACATTATACAGTCTCACAGGAGCTGCAGATCAATGCAGTAACATAGGTCCAAAATCCCAAAGTGAATTTTAAAGGAAGATCATAGTTTGTCTGATAGCAAGGGGCTTCAAATCCTCCATCTCCTTCAAGAGTGTGGCTCCCAGCAAGGAGGAAAACTTTCCCAAGTGAAGACAGCTTGGCTGAATTTACCAGAGAGCTGCTGTGTCCTCACACAAACTTAGTAACAACAGAACCAGCAACCAGCACTTCTTGTCTCTCATCACCATGACTCATCTGCCCATTTCCCCGCCTAGAGCCAAAATTGCCTTATTTGAGCCAATCAAAGTGATCAAAGGATTGTTTGGGCTGGAAAAGATCTTTAATATCATGGAGTCCTACCATTAACCCAGTTTTGCCAAATCCATCACTAAACCATGTCACTAAATACCACTTTACACATCATTTAAATACCTCCAGGGATGGTGACTCCACCACTTCCCAAGGTTGTCTGTTCCAATGCCTGACCATCCTTTACGGGAAGCAACCTGAGACCATTTCCTCTTGTCCTGTCACTTGTTACCTGGGAGAAGAGACCGACCTGGCTACAAGTCTCATCTGTTGTAGAGAGTGATAAGATCCCACCCTCAGCCTCCTTTTCTCCAGGCTAAACACCCCCAACTCCCTCAGCTGCTCCTCTTCAGACTTGAGCTCCAGACCCTTCCCCAACTCCATTGCCTTTCTCTGGGGATGCTCCAATCATTTTGTTCTTATGGAGCATAAGCAATGCTACTGTAAGCAATTCACTGTATGTAGAAAGGTTGCCATCAATGCTCAGACTTTGGAATAGGTCTTGGTTACAGCAATGCATTGCTCACATCTTCATTTTACCTTTATAAAAACAGCTCAACTGGGAACAAAGGCAATTCCCTTGAATCCAGTCCATAAGCTGTCCCCTTTGCCACTGCTTTTTGTTGACCAGCCATTCTGATTTTTATTGCAATCTTACAAAAAAGCATTTGCATGGATTTTTTCATACTTTTAACAGTAGTTCATTCATTTAAATCCATGGTAAAAGAAATCAGTGCTCCAGACTCCCAAAGCCCACCATGATTCGCATGAAAAGTATGTCTGCCTATTTCACTAGTATTTCCTAAGAATAGTTACTATCTGCCAATTTACACACAAATCCATCACCAACAGGGAGGTCATATGCCAACAGCCTGTTTCTCTCCTGTCTTTAATTTAGATTTATAATAGTATTTTTTTCACAGATAAATACAAGTTGGCAAAATACTGGTCATACTGCAAGGAGTTTCATTTTCCTTAGGGGAAAGTAGATGCCAAATTGTGATAGAATGCCAGGAGGCCATAAAAACAGAATTATAAGTCCACAGATATTCCATGGTAAGTTGACTAAATAATTTTTTTTTCCCCTGCCAGGGGGATTATAGCTGAATTGCTGCATCTGCAAAATCCAAAGTCCTTTGCTGCTACAAAATTATTTTCTACTTGGGTCCAAGGTTTATGGTAGTTGGCTTCCCACTCACAGAAATTCATACATTATTTACAAATCTTTGAGTTTAAGTCTGTTATGAATACATTAACTGTTTTCTTACCTTCAGAACTCATTAGCAACAGGAGCAAGTCTTCTAATGCTATTTTCCACTATATACCCCTGCATATGCTGAACCTGCTTAGCCACTCAAAAGTGGTGTGTTTCCAATGTTAGCCTTATTTTAAACAGTGAATTTAAAAAACAAATTGATGATAGGGAAAAAACAAAATCTTTAAAAATACCTCCAAAGCATGTTGAACCAGTGGGTAGATATCCACCCATTGGTCCTCATGAACTCGGCCTAGATGCAGGGATTTATTGTCCAAACACTGCAGAGTTTTTAGCCTTGCTTCTACAGAAATGGAGAATTACAAAATCACATTGTATGGCATTTGTCAATCCTTCCTTCCTTAGCCACCCTTGAACCTCTTGGCCAGTTTTAAGCAACTTTGACAGCTGGATTCAGGGAAGAAAGAGCTCTCAGAGGCAGAAGTCATGTGAAAATTAGAGGCTGGGTAGGTACAGAAGACAGAGAGGAGTATTTTGCCCACCCTGGGAGGCAACAGTCTGTTGTCTGTCCCCACACACCTAACTCACATCAGCCACAGCCTGAGCTGATGTTTACCCACCAGGCTGGGAAAACAGAGAAAACATGGCATGCTGCAGGAGCTGAGAGGGATTAGGATGGAGGACACAAACCCATCTTCTCACACTGAGGCTGCTTGGTTCTTCGTAACTCTTTTCATGGACAACATCAGTAAGTAGAAAACTTACGTTTTAATTTGTAAGGCAGACATGTATATAATTATGAAATAGTGTATTCTGCCATGCTGGTTATATGAAATAGGCAGAATCTGGTCATATGGGGCCAAATAGTATAAACTGGAGTCATTCCACCAAATTCAGTGGAAAAATGGCACTCTGCCCTGGAAAGGATCACAGACCTCGTGGAAACCAAGGAACACTGGTGAGAAGTGAGACCAAGATGGGATGGGGGCCTCCTTTCCCTGCAGATCCCAGCAGCACAGCACCATGGCTTGCTCGAGAGCAGGCAGGATACTCTCCCTTCCTGGGCTCAGCAGCAACCCATTCAAATCCCTCATCAGAGAAAGAGGTCACTGCCATGTTATATTGGAGTAATTTAGACCAGAACTGTATGGGAATCCTTAATTGCTGTACTTCGGCTCTGCCTTTGTGTTTTGCTATGGACTGCACAGATAGGCAAGCTTTTATAATTGTAACCACATTTTACATAGATATAGACATATATACATTTCTCCTCAATGGTAAATTCAGTCTTATGTACTGAGAAAGAAGAGTGCAGTGATCTGCTTTTAGCTGGTTAAGCAGTCTGAAGCGATCCAAGAAAGAGAAATCAAGAAAAATAGAACATTATTTCACTCTTCAATCAGTTTGCCTAGTTACAAGGCTCTTGCCAAACAAAAACGTAATATCTCTGCTAAAATTAGGATATTAGTTCTAATTACCAGGCACACAAAAATCTTTAAATTCTGAAGCTAAACTGATAATGTTGCTATGGAAATAAGCTTAATTACTACAGACCAGCTAACAAACTTCTCAATGCTGCTATCTTTACAAGCTACCTCCGCTCCTGAAAATTTGTGCTTTTTTCCTCCCCCAAATGGGACTAAATATCTCTAGTGTTACCAGTAATTAAATTCAGACATTCCATGTCTGAGGCTATTCTGAGAATTGCTTCACAGAGGCTAAGGCAAGAGAAACACAAAGCGCAGTGCTTCAGTGTAACCATTCCAAACAGTCAAAACCACATTTTTATCAATGTACTAATTCAAACACACCAGGCAATGCAAATTCCCCCTGTACATAACAATGAATGCATGCATGCTCGTCCCACACTTTTTTTCCCCTCCCTCACACAGGAGGAAAATTTATGAGAAGGAGAGCCAGGCAGCAGAGGCTTTTCCTGCACTCCCCAGACTTTGGTTACCAATTACTCCTTATGAATACGTAACTGTGGAGACACACGTGCATATGGATATACGCACGTGAATGTATGCACTCAAGAAAAAGATCATTCATGAGCAGACTCTGGCATTTTGCTTTCCCACAGCAGGAAGCCCCACGCTGGAGCTCAGGGATGGGCAGCTGGCAGGGAAAGGCAGCAGGGCTCCAGTGTGACCATGACTCCACATGTTGGACACTGCAGGGTGAGGGCCCCAGAGGGGAAAAGCTGGGGATGGAGCGGGCAGAAGACAGGCAGGAGACCCTGGTCCAACCCAAGAACTGCCCACATCCAGGGGCTGAGACAGAGCTGGCCCTGCGGGTCTTGCAAACCCCAATAACAAGAAGAACTCTACTCTCTGCCCCTCTCTGAAGGGACTTTGATTCCCTGGGTGTGCCTATTCATCCTGCTGGACAAACAGCCATGCCTAAGCCCAGCTGGGGCAGTGACACGTGATGAACATGACCCACTGGCTACCAGCCCACAGGCTGCAAAATGCAGATAGTCCAAGTGAACTCCACAAACACTCAGTGGCTGAGAATCCTTCCTTTCCAGCATCTGGAGGTAGGCTGCAAATTTTCACTGATAGAAAAAGAACTCAAATTTATCAGATAAATTATACGCTATACATCATGAATAATTTAAGCAGTCTTAATAAACAGCTGAAACCAGAAAACCCACAAGGAGAACATTTTACATTAACCCTTAACATTAACATTAACCCTTGTTGGGTTAACAATATGAACATTAACCCTTGTTGGTGGCCTGCAATACAAACTAGCTTACATCCAATCTGACAAAAGTCCACTCTGCTGACTTTAGTTTAATTACTCCTGATTTCTACCAGTCTGAAAGCAAAATAATTTGTTTAACTTCCCAAAGGATAAAACTAGTGCTCAGTTCAGAAATGTTAGCTTTTTAAAAGATTCTTCATTCATATTATTTTCCAAAGATCTTCTTAAATCTATTTAAAATCAATGCATGCTTGCCAAATTGCACACAGTAATAATTCAGAGATAATTGGTCTCAGAATAACTTTACCAAAAATTGAAGCAAAAAATGCCTCTAAAATTCTGACACTCTGAAACCGCATTTAGACCACAGAAAACGTTTTCTAATTGGTTCAGAGTTGAGGAAACACATTTGCTAGTTACTACATATTTTTTCCTTGGTGAAACCATGGAAGGTACATCAGCCCAGAGGAATGAACCAATTATCTGGTCTGACCTCTGTATATGAGGAGTTATTAAATTTCATTCATTAGCTCCCTAATTGAGCCATAGAAGTAGTGACTTACTTCCAGTTGGAGTTTCAATGGTATCAGCTTTCAACTATTAGTCCTTTACAGTCCTCTCTTCACCACTCTTTTACTGTCACTATCCTTTTATGGCTGAGTTTATATATGACATCAAGCCACCTCTCAGGCTTTCTTTGAGGTCTTCAGTGTCTGTAACTGTGTTTCCTTATTTCCATGGTTTCTTTCTGCACCTTCAGTTTTGATGTTCTTTTTAAAACAAGGACATAAATTCTTCAAAGAAAGACAAAAAACATCTATTTTTTTCATCCCTGTAGTTTTTACACCCGGTGACTAAAATAAGCATTTGGCTATAACCTCACTGGAATGCTTCAGCTTTTCCCCAAATACTTAAAGAGAGCAAAAGTAGCATCCCATAGAACTTGTTTCTGTAGCCAGGTGGATTGCTTCAGGCTAACTGGCTGCATTAAACATAAGCAATTCCTCTTCCTCTAGCTTAGGCTTCCTAAAGGATACTCAATGTCTGTCTGATGCAGAGGAT
The DNA here is from genome assembly GCF_023055355.1 of Agelaius tricolor. NCBI lineage: Eukaryota > Metazoa > Chordata > Aves > Passeriformes > Icteridae > Agelaius > Agelaius tricolor. Next base: position 1,904,670 of record NW_027269269.1, read on the forward strand.
AAGCTCTGCTGGAGACAATGTTGAGTATCCCATACAGACATGTGATCTGTATGATAGGAAACAGACTCTGAAAATACATCTGCAGAGTTTAACTTCTTATTATTTTTAGAAGCACGACTGTTGACATCAGTGCAAAAAGCAAGTGCTGCTTAAAGAGTCCAGCAGTGTCAGCAGCCACCTGCACTGAGGTGCTTCTCAGCACCAAATCCCCTCATTGGGTCCAGAGAAGCAGCATGCACTCCATGTGAAAGGAAGAAACACAGCTGATGTGCTCTTCATTACTTCAGCTGCGGCTCCTGGAGCAAGTCCTCAGGTCACACACAGCACCCTGCACTGCCTAGGCTGCTGCCTAAGAAGAGATGACCAGGAGGAAGATGGATGGTGCACCAGCACATCAAATGTCAGAAGCAGCAGAAGGCAGGTTTAAGCCACACACTGGGTGTCATGCAGAAATCTTCAGGTTAGTTCACAAGCTACTTCTGGATTCTCCTCAGACACTGACTAGCTTATAACTCCTTAGTTTATTTCTTCTTAGCACACCACTGCAGCTCTCCAGCCTGCGGGCCTTGCTGTGGTGGGGACATCCAGGCTATCTGCAGCTGCAGCTATGGGAAAGCCCAGCCCTCTCACAGGATATGTGCCCCAGTAAATAAGGGGCAGGAAAACTCATCCCTGAAGGAAGCAAATACCACCTGATCTCCCCCCAGGGCCAGCTGGGAGAAAGTCAGTAATGAGCTCTCTAAATGTTTCTGCTCACAAGGCTGTAAGGAAAAGAGGAGCCAGACATTTTTCTCAGCAGTCACTAATACACTGAGCCAAACAGCAAGTCCTCCCAGCCAGCTTCTGAGACATATGTAAAGCAGTCTCCATAGGTAAGTCTTGGCCCAGGTGATGACATGCACACCAGCTCTGGGGACAGGGCACTGGTGACAAGGCTGCAGCTGATCAGGAGGGGACATGCTGGCCATGCTCCATCCCCATCAGCAGCCATCCTTCCCCACACCACAGCCCTCAGACTTTTGCAGAATAAACTCTTCCAGCACAGGCAAGGGCACCCCAGCACACATATCAATTAATTTTGAGTAACCCCCTAAAGCAAGAAGCATGTGATGTGCCTTCCCAGCAAGAAATCAGTCACGTTTGAGCCCTGCATGCCTCTTTCAGATTTGTTTCTGCTGACACTGCCAGCCGGCCCTCAACTGCTCACAGGGACCTCCTTCTCAGCCCCTGTTCCCACTAGAGCAGCAGCCACCCAGGCTCTGCACTCAGGCTGGGAGTCCCTGTCCTCTCTGGAGATGCAGCAGTTCCACCTGGTCCCTCCTCCTTAAAACAGACCTGTAACTCCCAGCTCCCCACCACGCTGCTCACTGAGCGATGGCACCGCTCCCAGTGCATCCTGAGGGCAGTCCCTGGGGACAGGGATTTGCACAAGTGGCATCTCTGCTTTCCCTGGGCACTCTCCTCCAACCTACTTGTGCTTTCCCAGGGAAAAAAAATGTGCTGCAGTGAGGCAGCTGAAAAGTAACAGAATGAATACAGGGTGGGAAGGGGATGGGGGGAGTAAAACTGTGTCTTTAACCTTTTTCTTGACTTGTATTTGGCTTTGAGAGCTCCACTATGCAACTTTAATAGAGATTCCCTGCAGTGGGGTTACATGGATCTGCAAGCACCTGCAGTGTCAGCAGACTTGGAGAGGAGGATGGAGCATGCCTTCTTGGAGACTTTTCCACAGAAAAGTTTCCAGGGCTCTGACATCCCCACTGAGATGACAGGGCACCAATCTTCAAACGCTCTTCTGAACTCCCTATATGGAGCTGAGTTTATTTACTTTAAGGACATTCATCCCCTACAGCCAACAGGGAGCACAAGGGCTCGAGCTGCTTTGGGCAAGAAAAAGGTCTGCTTGCCATGACCTTGCATCCCCTGAAATTGTTGGAAAGCTTTCTGAGACAGCTTGGAGTAGTGCACTGGATCAGGCAGCTAATTATAAAACTTGACTGACTTTGCAAGCATACCTGACTCCCATGGAGACTGACAGCAGGGCTCACAGGATTTGTGCTGCATACAAACATCAGCTGGTTTTCAAATGATCATTAATATCATTTCCCCAAAATCTGTAGCATGCTGAACCCCCTGCTGTGCAAACATGATCAGGCCATCAGGTTCAAAGTTTCAAATTATTCCCACCTTCCCAGGGAAGCATCTTAAAAATCCCTTTAAATGCTAACATTTCTTTTTCCACTTTCCTCTCTCAAAAATATTGTTTAGTGAATCTGTAAAACCTCTAAAATCAGGTTGTCATCTTTGGACATGGGCCACATTTGGAATTTCTCATCTAGAAAGGCAAATGTTTCACTACATGCTGGCCACCTAAATCCAGGAAACTATGTAATGAAAACTATTTTACAATCTTATCTATGGTTGCTGCCTCCTATATACTTTATAGTAGACATTTTTATATTACAAGGGGGATGTAAAATATATCCACCTAGATAGTAGTCAGTCAGTCATAAAAGGACCAGCACAGCATAAGTCCCCAGTAGATTTTAGCTTCTGCCTGTTCCAGAGAATAATAGCTGGCTGTCTGGCTCTGCAAGAAATGGATTACACATGCACACACACAGAACACAGACACCTGTTCAAAATGAGTGGTTTGATTCTCTAAGAAAATGTGGGCATTCCCTTAGGCTATTTTTTTCCCTCTACTTGCATAGGCAGTACTGAGCAGAATATGTGGTATTGGAAACTATTACATTCTGAATGGCTGATGTAATTGCATTTGAATCTTACCACGACCTCTCCATATCCCCAAACCCAAGGCAAATTTAACCAAATGGACTGCTATTCCATTCACCTGCAAAGATGCTTCCCAGATGAATTTTCAAGTCCTTTAAAGTGAGCATAATTTCCTGATTCCCTCGTTGCCCCCCAGTTCAGACTCATCACAGCACTTTCATTACTGCCCAGCCAAACAGCAGATAGTGTTTGCAAATGTTGTTGATGGTATTGCAGCACCCTGTATGAAGAAGAGTCAAATGCAATATGCCAGAACCGACCCCAGCCTGACAAATAATACCAGCTAACTGTAGCAAAACTGACAAGTCATTTAAGCGCAAAGCACTTTCAAAAATGTCTTATTTAGGCACACAGTGCAGTGGCTCAGAAGTAGCAATCAGCAGTAGGATACTTACCAGCTCAGACCCTGGCAGGTGAGCTGGGAGGACTTGACTGAGGAGCCTGCACAAGCAGCACAGAGCACTGCTGCTCAGAAATGGAGCAGCTGCCTTGGAAAGGGAAGAGATGGAGGCCAGCTGGAGATGGAAGCATGCCCTACCTGGCCTGGGCCCACAGTCCCTGGAGGCAGTGAAGCTGGAGCAGGGAGAACAGGCACTTCATCAATAATGGTGATACAGAGGCTGAACTGCCATGGCATGAAAATAAGGGCTCCCCACAGCCACTCAGAAATCCAGGATGGATGTACAGGCACCTGTGCCCAAAGCATGTGTGCAGCCACTCCTGAGTGCCATGGTGTCAACAGCCTTCTGGGAACTGGGGCCAGGTAAGACCACCTGTGAGCTCTCAGGGTGCCCTGAACAACCAAGCAGAAGAGGATATGCCTGGGTAAACCCAGACACATGGAGTACTTGATTAAGTCTAGCCCCTAGAACTCTTTCCTTCTTTATAATGCATAGAGTGCCTCAAAGAACAGGCTGCTGCATTTCCTTTAAATGCAGTCCTTATCTGCACTATTTATTTGAAAGACCCTCTTGATGAATGAAGAACAAGAATGATAGCAACCGTAACAGTGACCTCTGCTTGAGGGAAAGAAATCATTTTGATTAAATGGGTTAAAACTGTTTTGCAGCAATGTTAACCTCTGTCTTTTAGGTATGCCATAGAAACAGCTGGAAGAAAAGATATGCTTATTAATGATCAAAACTTTCCAGGCTTTCAATTAATGAATGAAAGAAAATGCTAGCTAGTCACATCTCTGTCCTCTGAAAAATTCCAAAGAGGGGAGAAATGATAGGACATTTCCAATATTTTTTGGATAAAGAAATTGAGCACAAGAAAACTAAAAATCTTTCAAGTGACTTTGAATATGCCTGATGAAACAAAAGCAAGTACAAGTAAAGCTTGAAGGATTTCTGTGTATGCACCTTACATTTTCTATTTTGCTTCTGGAGTTGCCTCAAAGAGTTTTTCTGGGTTTTTTGCGAAGATCAGAAATACAAATAAAGAAAGAAATTAGCAAGAAATCTAACAAATGTTGTCACCAGTCTTTTCAAAACCAGATCACAAACTGCATCACTGGATTACCACTTTCATTGCAAATGCTTCGTTCCAGGAGCTCACACCTTTCCATTATTCAAATGAGAGCTAAGTTTCTAGAAGAGGACGGATGTCCAATGCACATTTTGTTTTCTTCACACACTTTTTTTCCAGAAGCTGCTCTGATACAGCAGATACAGACCCAGAGTTACAAGGGCAGAGATGTGCCTCCATTCCTCCTCTCCGCCTTGCAAGGTCTCCGAGACACTCAGCATGGGGACACTGGACTCTGCTTTGCACAGAGCCCCTCCTTCAGGACCCTTAGGTACCACCACAGCCCATGAGCAGAGCAGTCGCTGTCATCCCTTGGATTACTCAGGACAAGACCTTTTACCCTTCAGGATGTAAATTACCAGCTGTCAAGTGGCCTCAATGGCACTCGGCTCTGCGTGAAGAAGCACTATAGAAATGTTAATCAATTCTAATCAATACCAGACCTGTGTCTGAAATGAGCTGCTGGCAGCAAAATGGCAGCAGCAGAGCTGAGGTTCTCCAGCAAACACTTAGAGTACAAAGGGAAAACCACTGGCCCCGAAATATCCCTCCCATTTAAAAGCAGGCTGGCAGGAGTGACACTGAGGAGCTCTGGCACAGCAGGTATGAACCTGAACCAGCTGGCAAAAGGCATGGGTTTTGATTTCCAATGCCATCCACACAATTATTTCCATTAAACAGGATCCCATGTCAAGTCTTTCACCCTGTGCTCCTGTGCTGTCCCTGTACTGCTGGGACCCTCAGCAATGGCCCCAGGGCAGCATCTCCCATGGCAACCCATTCCAAACCCACGGAAAACAGACCATGTGGTACCCAGGTGGACTTGAACCCCTGAAAACACTAATGGCTGCTTCATTTCAAGGAGGGGAGAAGACAGGCTGAGCAGAAAGGTTCATTATTCAGTGGAGGAAATGTGACATGGCCCAAACTGAATAACAAAAGTACATAGCCAATAAGATACATGTTTTAAAGATAAGCTATTGCTAGCAGAACAAGTCCAGACAGAAATCAGTCAGGGAAGGAAGACAGAGCAACCAGACACTTGCAATATGCTCCACACAGTACACTGATGGACAATAAACCTGTCTGAACCAATACAACAAATTGGATGTGGCTTCCTGCATCTTTCATGGGCCACCAGCTGCCATCTGTATGTTTCCATATTCATCTATCATTATCTCATACTTATTATAATTGTCACAAGCTTCATGAGAACACCCCTCACAGTGATCCCAGTCTGTCTTCCACATTAAAATCAATGTCAAAATCAGAGTCCCAATGGACTGAGTCTTTGTTATTTTTAATTCTGGGGACAGAATCCTTTTTTTTGACACACAAGTTAAGAAGCAAATGAATTTGATATTAAAATGTTCAAGGAATAATATTTTACTGTAGTATTTAGGAGAATAAAATATTTTTAATAGCACCAAAATATTTCTTGATCTTGTCTTTTACTTGTATTTTTGGTATAATAATTACCTTTTTCTAACCTCCCCAAAATTATAAACAAAACTATATTCTTTTATTTTGAACCTCCAGGGGTATCCTGGTCCAGTTTCAAAATATTTTTGAATGTTCTATAAAATTAAAAATTCATCCAAACTTCAGAGTTGTGAGTTTGACCCATCAGCATTTTCTGAGGGGAAAAAAAGAAAAAAAATAAACAAAACCCCACACCAGAAACATGTTGGTCAGCTCCTGAAAATATGTGCTTTTAAGGAGTCCCAGATGGCCTGGCAGGAGGCATGAAATATTAAATGCTTTTAAAAGAAAATAAACCTAATTATCTTTCTATGCATTCATATCAAAAGATCCTCAATTTTTTGTCTTTCTTTCTTCAAAAACAGAGATACATAGATAGAAAAATTTGGATCACTTACAATTTAGCACTGAAATTTCAGTTCATAGCCCTGTAATACAGTAGGATGCTCTAAAATTGGAAATCTTTAACAAGTCAGTATTAGCTGTGAAGTGTTACTAATTCTGAATTCCTGGTGGTTTGGCACTTTAAATTAAGTACCAGATGAGATCAGATGAGAAGTGAGTTTTTTTCATTGTTTGCTCATTCTTGTGTATTTATGAAAGTAATTTTCTAAAAGATCCTGGGCAAAACACTGTAGAAATTGAACACACAAAATATTACAGTAAAATACAAAGAGGCACAGTATTGTGTCTTTGGATAAATAGCTCTCTTATTAATTGTGCATCCCAAACAGAAATGAATGCAAATCAATTTTCTTCTGTAAGATATAATTTCATTCATTCCAGGGACCTGAACCACAGAAATAATCATCAATATTTTACCCTGACACTCAGACATCCATTACAGGATCCACACACTCTTCTTCCAAGCAAGGAGCTCAGTTTTCCTGAATCAATTAATCTCTGTTTACTTACGTGTTTCCCCATCCATAACAGTACTGATTTAGTAAATCCCTTCTAAAACTAAATTTCAACATTAAACATAGAACTCCGACATGTGAGCCAGCAGAATTCATCAGTGTCATATGGATATTCCCCACCTACAGGAAACAGGAATTTATTCAGCTCAGGTTTATTGCTGGAAGTGTTCCCCTAGCACACAGGCTGCTTAACTCTGCTGAAGTATGTGGTGTGCACTTTATATTTCAATAATACAAGGTACTCCTAAAACCAAAGAGTTCCATTTCCTGGCTCTAGCTGGTCCTACACACCTCACACAGATCAGTGAGGCCCGTCACTTTCTGAACAGAACATTTGCAGCAAAAACCTCAAGACATGCTGATTTGAAAACAATCTTTCCACCTTTGTGTATAAAACACACCTAACTATTAAGAAGAGGTCTAACACGGACATCAATCTACTTTCGTTGCCCTTATCCCAGGACAAAGGTGGGCATAGCCCAAAATAAGGACTCTGCATTCTGCTGACCTGAAGTAGGAGGTGAGGACTCAGCTGATTTGCTGCAATAAGTGCAGCTCACTAATTTTCCCTGAACACAAAGGAGATGGGCAAGACCAATTTTGGGGGGCAAAAAATCCCCACAGAGCAACAACAAATTGCTGAATGTTATGTCAGTGTTTTTCCTACAGAACTTTGCTCCAGGAGGCACGAGATTAAATAAGAGTGAAAGCTTTCACTTAAATGAATAAGTTTCTACCCTCCATGTCTGCAGAGGAAACCTCCCAAGAGCTCAGAAGACCTCTTGTTTCAGCATGTCACCATCCTGAAAAATAATTGTGATTATCACAGCCTAGCTTAAAAAATTAGATTTTACAAATTTTTAACACAACACTTTGCATCAGGGTTGGATTCACTCCCTCTTTGGGTGACTCTTAATCATATTTTTGATTTCTTCATCATGAGTGCTAGACACTTGGCTTCCATCTTCAGTGAAAGTTGTGACATTGGTGTCTGTAACTGTAGGGGACCACACCAAATCTGCAGGACTTGCAGAAAATTGCAAGATCTACTGGAGTTACCCCTGCCCTGGTGGAAAAAAGGTAAAGTGTCATAGCCATTCACTCCCACAAGTAAGCTTTCAGCTGCCTTTTCTCATTTATTTATTTTGAGAAAGCAGATTAGGTCAAAATTTGTAAAGGTCAAAAAATTGTAGACTGCTTCTTTAGCTCATACAATACCAAAATCTGAAAGGAAATGCTAAATTCTCACTACCCCTAGAACCAGGTTTCCATTTAGTTAGAATTTTTTTATCCTTTTCAAATATACACACCGCAGCTTGATTAAATACTACCCAGTCACAAATCCCAACTTCACACTAAAATGCCTCATCAGCAACTCTTCAGAAAGTCAAATACATTGAGCCACTCCAATTACCTCTAATAAAATTCTCATACTTTAATTTGGAACAAAATTTCAAGTTTTCCACTCTGGCAAAAGAATCTGAAATATTGCAGAACTTAAACAAAGTCCCTGTAATTCTTGGAGAAAGAGGTTTTAGAGCAGTTCTCTTGGTTTGGAAGCCCATGATATGACCTGAAATAGCAAGTACAGACATCCAAGTGCTAAGTGGAATTACCACCAGTGTTCAAGAGGGTTATGATCCAACAAGTCCTGACCAACCCAGGTGTGGGCAACAGCACATCCTGCAACACTTGTGTTTCTACTAAAGATTTTCTTGACTGCTCATAATCTTTCCTCTAGAGCACCGAGAATTGGGGTTCTTCATGCATATACCTGCCTCCTGTAGTGGGGACACACAGTTCTGTGTCTAAAGGACTGGCAGCTCTTTAAGTCCTTTGGGCCTCAGTTAAGTCCTAAGGGCTTGATTCGCTATATTTGTTCAGATCCTAACATCCTGACCATGCTCAGGGCAAGCTTTAGGAATTGCTACCGTTTATGGATTTCTTATGTGAGCTATGCCAGCCCTTGAGTCAAGCCCTGAGATTAAACTTCTGTTTTCCAAACTAAGCTCTTAAATTTAGTTACAGCAGCTCTAAAAACCTTAGGCCCTCTATGGAAAGGCATGTGTACCTTGATCTTCTCATGGGATCTGCTCTGCAGTCAGTATGCCATAAAGCACATGGAGAAAAAGAGCCCTGCATGCAGCCCCTTCTCAAACCATCATTGTGGGTCTCATTATCCCATCCAAGTCACTGCCAAAGATCTCAGTGTTCCTCCTTGATTCCCTGTGGGGTGAGACTTTCCAAGAGTGCCCCCAGAAAGTCAAACCTACACCCCATACATACCTCACAGCCACTAAGGAGTCTCCACAGGCACAGAACCCAAAACCCAGCCCTGCTCTGGTTGGGGAAATAAGGACATGGGAACAACCAGCTGCACACTCTGGAAAGCCAACTCTTCAGCCAGTTTTTGCCAGTGCTGCTCTATTTACTGACTCCCTCACTCTGAAACAGGAATTCCCTAAGAGGAAAGTACTGGAGCAGCCTGGGCAGGTCTGAACACTGCAGCAGCCTCTTCTTTCTATGGTGGTAAAGGGTACAGTCCCCATAACATGCAACTTTTTCTTTTGCTTTATCATAGGAGAGGTTTTACTGTCTTATCTCTCTTATATAAGCCACCACTCTTCAGCACAAGCAGACATAAAAAAACCCATGATGAGGCATTTCTAATTCCTCCCCTTACATGCGCCACTCTGAGTACAGTAGACTGCTACTGAAAATCCTCCCAGCAAACAATGCAGGATCAAAGAGAAGAGCAGAATTCTGTGTGACTTATTACTAAAAAATGAATGGTGGGGCTAAACAACAGCTTAGGAAATTATGTAAGGAGTAAGTATACATTCAAAACAACCCCTTCTAAGGAGTAAGTATGCATTCAAAACAACCCCTTCTAAGCAAATCCCAGAACACTCCATACAACAGTTCTTAAATGGAATATAATAACTGCTATGCTGTTCAATTGTCTTGATATAAGCTCACCAAAAAAAATAAGATAAACCTTACCAATCTTCTCAACCCAACACCATCATAGAAAATAAATCTTAAAATGGCCATAATTTTAAACCATATACCACAAAGAGCCAAAACAAACCAAAAATAAACAAAAAAAACAAACCCCCCAAAATCCACAAAAATTAGAACAACTCATTATGGAAGATACAAGATGTTTTTTGCTGTAGGTCTACAAGCCAATTGCTGAAAATTAAGACTAAACTACTCATCAATGAAGAATACATGGAAGAACGAAACCCAGCCTGCCCTTTGTTCATACCACACAAACACAGTGCTCCTCTCTGGAAGTGATGCGTATCAGTGCAAGCAGGACTACAGACCTCCTTCAACAGTGTCCTCATAAAACAGACTTTTTTGGCAGCTGGGTGGGCTACAAGAAGAAAAGTGAGCAGGTCTTTCTTCAAGCAGCAGTGGTAGTAAGAGGTTGTTGGTGCAGCCAGCAGCCACCATCACTGATCCCACCCAGCTCAGATGCCTGACAGAGCCAAGATGCAGAGTGCACATGTGTCCTGTGCAGGCAGAAAACATTTCCTTGGTGATTAGCAGCAGAGTCTCCTACCTGGGGAGGCATTAATAAACTGCACTCATCATGAAAAATTAAACATAAATGATTGAAACAGCAGCATTTGCTCTCAAGTGTCAGGCTTTGGCACTATAACAGGAGATGACAGACTCAATTTCAAATAGTGATTGCAAGAGACGATGAAGGCAAACTAGTCAGAAACCCCAGCTTAGCATGCAGAGTATTACACTGGTGACAAGTCAAGGATTTTGTTCTCAGATCTGTTTGTGAGAAGCAGTTTTGTACATTCAGCAAAGGAATCAGAAGGGAATAGCAATTACAGAGAGCTGCTGCAGCTGAGCATTTTACACCATCACACCAGTGCAGCTCATTTCCCAGCAGGCTGTTCCTATTGGGAAAACCTGATATCTGCTTGACATTACTGTTCTTCCCACAGCAGTTCAAGCAGTAGGATGTTTCTGAGCAAAACTGTAATGATTCAATAGAGAAATGTTTCACCCTTAGAGGGACAAGACATTACCTCACCAGAGCCAGCAGCTTTAGTGGATTTATTGCATGTTATCCCACAGCGGTTATTTTTCCTCCCAGTTTTAATTTTGCAGCACATAGTGGTTCCTTGCTACAAGAACAATTTGCATAACCAAGCAGAGACTCATTTCGAAGCACACTTACAACAGCATCCAAATGCCATGCTGTATACAGGGCTGGGAATGGCACATCAGGTTTCAGTATTGTTATTAAACCTTAATACTTCCTGAGGGCTATGCAGTCTTAATTGTATCTCGTGCCTTTGCCACAGCACTGCACATAGTGTCATTTCAGTACAAATCAGATGAAAACCCATGCAGATTTATCTGATTAATTCCCCTATCAAAGTTTTTGAAACCTGTTTTCTCTGGAAACCTCTGAGGAGAAGATAAGGTGCAATACACAGAAGTGAAAGACTAAAAACACATTGCTGTAGTTTTGTATTGGTACAAAAAGTGAAACACCAGGGGAGAAGAAAGCGTAAAGTGCTTGCTGTTCTCCCAAAGACATGAAACAATGTTTTTTGGCAATTAACACTTAAATTTCAGTTTGTTTCCTCACAGTCCCTCAAAATGCACTGCCTTTTTTTTTTTTTTCCTTTGTTATTCTTTGATTTCTCTATGGAAATATGGTGGAGCACCACTGCATGCTAGCTGTGTAGATAGTGTTTTAAAAAATCATTTTAGGAAAACACACTGTGCCATATTTATTCAATCTTACAGTAGAAAGCAGGTTACTGATGCTGCTTTACTACGTCAGCCTGTAACTCCAAGTTCTGTATTTAGAAGTACAAAGCAAGAATTTGTAGAGGGTATTGCATCACTCACTTAAAGACACTGTATGTGCATAATTTGAAACAGATCTTCTGGACTTCCTTGGATTTTTTGTAGCTCTTTGTTTATGTTTGCAGTCTGCCCTGTGGTCTGCATCCTTTTTTATATACACAGCTTCTTTGATGGTCTTCTATGAGAGGTTTTCCTTGTGCTTCTTTCTCTTATTTAATTATTCAGTGTCTGAATTAATAAACAGCTTAGAAAATTAAAATGTCACAGCTTAGTGCAGAATGCATCCATTACTAAAGTAGGATGCAGGACTGCAGGACAGTTAAAGGTACATTACACCCAGTGGCAATAGAGATTATCTTCCTCCAGCTGGAATACAAAGCAAAAATATCCCATTGGCAGCAATGAGAGCCAGTGGGCTTAAAAGATTCTCATGATCTTACAAATTAAGACAACCTACTTTTCATGAACAGTGACAGAACTTGTAGTCTAAGCATCATTTAAGAGCTATAAAGTGCGCAAATGCTCAAAGGGATTAAATTTAGTTTAAAAAAACAATTTGCAGATCTCATGAAAAATGTTATAACAGTTTGATCCAAATGTGTGCAATCAAAACCACAAAAATTTGCTAACCTCTCCCCTTCTCTCAACTTATCCTATAATGAAATACCCTGGGGAAGGAAACAGGCCATAGGATATAACTTTTAGGGTTTTTTAAATTCTTTGAAGTACTTGGTCTGGGCATAAGCAGAGAGGTTGATAGGTGCTTTGGAGATTGAAGGATAATTTGGGCTTAGCTTTATCAGCTGGATTTGAGGAAATAGCTGAGATTTGACTGAATAAAGATATGCTTATGCACTGGCTTCTACCATAATTTCTGCCTACGTGGAAGAATGCAATAATAATGCTTACAGAAGCATCCACGGGGCTCTGAAAACATCTAGCACAATCCAACAAAGCCTGATACACCATTTGTAGAAGCAGAGAGAAGCAAAAGAAGGTAAAAATTGTCCCCATGGCTCCTCACAGCCTCACCAGTCTGGATGCAGCGATGTCCCTGTTTCCTTCTTGCACTCCTCAAACCTCTTTTCACTGCAATTGCTTTCAGCCATTCATCAGAGAAACAGGCTGGGGGAGATTTTCAAAAGAAGTGCCCCAGTCTCTGCTTGGGGCCATGGACCTGCTGCAGGGAGGCAAATCCCAGACAGTGTGGGACTAAAACTACATTTTCTTGCCAGGGACATCTGAAGCAACACACATTAACTGTAAATGTTAGAAAACCGCTTTTTCTGAGGAATCAATGGCAAATTATGTTTTATATTAACATGAAGAACCACATTTCAGCAAAAGAGGTATTTCTTAATGACTGTAATCCTCTCCAGCTGAATTCCTGTCAACTACATCCAGTCTACTTCTGCTAGCAGAAATCAAAGTTTCCTTCTTGAAACAGGCCAGCATTTTAGGCCCAACTGAAAAAAATTTTTCTCTTCTCAACTACTTACTATGTTTAACCCCCTGAAACACTTATCTTCTAGTGTCTCCAAATAAGCCCTCATTTTTAGCTGTTCACAGGCAGACAGTCAAGTGCTGTAGGCTTTATACAAACACAAAGTAAGAAATGGACATCACCTCAAAAAGTTAAAGTAGGATGAGTTGAAAAAAAGTGTGGGGAAAATCAAAAGTCATGTGGAAGAAACACCCCAGCAAAAAGCTTTGTCAGTGGACAAAAGAGAGAAGCAGTGATGACCTCCTGATACTTAGTTTAGTGCTCTGTTATTAGAAACTCTTTAAGGACTCCATCCTTCTACTACAAAAAACAAGCACCTTATGTGGTTGAGGAGAGTGTGCGTTCACTTTAAGAAGTCTGAAATTTCAAACATAATGATGCTCTACAATGTAATTCCCCAGGGCATCCATGAAAACCTGTGCTCTCTGTGGCTGGGAAAGGGTTCACAGAAAGATATACATTAGGATGTGCAAAAGCATTTTCTGAGACAACAAAACACACATCATGTTTTAACTGAGAAAACACAGAAGCAAAGTTAAAGAGGAAATTATTGTAATCTATCCTGTGGCAGACAAATTAAATACAGAAATGTTAATCCTTGAAGGCATATAGATGCTTGATTAGGCAAAGTGTATTGATTGGCAAAAAATTTATTCCAAGATCAAAACCTGCATTGATTGCTGTCCCTCTGCTTACCCAGTTTAACCACCGTGGCCTAAGAGACTCGTGTTTATGGAGGGTGGCTCTGAGAACAGGCAGTTCCCTTTTCCTTTCCTGCTCTTTCCACCCCATTTAACAGGACTCCATGGTGGTGCCCTTCCATCCCCACATACTGTGGCTCCCCACCCATTTTGCTTATGCTTAATTCCATTCCTATCTCCATTTTCCACCAGCAGGAGCTAAAACTGAACACTGGGATGGAAGCTGGATGTAGAACAGGGAGAGCCTCTGCAGTACATGTGGCAGCTCACTGTGGTGACAGACCAGCCACTGCCCTTCACTGAGCCTTCAGTGCCAGCAGAGTTTCAGGGGCACTTGTGCCACAAGAAAAACAAGGTTTTTGGCTGCTGTCTTCCCAAGGGGCCTTGAATGAACAGTGCCATGAGCTAGTGTCATGCTCAGTCTGGAACAGTCCTTAGTAAATCCTTATCCAGCATCAAGAGATACCACATTACAAGATGACAACTTGAACCTCTTCTCCTTCCTAGCACTATTGTTTATGTATTTTCAGATCATTTCCACAGATTGCTTGTTTATCTTTACAGATAGAAAATATAGTATTTCTAGTTCCCCAGCTAAAAACTTCTCTTTGTTCTCAGCAGAGCTTGCAATGCCTCCCAGTCTAGTACTACCTTCAAATTCAATTGAATTTTGTATTCACAAGCCAGACTTAATGGGAAATACATTCTGTATATAAATTCCTGTGGGAACCCAACGGACAATACATCCCAATTTAAAGTATGACCATCTATCATTACCTTTGATGCCACTTTAGGTATGTCTGATGTTACTTGGGCCTCAGAAAATTTATTTGGTGTGGTAGGTAAGAGTAGGAGGTGATGGTAGAAGGTGCTCCTACCAATGAGTTGGAACTATCTGGTCTTTAGGGTTCCTTCCAACACAAAGCAATTTATGTTTTGACAAACCATATCAATACAAGGTCAAAATTAATAAGTCACCTTTAAAAGTCACTTCTATATTCTGTGATTTTCCTTTATTGAACCACATGTACATTCCTAATGAGTCCATTACCTCCATGATAACTTATGATTTTTCTCTTAAGAGAGTTTAACTATTACTTTACTACAGCCAGGATTTAATAATATCTAATGACATAACCCAGAATAATTCTGGTTTTCTCTTAAGAGAGTTTAACTATTACTTTACTACAGCCAGGATTTAATACTATCCAATGACATAAGCCAGAATA
Source organism: Agelaius tricolor (assembly GCF_023055355.1). Lineage (NCBI taxonomy): Eukaryota > Metazoa > Chordata > Aves > Passeriformes > Icteridae > Agelaius > Agelaius tricolor. The sequence continues at coordinate 1,919,680 of NW_027269269.1, forward strand.
ATTCTGGTTTATAATTTAAATCATTGCAATATTGCCCTTCTCAAATAGAAGATAACTCCCAAATTCTCATGACTGCTAAACAAATTTGCAATGATGCACTAAAGGTGTAGGTAATTCCCTATTTCATAGATCCTGTCCCTCATACCTGCAGGGCATCTCTAAATGCCTCTTGCTCTCTCACAAGTGTAGCTGTTTGTTTAGTGCTTCATTTATCACCTCTCCATGCACATTTATCAGCTTTCCATGCACCTTATTGAGGGCTTTTTCCAGCATAGATGAACAAGGAAGTGTGAGAGAGAGAAATCAGATACAACAAAAGGTTGAAATGCAAAATATTTTGAAGTCTCACTGCATTCTTTTCTGGGCTACTCAGAATAAATGTGAAGGACCTACATACTGTGCATACACATGAACTTATCAATTGGGTTAGAAAGGTTACATCTACAGTGGCTCAGCTCCAGTTCAAAAGCAGTTCAAACAGAGCCCTTACAAAAAGAATCTCAGCCCTGCCTATTCACGTTAAAACAGAGCAATTATTCTTTATGATTTGCTGTTCCACAGTTCATGATTCTCATCTCTCTTGGTATTCACTTCAGTGCTGGACCCAGTGTTTGTCATTCAAGTAAGGAAGGATCTTTGCAGATATGAAATGCAATGCAAATACCAAGCTTCACAATTTATTTTTTTTTACAAGCATTTCCATTTAAATTTGACTGCTCAGTTAATGAGTGGTTTAACGCCAAAATTATAGCAACTCTGAAAATAGCCTATAAAGTTTTATTCTGTCTGTTAAGATTAGTCTCATAATTTTTCTACTGGCCTTCAGTGTTGCACCAAAATAAAACAGATCTGGTGTTGCCACTAGAGTTACCACAAACACATAAACAGCCATACAAAGCCTAAGCACTCAGCAATATAAATCAGGATGCATAATTACACAGCAGCTGCTCACTGGCAGGAAGGAACCCTGTGAGCAAAATTTGGCCTGGTGATTTCGAATAGGATTCAGATACCTACACTTCTCAAATTGCTAAGACTTAGTTTAATGTTAAAGCATAATGTTTGCTAGATCCAAATCATTGTAACTCTGTACAATTTATTTTGTCTAGGATGTGGAATCATAAAAAATAATGCTCAAATGTCAATTCCCTTGTATTTCAAACCTGCTTTTGTTGTTGCCTCCACACTTAGGATCATAAACAAAAGGGATGTAGATCCCCAGAAGATGCCTTGGGAATGCAGATACTTCTCGGATATATATATGTCCAGCATATAGGGGTGTCAAAGGTTTTGGCACTGCCCAAAAACTCCTGAATCACTTTTCTGAATTTAAGTGCTTGCTTCCCCCTTGAATGCCCAACATGCACCTCCAGCTCTTCTGGTATCTAGCACTGGATTCTGAGGCTTAGTACTGCAAGAGGCCAGAAGCCTGAAAATGAGAAAAAAATTAGCACCCCGCTCTAACTAAGGTTTTTTAGCCCTTTGTAGGATTTAGCCCTAGCTTTCCTAAAGCTCACTCATCAAAAGTAGTTTTTGAAAATGAGTCATGTTGAAAATGAGTCTGTTTGAAAATCTTAGACATCACTAAGGTCAGGGAGACTTCTGCTCTTAGGAAGCTAAAAGCTTTAGAAGGAAACCACAGGAGCACAGGGAAAAAGCGCTTTAAATACCCAGCCCTGTTTTCAGTTACCAGCACAAGCACCCTTTTGGGGAGAACAAATAACTTCCTTTGCCAGGGCTGTTCCAAACAGCCCACAGCCGTATTCTAGATCCTAAAAAGAGCAGGAAAAAAGCTTGTTGATTTATACATCTATATATGTTCAACACATGCACCAACAACCTGCCACCCCACTGAGCAGGGAGGATGGGGGAAGGGAGCTGATCTCAATGTCAGAACCTGGGATCCATCAGATCCCAGGATACAGACACATGGATAAGCAGGGTAGCACACTCTTCCAGATAATGACAATAATCTTTTTAATGTATTAAAAATTCAGCCAGAAAGGTGGTAAAGGAGATTTTGGGAAGGGGGTGGGGGGAAGGAAAGATCAAAATAATAGTTTCAAAGCACTGTACTTATTTTAGACATTCTTACAGCATGTTTCCATAGGAACTGGAACGCAAAGGAGCACACTGCAGCAGCGTTCACAAATGTTGAAATGTTGTGTGGTTTGGTGGCTTGTAAAGGATCGGTTAAGGGCACCATGACCACTCACAGTCCCAGGCACCTGCTGCCTTTGCTGCACAACAGGATATTAGCCATGATGTTTTGCAAAATCTAGGAAAAGAACCTTTTTTGCCAATTTGTTTTTTCCTGTCATTGTGCAGGCATGGCTGTGTAGCCATGTGTGCAGCCTCATTCCTGGGCACTCCCCACCCAGATCCACCTCATGTGGGGCATGAAGACAGAGGTGTTTAACCCAGGTTGTCTGGTTGCTGTGGAGCTGGTGTGTCCTAAGGAGTAGCAGGTGGGTCTGGTTTTTGTATCCAGCTTCAGTACCCAGCTGCTGAGTGACCTTGTGCAAGTCACCTCAAGTCAGATCTGCTCCATCTGTTGGCTGTGTGAAATGCATCTCACTCAGCTCTGCAGGTGAGCCCTTCTCTGGCCAGCTGGACAGCTTCTATCCTGCCTGAGACACCCACACCATGGCCAGGTCTCTTGTCACATCCATACACTACGCCCTTTGCCCACATTGCCCACATTCTCAATGTGCCACATGGCAATTCAGAACTGCCCGCTACAAAGTGAGGTCTGTGTTGCAGCTCACCAGAGCAGCATTCAACTGCATGAAGTGGGTGTTGCATGTCTTGGAGCAAGGCATGTGCACAGGGGTGCTTTTGGAAACCTTGCTGGTGAGAGAGCACTGGAGGATATTTAGGATGTGGGGCGCCAGACCTGGTGTAGCATCACCCTTAATGCCTCCTGTGTCAGCCCCTGCCATAAGCTGTCCTCCTCAAAATTAAAACAGATTCTTTCTCAGACAAAATTAATCAGCTGTCTCCAAAAAGCAGCATTAGAAGCAAAGAAACTCAGGCAACAAGATAAAATCCAGGCAACAAGAACATGGGACTGAGCAGGAGAATAAAGCTATCTAACTGCATTTCTCAAAGAAAACAAAGATGCTCCAGAGTGTGATGAACTGTGCACCTCACCCTGTGGTGGTGAGCCTAAATGACCAGTTTAACTTTAGGTGGTAAAAATGAGACAAAATTGCTCCCACCTCCTGTGCTGTCATTCCTCAATGCACACAACAGTTCAGTGGCAGCAATCCCATTTGTAAAGGATTTTCCCACCAACTTGTGACAAGGGCTGTGCAAGCACTGGTTACTTTTACTTAAGAATTGAGAAAAAAGTAGAACTTTGTTACTTATGAATTTGAAAACCTCCTAATATTAATATATACTGAGACCCGCCAGACTCATACAAGTAAAGGTGGATAAATTTTAACAATCAGGGTCAAACACATTCTTCTTTGGACTTGCCAGGTTTAATGTCACATGCCAGTAAGAAACTAAGCCAAATGCCTCTGTCCAGAAGTATCATCCAAACTATAGCCAGCAGAATCACACAAAATCACAGAAGGTGGAAGGGACCCACAAGGGTCATCGAGTCCAACTCTTAGCCCTTCACAGGACACTTCAGCCCAAATGCTCCATCAGTTGTAACTACCTACAAATATATTTATGCTGTTGTGGAAGTGCAAAAACTATTTTTAAAGCTTCATTTTGTAAATTAATTCAGTGGTTGCCTACATCACAGAGGTATTTTATAAACACCATTACAAAAACATATAAATTTAGATATTTAGATGCTCCACATACTGCAATGCTTCTTTCTCACCAAAACAACTTCCACTGTACATATTGCCATGGGAATTCATGTTTAATTACAGATTTAACAAAGAAATATAGATGTAGGATGTCTGAACCCACATCTCATTTCAAATGTAACAATGACAGTTTCAGTCAGTGTAAGGATAGAAGTATCTGGGAAGCCCTGACAGCCTCACAGTGAAATTCTCTGTTTAAAATCTGATTACTTAAAAGAAGAAAATTCTGAATATTCAATCTTTTCACACCTATCCAACAAAGCAACTTTGGGAAGGTGCATTGAAACTTTCACTACGTCTGCACCTTGTATTTTAGGCATACGAAACAGTATGTTACAAATAAAGATATGTATGCTTTTTTGCCTGTGAAATCACTGATGTAGCAGAAGACATGCTTTAATGTCAGTTTCCAAATCTGAGTGAAATTTAATTACTTAAACCAGTGCTGTAACAAAGACACTAAAGCAGGATGTAAATTTTACACACCTGCATGTATTTGCACAACTCCAAATGAAAGCACTGAAACTCCCAGCAACTCCACAACTCCACAAGCCACAGTGAGATGGACTAAACACAGAGAGCAGTCTGCTTCACACCCCAAACTAAACAAAACAACACATACAGCTGCAGTGGGTATATAGATAGTGTAGAGATATTAGGATTTCTGATACTGCTATTTTTACCTTAGATAACTCAGTCTATAATAAAGAATAGTGTCCTGCACTGGACAAGCTGGCTGCTGTGAACTCACCCAAGCATTCAGCTTTCTGTTCTGGGTCCCCTTGTGGGCAAGTCAGATCCAGATCTTCTCTCTTGCATCCAAACTTGGTTTGTTTTTACCCGAGACCACATCTCACTCCGAGAAACCATCACTCTCAAAAAGAGCAGAGTGAGCCCAGCACGGGTCTGCCTGCAGGACTTCTCTAGGGGCTAAGAACAAGTAGAGATCTGCCAATCTGGCCACCCACTCCAGAAAGCATTTCTCCAGCTTAGCTTTCCCACCGTAAATTCTTGATGCAGAGAAACAATTAAGAATAAAAAGCAATCCAGTCGTTTATCTCCAAGGCTGGAGAGAAGGAAAGAGGCTGCCACAGCAGTGCCTGTTTTGAATGCTTGGCAGGTACACAAGCACAAGGGGGATGATGCTATAGATAAGCATAGACAGAAATAGCTAGAAGGATGAGCTGGCTCAGGGTAGCAGTGGTGAAAGGCAGCAATCTCCCTTCTCCTGTGATTGTACAAAAACTAGCAGCTGACCCACAGACTCACCGAGAGTGTTGGCAGGAGAGGGTCCCTCCGGGCTCTGAGCCTCACACTGGAAATATCCTCCTCTCACAGATCCCCTTCCCCATCTTGGATACATGCTTTGAAGGCTGCATCTTCTCAGCCTGCTTCTGACTCAGAGCACAAAACCTGCTCGCTGCCTGTCGGGGGTTTTGGTGCTGTTCCCAGAATCCTGCCAGGAAGCTGCAGCTCACAGATCCCCCTGCGCCAGCAGGAAAATCCAGTAACTGTGGCTCAGAAAATAATGCCAAAGCACAAAACTGAAGTATCTGGGCAGCCACCTCATCTCTCCCCCATGAGCAGCCTCACACAGCTCTCCCTACTGCTGGTACCAACCCACAAAGAGACAGAGATGTCACCTGGCACTTATGCAATTATGCTGCAAAAATACAAAACAGTTAAATGCGAGAGTTTTACACAGCTGCCACCATTTAATCACCGTTTTTCCCTGCTCCTTTTCTGTATGGCAACAAATTCTAATTTTCTTCTAAAACTGGAGAACAGTCTCACCTGAATGTGCCTGCACTGGGGAAGAAGAAGGATTAAAAATCCTGCTTTTTAAAGCTGCTTGAGCAGGAAAAGATTACTCAGTGCCTACTTTACCCTGTGCAGTATCAATATCCAGGATCCTTGTCTGTCAGTATGATGGGACACCAGAGAAACTACACAGCTTAGAAAGGGTTGAGATGGGCAAGGACACTGAGCTCAGCTAGAGGTGGCAGTCTGGGAAGGGAGACAGTCCTCCTCAATCTGAGAAAACTGAGAAGGAGGGAAGTAAAAGAAAGGTGAGAGTGACAGGCATTACCACTGTGGTTTCACTGGTGGGGAGCAAGGGTGATTGAGGGCATGGCAAGGTGTGCATCAGAGAAGAGATAAACTACAGAAAACTAGGACTGGGTTACAGACAAGTGAAACTATGCAATACAGCAGAATTCATGAGTGGGGCAAGCAGCCAGGAATGTGAGAACACAACAGAAGGAGGGAACAGGCATGGGAAGAAAGCGATGTCATGAGAAATGGAAGGAGAAGAATGATCTGAGAAACAAATGAAAAACTCAGTGCTTAGAAAGAAAATGAGGAAACATAAATCACAAACTAACACCAACCTAATTTTACATAATTTTGTTAATCTGTTGAACCTGAAAACATCACATTCTGACACATGTTCCGATTCCCTTTTTACCACTGGGGGTTACATTACTTCAGCCACTGAACCATGCTCCTGTGTCCAGGAGGGAATGTCCTGAGGGACTTCCTCACCTCCTTTAGAGCAAGGGGACACAGGACCCCTCTAGCCCAGTGTTGGTGGCAGGGCAGACAGGAGCCATGCCATCACAGAGCTCTTCACCCCCCACGCCACCACTCCATCAGCCTAGTGGAGGGGCACGTACAGATGTGGGATCAAAGGCTGCTATTATGGGACAGCTGCTGCCTCGCTCACCAGCTGCCAGCACTGCCAGCTCAGGCTGCTTGAGGAAACCTCACAGGCTACAGCTATCCCATTCAATTAGTCATTCCCAAGTAGCTTCCCGGGAATAAGGTCACCTTCCAAGATACGACTGAAATGGGTGACTGCATGCAGCTGCCTGATGGGGACATGCCCTGACCCTACAACTCCTGAAAATAGGCCTGGGAACCCACTGGGAGAAAACTGCCTGGCAGGGCTCTAATTCAGGCCAGGAACTGCTCCAGCAGCTTCCCAATGTCAGCAGACAGGCTCTCCTTGGGGCCTGGCAGTGCCCTTTGCTAATAGAGACAAACCTGTAGCTTAACATAATACTGCAGTTGGTCAGAGAAAACCTATTATTTTTTCATCCCCCTTCATTTGTCTTGACTACCATGGAAAATCAGAAAAAAACAGTATGTTTGACATGGTAGGAAAACTCAAGAACCTTAAATAAATGGCTTTTGAGATAGGGCTGATAAAGAAAAACCTTAGGTTCAGAAAGATAAAACCTACAAGTGACAGCAGAGATACAAACGGAAGCTTAAATTTGACAGGAAAAAAAAAACCACAACAGCAAGCTTTAAATAATTTGTGTCCAGGCAGAGTCTTCAGGCACATTTATTTGCTGTTTTCCATGAAGGAAACCATTATTGTTATAAAAATTACTGCACATTTTTTTGATTATGTTGTTTTGTTGGACAAGAACCAATGTTGCCTGACAGTGCTTCAGCAGCAGTAGTAGAGCACTAGAGCACCCACTGTAGTTTAAATTAAAGCTGTTCAAACTCATTAAACAAAGTATATGCGAACCATTAAAATAAAAAGGACATTTCAAAAATTCACAGGGTGTAAACTGTTTCTTTCTAAAACATTCCTATCAGCTAGGGTTACCTCCTTTCAGATTAATGGAGAAGAGAGCCTGAAAAGCAGGTAACTGTGACCTAAAGAAACTAAGAGGGAAATGTTTTGGCAGTTGATTGGAATAAGTACTTTGTACCAAGCAGCTGATGATTTCAGACCTGCCCTGCATTTTTGCACTACTTTCACAATAAGGTGAACTGCTACCACCTGTTCTTTGTCAAGGAGGAGAACACAGTTGAAGTATTTACAGTTTGATATTTACCATTTAAATGATGGGTAAGAAAACAAGAACAGTAACAGATGGGCTTCTTTTAACTGCATTTAAGTTGTTTAGAGCTATTTCTGGGTAAAACAAACCACAACAAACCAACACATACACCAAAAAGCAAACACAATATGCCTTCCTGATGCATATTATTCATCTGAGATTCAACATCTACATTTGTTGAAATAAAAGTGAACTGGAGTCCAGTTTTTAAAGTATATGATTCATGCAATTTAGTGCCCCATTTTTAACTTGCAAAGGTGTTGAAGGAGCTGTTTTATTTGCCAAGAGTCCCTAAATATTACTTTATATTTTCACTGGGGTTTGGGTGCTGATTATTTTCACAGCTAAAAACCTGCCTGGTATGTTTGATCTTCCTCACCAGCACCTCAAGGAAAAAACTGTGTTAAGGTCTTTATTCTACCAGGAATAAACACTTTTGAAAACTAACTGGGAATCTCCTTATAGGCAACAATACACATACAGCTTAATTCCCAGTGCAGTTTTAGGAGGACACTCTTCCACCTGAAATATCATTATATAAGGTCTTGCACAAAGACCACTATTAGGAAATAAACCAGTGACAGATACCAGCACTCTTCATCAGTCAAGCCAGCAGCAGCCAAAAAAACATACAAATCCTTTTGCAACCAAAAAGGGATATCCCCAAAAATCAGATACAGGAACACCATGAACCCAAGCAGCTCCCAACAGCAGATGCAACAGCACTAGAAATAAAAATAATTAAATGTTTTTTTTTTCTACAAAGATCTTGCATGTTAAGCATGTTGTGCTGGTTGTGGCTTGTTTAGAGCTAATTCTCTTCACAGTGGCTGCTTACTGGATTGTGTTTTGGATTTGTGCTGGGAAAAATAGTGTTGGTAATCCAGGGATGTTTTGGTTGCTGCTGAGCAGGGCTTACACAGGGTCAAGGCCTTTTCTGCCTCTTACCTCACCCCACCAGTGACTGGGCTGGGGGTGCACATGGATTTGGGAGGGGACACAGCAGGGACAGCTGATCCCAGCTGATCAAGGGGATATCCCAGACCACGGGGTGTCATGCTCAGCATATAAAGCTGGGGGGACAAGGAGGAAAAAGGAAGGGGATGAGATTTCGAGTGATGGGTTTGTCTTCCCAAGTCACAGTCCTGGGTGATGGGCCTCTGCTCTCCTGGAAATGGCTGAACATGAGCCTGCCCATGGGAAGTGGTGATTTTAATTTCTTGTTTTTCTTTGCTTGCATGAACAGCTCTTGCTTTCCCTATCAAACTGTCTTTAACTCAACCCACAAATTTTCTCATTTTTACTCTTCAAATTCTCTTCCCAATCCTGCTGGTAGGGAATGCATGAGGGGCTGACTTGGGGCTAAACCATGACAAAAAATATAAAATTCCACAGCTTAAAAGAGGTTTTTGGGTTTTCTTGTTTGATTGTTTTCTGAGTTTTTTTTAATCGTAGCTTCTGAGAAAACATCATTACTGATTTGCTTCAGAAATATGAATACTTTAGCTCAATAGACTTATGTATTAATCCTTTGTCTGAACTGGAAGCATTCACATTCAGTTACTCTGTAGCACAGCCTGTACAAGCAGCAAGTTAAGATCACCATCAGAATCAGTTTTCCTCTGACATCAGTACATAATTCCCATTACAGAACAGAAACTGTCTAGGAGAGAAGTTCTAATCATCCATACTGCACTTTAGCATGCAGTTGTAGAACAGCTTTTTGGCAGGTGGATTTTTTTTTTTTGTTTGTTTGCTTTTAGTGTTTGCACGATCTACCATGTTGAAATCACAGAGATGAAAATCCCTGAGCTGCAAAATTGTCAAAGCTGTCTTCAGCCATTGTGAGGTCCAGAAGTGCTCCTTGATTGCTGCACACACATTCATCGCTGGCTTTTCTGAGGAACCTCCCAGCTGAGGTTAGCTTACTGCCTGCCTTCTACTGTATTAAAATGCTCATTACTGAGATGTTCTATGCTTTAATCATCTTTCTATAAAGGAATTTGAAGGTGTTTTACAGCAGTTGCCCTCTCAGATCAGAGCTGAAGCCCATCTGGCTTCTCACCCTATGGTCAATATCCCTATGAACCATACTTCACAGGATGACATAAGAGTAATGCAGAAAGCATACAAAGAACAAACATTCCCCTCCTCTATGACCCCATAGCCTCAGATCCACTCATTACAGACCAAATGAGCTCTTACATGTAAGGGTTTCCTTTATGTCCAAGTACATCCTAAATTACTATTAGTAGTTTATATGCATGACCTGTCTTCTTTTTGACTTCCTGGCCAGTTTCAAGCAACTGTGGTGGAAGTGATGAATTCCCACAGTTTTGTGAAAGTTGGTGATCAGGGAGTAGAGCTGAGGAAAGTACAGAAAGTAGCTTTCACTTCATGTGACAACAGAAAGTCTTCATGGGAAAAATTTTCCTTAATGATGAGAAAGCTGCAACTGAAATAAGTATTTTATGATACACCAAGGAATTAATCTCTTCATCACAGTGTCTCTCCCATGCTGACTGTCTATTGCCTAATGAGGTGCTACTGTGACTGATGTTTCCACAGCAATTTCAGCATCACTAAAGACTCTCCCCTGTGTGGCTTCTTTGGCTTCCTACAAAAGGGCTTGGTACAACTCAGTAAAAAGTGAAGTAATCATGAGAGAAAAGTCCAATAGAAACCAAGCTTCAGTTGTTCTGCTATTTTTGTGACCATTTGCATAATTCTGTAGTCTTGAAACTCATAAAATTGTCCTGTTTTAAAAATTCTACTAATTTTTGGTGTATCTGGACATGTTAATTGTGTTTCATGGACATGTTAATTGATAAATGCAACATTTCTTTATGTGAAAGGGGTTTGCTCTTTTTCTCCTGAATCAACATTTGATTTTACAGATTGTCCCATTGATTTCCTGTAAGAATGTAGAGTGATTGGAGCTCCCAGCACTCCTAAGAAAATTCTCTAAAATTAATTGAACACAGTGCAAGTGTACCAGACAGTTCAGGAACAGCTTCCTCCTACCCTTATTTTTGCTGATATTCCTATTAGGACATGATAACATGTTCTGCATACAAGAAAAACTTTATAAGTACTCATAACGCTGCATAAGAACTTTTATTTACATGCATGAGACTCGTCTGTTGCAGCTCCAGGTTTAAGGACCAATAATTCAAATATGGGGCAAGTAGGGAAACAGAAGCATGGGGATGTCTGTTGACTGGGCAAAAGATGGTCAATTACACCAGTCACAGATCTCTGGTAAGAACCAAAACTACAAAACACTGAGTAAGAAGTTCTGAGTACTAACGTCCTTTCTCTAGCTACCTTACTCTAGCAATTCTGTGGATGCTAAAAACCAAAGTGTCCTTCAACAGAAACACACTTCAATTCTATTGGTCTTCAAGTTTAAATTATTCCCAGTGCCACTCTTAGACTTCCTCCAGAAAGATTGGTTTTATCATTGTAATACTGGTGTCTGATGTACACACATGGTTACTTTTCAAGTTACTTTTACTGAGGGGACTATCCTACTACCTGGATTCAACCTCCAGTCATGCTTGATATCAATTAAATATTTCCAGATGCCTGAGCAGAGTCTAAAAGAATACCCGTGCAATTAGTGAGTGCCATGGATTCTCATCAGTGCATGTGAAAATGGGTCAGCAACATTTAGAGGGTGCACATGTAAAAGATGACATCTCAGGATGTCTTCCAGCTCTCCTCTTCTAAGTCTACAACATACACCATTAAGATAAAGCCTATGTTGAGCAGTATCTGTTTCTAACAGTATGCAGACCATTTCACCACTTTCTATGAAAGCTTTTGTTGCGTCCCTGAAGTTTACTTCCTCATCATCCCTCCAAGTTTTATTTCTGCCACTCCTTAGACTTTCAATTTTTGCACCTAATTATCCTCCCCCTGTCTGTTTTCTCCATCCTCAGTTTCCTGCCTTCTCTTCTGTATTTCCACTGAAATTTAAACCATGCTTGCAATCATACTGTACTGACTGTTTCCCTAAATCATGTATGAAAACAAGTGATAAGAATGATCCTAAGACACAGCTGAAGCTGTCAAGGATTCTCTTGAACATTTTAGCTATGAAAGACCTTCAGCTTTGCTGAGAGATTTTGTTTTACTCACTTCATCTACTCTGTCTTAAGAGCATGCTGCAAGACACTCTGAACACTAAGAGTTAAGCAGTGCAAGTGGCTCAGTTCTATGCTTTTCAGCCTTGCTGCGCCAGATATTTTTACAGTTTTTGTTATTCCTACACAATTCCCAGCAGCAAGGGCCGGAGCCTGTGTAATGATGTGTGTCACTGAGAGCACTCTCCTTCAATCTGCAGTGCCCAGCCATGCCAGCAGCCAGTCTGCTAGATGATCAGTTAGTATCAAGAATAAAGAGTTTAAGCCGTGTAAATAAGAAGCATTCATGTAGTTGGGAAGGGAGGCATTAGTCATTGTGCTAACAGAATACCCTGACTACAAAAAGGACCATAGTACTCACAGATCAAGGATCCGCTTATCACTGATATCAAATAAGAGGATTACATATTGCATTAACCAGAGATGTTTTCATATTCCCTGCTCTCCATATCCCAGGCAATTTTCTCTGGCCTCTCAGAAGAGAGCACTCAAAATGAACTCTTGGAATATAAAAGTTAATAAGCAGGGATGGCTGAGATTCACTAGATCAGCGGGAAGCCAACTTCTCAGCAGTAAAATAAAGATTTCTTCTGTTCTCTAAAGCTATTTCATTGAGCACAAATTCTTTTATTCCACCAAGAACATGAGGTGGCTTAGACTCTTTCACCTTACTTCGATAAACTGCCTACACTTATTTACTCTCACAAGAAAGAGAGGCTGTTCCCTTATGGAGTGTGGGGCTGGACAAAGGAAATGGTGCCTGCAAGAGGGCTTGTAGACTAATCAGCAAGGCCCAACTTTACTACAAGTGGAGACCAACTGTGCTAGTGAAGAGTGGCCATTTACAGTTTTGGGCAATTCATGGTAAAGAGGAACCTCTGCACTGCTCTACGTTATGTATAGCCACTTTCCTGGCATAAAAGTGATGTGTCAGCTCACAAGGGTGACCAGGGCACCTGAGGAGGTGCTCAGTGATGGCTCCTCCTAGTAAAGCCCTCAAGTAATGTGTAAACAACCAGACATCCTGCAAAGAGAAGCTCCAGCTCAGACAGATCTCCACACTTAATAAATGAGACTCCAGGACTACCAATTCCACTCTGTGCTGTTGAACTTTCCTCAGGATACTGTCCTACCAATGGTTTGCAGGTGCATTTTTTCAGAATTAGTGCCATTGATTCTTCCCTTGAGTGAAGTGGGAAGGACAGATTTTGCAATTCCAGCTGATAAAAAACCTCTACTCAAAGAACACAGCATAAGCCAGGAGGATTTTTACAGCAGCTGCACCCTTTCCTTCAATGCAGCTTGCAGTACTATAAGCTAGAAATTTAAGGTAACACCCAAACTCCTTTAATAACTTTTAAAAAGTGAAATAAAATTTGGTATATTATGAGGTACAGCCTCATAATATAGAAGGTTTTTATAAAAAAGATGTGTCTTGAGGACATAGTCTGTGTTTATAATACAATAAATCAATGAAGACGCAATGGGCTCAATCCACTGAAATCTGAATGGAACTTGTAAGCATGTGAAAACTGTATTCCCAGTCAAGTCACACAACCTTTTGAAGGCAATAAGAAAAAGCAGATGAAAAAAAAACAAAAGAAAGGAAAAATATAATAGCATGTTAAGGGGCTGGAATGGACTTTAAAGATCACCTAGGTCCAACATCTGTCACCATGGGCAGGGACATCTTCTACAGGCAGGACAAAATGCCTCTGAAGCAGTGCCTGTGCAAGACCCAAGAAGAATTTCTGTTCTCCCTGATGAGGACAGGATTATCTGATAGTGACTTGACACCCATGACAACACCGTTCAGAGGGTTTAGAAAAGAAGGATAGTTGTTGGATTCCCACCATCCTACTCTAAATATGAAAGCTGAACAAAAGCCATGAGAGCCTGGCTGATTGAACCTGTTACCAGATCCATGGTCTGATTCATCCAAATGGCTAGTGAAGCCAATAAGACTCTTGATAAGCCTCACTTCTCAGATGAGTGTCATTCTGCATTATTATTTGGTGATTTAAAGCCCCTCTTCAGCCATATTAAAACAGAAAATTGCAGACTGTCAAATCAAAGCCCCCACCCCAGTAAACTGGGTGTCCATAACTGGCCATTCACATAAGAGCTAGACTTGATGGCTCCTGTGGGTCCCTTCCAATTCAGATGATTTTCTGAGCGTGAACACTGTAAAACTCAGGTGTTACTCTGCGGTAGAGTTGCTGGAGCTGACTCAGTGCAAAGCCAGATGAGACATTCAAGCCCCAAGTAGTTTTCTTGCTTATTTTTGACCATGAAAGTCCAAAATGCTGAAGTGAATCCATGGAGTTCACTTTATAAATTGTCCATCTTTGAGAAGAGATTTTTCATTTCCAGAAAGGGCTTGTGCCAAAGGGCAGAAAACTGAAATCTTTAACATTCTTGCTAGTGATTTCCTTCATAATTAGAAGGAAAAATCCTTCAAACACCCACAGAATTAGAACTGACCCATCATTATTGACCATGCCCAAAACTCATTACTGTAAACCACATTACAACAAAATTATTTTTACCAGCATCCCCGTTCAACTTCACCAGTTCCCAGTGTGTGGAAATAAAATCAGTTTAAATGGAACAAACATAATAGTGCACTGTTGGAGTACACTGACAAGTGGCTCATGAGTGAGGAGTCCAAGTGGCCAAGGATCAGGTAAAGATGTGAAGGGCATTCAGGGCTGAGGATAAGAACTTTCTACTACCTTGGCTGAAGATGAGAGGTAGCAAAGGGGGACAGCGCAGAAGGTGGTGCAGCAGGGAAGGTCAGCCTGAAGAGCGGCTGATGTACACAGCTGTGATGGGAAAGGCACTTCCATCAGAAGTGGGACACTGAATATCTAAGGGGCGTTACAGGAAAAGTGACAGGATTTCAAGTAAAATGTGTAGGTAACTCCCTGCTGTGAGAGTGGGAAGTAGTCAGCTGTGCTCTCTGCACAGAAAAATGTACAAGGGAAAAAAAAGGAGAATATCTATTTCAACTACATGCCTGAAATACCGATGAGCCATTCACAGAGAGAAACCAGAGATGTAGTAAGGTGCAGAACGCCATGACAGGACATCGGGCAGATAGTCTTGGAAAGAGCTGACCAAGCAGTAGTAACTGCAACTGTGAAAGGTGGTAAAACCAGGTCAGTCCCATCCAGGAGCTAAAATAATCCCCTACTCAGGGATGGGGATGAGAGGATGAATTTATAAAGTAATGTCTGGGCAAAAATATCAGCATGTTTCCAAATAAAATGTTTTTCATGTGAAGTGCAGTGTCAACAGCAGGAACATAAATCCAAGGACATTTAATTTTTTTCCAGGAAAAAAAAGCTGAAAAAGTTGAGGAAAAAACTGTGTTAGGCATGGCAAAGTTTGAAGAGACCCATCAACAGTGGTAAAAAGTGCAGCAGAGTAATTTTTCAGAGAGCTGTTTCCTTCTTAGTTTCTTTATCAATACATAAGCATTCCCCCTTGCCTCTATCCAGACTTGCGTGGTTATGATTCCACCCCACATAATTGCAGCTCAGTGGAGCAATAACAAAATTTTCTCCTAACTTAACCAAAGCATTATTTTCAGAGCATGTCAGTATGAATCTACACATGGTCCATTATAATTTGTGCTATGTCCTCTTCTAGTTAGGAGATGAGTCTTTAGGCAACATGGTACTTCCTAACCCTCAGCATACTCTTCTTGCCTTTTGCCCAGGTGACGGAAGGTGGGAAATCAGAAAACCAACAGATCCAGGTTTTTACTAATGGTAAAAGTAACTGATATGAGTAGGAGAGTCAAGCCAGGAATTCATAGCATGGGTTAAATTGAGGGAGATCAGAAGAGAGACTTGGGAAAGAAAAATCTGCTTGCTGACCTTGAGGGTGTGGAAGGTGGTGACAGTCAACACCTATTTTCTCTCATCGTCACAGCAAGTTTAATCTCAGGCATTTCCATGATACAGGGTGCAAATAATAATTTCTTCCCATTTGGGATAAGGTTTGGTATTGGAAGAGCTCAAATCTCCTTCATCTACTCCTCCAAACTTTCTTTTACCTCTTATCACCATTTGCAGCATAAGCAAAGCAATCCTTTTCATATTCTTTAGAGTTTTTCCCCAGAGGTCTACTTTATATCCTATTACAGTACTACATGGGAATTAAATTAGCAGATGCCAAGCCAATTGCCCAGGGAATTTTAGCAATGTAGTCTTTGAAATTTACTAAGAGTGGAACATGTATTTGCTGCAAAAATAAAATGACATGGGTTTCTCTAAAAATTGCAGCAGGTTCACAGTTTTGTCTTTTCTAGTCTAAACTAGAAGTAACATAAACCCCTAAATACACAAAATATTTATATTACCTTTTGTGAGTCAAAATTGAAAAAAATACACATTCTAAAGACAGCTATATGCCTAAATTCAGGCCTCCTCCGTTCAGAAAATCCCTAAGAGACAAATATCTAACAAATGGATTCTTCAGGAGAATTTGGGAGAAAGATCATACATGTTTCCTTTTATTTTTAAACAAAGGAATTTGGTGTATTCTTCATCTTTCCTCATATTCAAAGGTGGAACAATTATTTACTTTTTTCTCTGCTTTTTTAAGGAACCAGCAGGCAAAGCATGCTTTTGACTCCATAGAAACAGCATTTTAATGTCAGTCAAATTAATAAAGCCCCAAAATTTACAGGAACCAATTTTAAACAGTGTCAGGGCAGACAGAAGAAGAATACACTTGCAAATCAGAAAATGGAAGACAGACTCCAAGCTTCCTACATTTATTTTTTTGTATGGTTTATTATGTCAGCAAAGACCTCCTCTTCCTCAAGAGTTAAACTCACTTGAGCAAGAAGCAGCCTCACTGTCTCCTTTAGAAGTACCTTTACACATGGTAACTGTTCATACCCTGTGCAATATTTGGGCAGACAAAAGGCTTACTGTAAGCTTCTGGTAAGTTTTTCTTTTTCAAAAAGTCAAAACTAATATGAAGTATTTTATCCCAGTATTAACTAATGTAATAAGAACAAAGCATTGTAGGAAAAAATTAAACCCTTGCCTTATGAGAGGAAAGGTAAGATCATGGCTGATGTGTCTGGGAAACCTCCTAGGTATGGTAGTGATGGATCCCAACAGTGGAACACAGACAAACCTTAACTGCAGCTCAAATGTGAAGAGATGACATCTGACAGGAATTATGGGAATTCTAGAAAAATATACATGCCAGGCTACAAGCCTATGTACTTCCAGCAGGAAAAATAACTGAGTCTACATGTATTTACCTGTAAGAGTAAGTAACATAAAGAAGAGCAGAATAAATTTTGCATTGAAAAACCCTGCAAATAAAAAATTGAGTCAATCCTCCAAACCTTCATCATTAAAAATAAATTGCAACATATTTATTTGTCAATTGTTAATTCAGACTTCAAAAACAGTTGCATTGCTTTTTCTCCTCAAACTGTAGGTATTAGACACATATGTATAAAGAACATGCATGCAAATCCAGCATTAAAAAAATCATTAAATATCAGGAGATCATTGAATATCAGAAGAAAAATTAGTAGGACTGTAATGAATCTCATTATGATCTACTAGAAAAAAACAAACAAAAAACCCAAACAAACAAAGCAAGGAAGACTGTTTTAGTCTTGGTCCTTACTGCTCACACAAGTTATACCAAGCTCTCCATGAGCACAGACTAGATAATAATGTCTTGTCTGGGGAGGAATTGAATCCTCAGGCCCAAAAAGTACACTCTAAATAGATCCCAAGCCCACAGAGCAACACATCTCCTTGTCTCCACCTTTCTCACTGATAAAGAAACCCAGATGCTGTGCCAGCAAAGGACACCTTTAGATCCCAAAATACTTGAAGTGGATGAAGAAGGGTCACCCTCTATCCCATACCTCATGCCCAATGAAGCAGCCTCAGGCACAGTATGCAGAGAACAGGGATGCATGGGCAGAAAACCCCAAGAAAGTCTGCAGAGTCCTACAGACTGCAATACTGAATTTTGAATGGCTCAAGTGCTACCAGTGATCAGATTGGCCAAATGCAGGGATGCTCACATCTTAGTGTTAGCAACTCACTGGGGGCAACCACAGTTCTGAATGAGATACAGCCCTGCCTCAAAAATGCACACCCTAGCACACCATTGATTCATTCTCTAGAGGTATCATGTATTTCCAGATAGAGCTTTGAACTTGTATCAGCAAGATCAATACTGCTGCCTTTTATAGATCAGAACTCTGAGGCCTCACACTTACTACTTCAGCATATATGAAAGACTAGCAGGATACAAAGGGATCACATTCAGCTGGATGTGTTAAGACACAAGAAAAATCAAACAGGCAGGTCTTTGGCTCCATGTTACTCCAAAAGTCAAGATGAAAACAGAGCATGTTACCGGCCATGCCATCTTTCTGAGCATTATGACTGCATTCTTAGCAGTTGTGATGCCAAACACAAACCCAGCCTGCAACAGCATTAACACTGCTGCCAGTAGATCTTCTGACTTCCTAGAGTGACCTGTCAATTTGCTCATCAGCAGATAACTTTTCCTTATCTAACATTAAACTGGGATTTATACTTACCAAAATACATAAGCTTCAAAGGAGCTGAATATTATGTTAGAGACTGCCTACTACAGCCTACCTGTCTGCTCTCTGGCTGCCACAGCAGCTTCACAGTGGTGCTTCCTACCTCTCCATTGGAGAAGCTTTAGGACTAGAGAAAAGGAGGTTTGCTTCCAGCTAGAAAAACTGACATTCTTTTGCAGCCAGCCTCTACCTTGCATTGAGGCTGTGAGTAGAATAATTCAAAAGTCAATAGCATTGAACCCTGTGTGCCCAAATACTCTGGTGATCACCATATTTCACAAATGTTTGCTGGAAAAAAAAGCACGTGGCTCAATAACTGTGTTGCACAGGGCACTGTGGGTCCCTAAGGAGACCCTGAGCTGAGTGCTGGGTAGTGCAGAACAACTCTCCACATAGAGTAGGGCAAGTAAATCCCTCCCTGCCACATACCCACCTCTTGTTCAGCCCTCTGGACACAGTCTAAGGTACCTCCCCTCATTCATAGGTGGCAACATAATTCTGAGACTTCACAATATTTTTGTTTCATCTCAAAAGCCTTTGGGAGCCTACGGATGTGATGGCAAAGGAACAGAAGTAGGATGAAACTTAAAGAGAAAAGGAAACTGCAGGATTGCAGCTTATATAGGACAAGAACAGAATATAGGCAAGTCATGGAAGCATCAACATAAATGCCACCTTCTTCTTGCCACAACTGAGTCACAATTTCATTAAAACCAGAAAAGCTATTTTTGCAAGAATTCAGAAAAATTCTCCTCCAAAACTAAATTTGATGGGAATTTCAAATCCATTTCTCTGTGGCTTAACATGTGATCATAAACTCAGATCAGTCACCTTCCAAATAATTAATGTCAAAATCAACAACAACAACAAAAAAGTGTTTCATTTTTATGCTAGCTGCCTTTGCATTGCTTTGGGGCTGCATACAGCCCCAGTGGAGAGCAGCTTCTCAAATGTGTACTTTTGTCTGGTAAGCATCCAATTTCAGATGACCTCAAGCATTGTGGATGTTCTAGCATCTCTACATGTGTGCAACTGACATTACATGGATGGTACCTTGGAATACATGATTAATTTTTGTGTATTTTGTCCCTCTTTGAGACAGTAAGTTATATAAGCAGCAGTTTCAATGATTCAGGCAAGCAGCTAGAAAGAACAGACCTCAATTGCTTTCTTTTTTAAATGTATACTTGTAAATTAAGAAGCATTTCAAGATTAGGCATCTGTCCAATTCTTTTTATCATTTAGTGTGTTATGCTAATGAGAATGCTGTTTCTTTAATTATATCATCTGAAGAAAAAATTGCATTCAGTCCCTTGATCTTCTTTAAAACCATTCCCATGCTTGATTCCCCCATAGGCTTTTAATCACGCTGCCTCAGTGTGAAACTCTGCATTTGAGCAAAACTCTTCTCAAAGCTGGTTCCCTGAGAAAGTTTAAATTGTTCTCTCATTGGAGCTGTGTCCTCTACACTCAGCAGCTTTAGAAGGAAGAGCCATAAGATTCAAGCTAGCACTAGCTCGAATAAAGAGTAATGGTGACACTTAACATGTGTATGCAACATACTAAATGCCAGGACTTGTTTGACAGGGGTAGAGAGACAACTGAAGTGAGCTACAAAATAATACCTTTCCATGACACTTCACAGTAGAATTCAGTAAATCCTATTGAAAATCAAAGCATGTTTCATCAGCTGTTAAACTTCACTATGCAAAATTACCCATATATGATGTTCACAGGCATTTGTTATTAGTCAAATGCTTCACTGTGCCTTTTTTTTTCTCTTTTAGCACACACACTACAATAACTAAAGCAAATGTATGTTCCAGTTATGGTATATCCATTTAGAGTTTAACTGCAGTATTTGTTAACATGTTGGGCTTTCATCCTACACTGATAGACTGGATTTTGTTGAAAGTAAGAATCAAATTGCACTAACATCTTGAAGCAAAGTATTTACAAACAAATATTCTGACACCTCATTTATCGGTTTTGCCATAAAATTGGCTTATACATGAGTAATTATGAAAAATAAACACAGCATGCTTTGATGCACTTTTACTTTGAAATCCAGGTCACACTTTGTTTTGAAATTCAGAAAAACAATATGAATAATATAATTAACATATCAGAAGATTCTTTGCAAGTAACTTTAAGCAAACTAAACCAGGAGCTTATGAAGTTGTTGCTATTCTGTCATTGCAGACAAATTATTTCTTAACCTTTGTTTATAAACTTCACTTTATTTGACTAATTCTTTCCACAGAAGAGTTTTTGGAGTAGGCATCCTCCTACTAAGCCACACAATGCTGAATGAAGAGAGTCTTTTTGTCCCAAAACATCTTCAAGCTAATTCCTGCTCTGGGGACTTGTTTCCAGCTGGAATGCTGCTCCTTAGAAACAAATCAGTAATGGTGTGATTATAGATGGGAAACCAGAAACTTGATATGTAGACTCATAGATTCATTTAGGTTGGAAAACACCCTTAAGATCATGAAGTCCAACCATTACCCCAGCACTTCCAAGTCCACCACCAAACCATGTCCCAAAGTGCCACACCTGCACATCTTTTAAACACTCCCAAGGATGGTGACTCAACCACTACCCTAGACTGCCTGTTCCAATGCTTGACAGCTCATTCTGGGAAGGAGCAGAATAGGGTTTTCCTAATCTAAAACCCAATCTAAACCTCCCTTCATGCAACTTGAGGGCCCTTCTCTTGTCCTATTTCTTGTCACATAGAAGGACTTGCACCTGGCTACACCCTCCTTTCAGGCAGTTGTAGAGAACAACAAGGCATCCCCTGAGCCTCCTTTTCTCCAGGCTAAGAAACCCCAGACTTCTTAGCTGCTCCTCACAGGACTTGTGCTCCAGACCCTTCCCCAGCTTCATTTCCCTTCTCTGGACACACTCCAGCACCTCAATGTCTTCCATGCAGTGAGGGGCCCTGAACTGAGTGCAGGATTTGAGGTGCTGCCTCACCAGTGCTGAGTAAGGCTTTCACAACCCACCTGAGTGAGTCATTCTACAGGTTCTGCATTCATGGCACTTAGTTGTCAAAATACCTTTGTGATGACACATTTCAGTATTATACTGTGTTTTCTCAGACATTTGCATTTGATCACCTCATGTGAACCATCCTCTGTCTGTACAGCTCCTTACAGACCCTCCCCAAGTCTGTATGTGAGAGTCATTTCTGGCAACAGAACAAGATCACACCTTGACCAGCCACTTGCTGGTGGGAATTTAATTTCTAGGTGCACATTGTTTTCACTAAACCATTTATCTGGTTATCACAGTAGCAGCCATTTCTCATTACTTTACTTTCAAGACCTTCCCAAGGAATGAGAAAAGAGAAGATTTATCAGCTTTTGACCTCAGCTGCTTTCTAGAGCCAGCCCCAGCACCAGCTCCAGCTCAGGAAGTTTGCCTTGGTGCACAGCAGCCGAGCAGTGACCACTGGCTTGCAAAAGGCCACATGGGCTGGGAGCTGCCAACTGAAGAGCTCTGACCAGCAAACAAGAGCCTTCCCATGTCAAAACAAATGGCCAAAATACTTGTGATTGGTGTACTGCAGAGCTAGAAATAGAAAGCAATTCTTTCACCATACTGTGGTATTTGAATAGCTTCTCTTTTAAAAGGGCAAACAGTTCATTCCCCTGAAAGCTTGCTTGCAATGGCAATGGCTGGGCTTCATTTCAGTAAATATTAGAATTGCCTTTTTCAAAAAGGAAGCTCAATTCTTTTAAAGGTTAAGAAGGTAACAGACAAACACATGATTAAAAAAAAACCCAAAACACTAAAAGGTATTGTACTTATTTATGAGAAAAAGAGTGGGAAGATAAAGCCATGGATACCACATGTCCAAGAAGGAAAACAGAATTTAGAGTATTGACAAATGACAAGCTGAGAGAGAGGCTGAGGTCTGCTAGAAATCCATCAAGTGAGGTATTTCTCAAGTATGTATCCTCAAAGGTATGAAAAATATTGTCACACTGAATCTTATTCTAGCAGAGAATCTGTTCTGGAAGGACCACTTTAAAAGTGTGGCTTTGGGAAAGTCTGCAAATTTTAGTCATGGCTTAAGACAAGTGATCAGTGAAATCAACTCCAGCTGATGTTATATTGGATTCCTACTGGATACAGGTAACCATTTAACCCGAAAATTATGATTTAATACAGGCAAATGGCAATGCTCTAATTTCTTTTGCAAATGGAAAACAATGTGCAATCTTAACCAGTATCTAATTTATTTGTTTGGATATTTTAGAAAGACCATTTCTCAAAATTAAAAACAAATCATATGTTAAACTGAGCAGGGGAAAATAGTCACATACAAAAATATAAAAGGACCTGCTAAGGGATGCTTTATTACATGACAAAAATAAAAAGGAAAGTCACTGTGCTACAGACATGAAAGGAAGCTTTTATGGTTGAAGAGTCCTAGCTACAGAGAGCGAAAGCAGCAGCAGAGAAATCTGTAAAACAAATGCATAGTACATAACAGATGGGGGAAAGACACTGTTAGCAATGAATACAAATTAATATTGCAGAAATGCAAGCAAACAATGGAAGCAAAAAAACATAAAAAATTGTGGTGAGGTTTATGGCAATAGGAGCTCCTCCCTAAATGAACAAGAATGAGAGAATGCCAAGCAATGACTTCAATAGTTGGTCATTCCAGACAAAAAAAAGACAGATTTGACAACTACTTCTCTGCATTCAGAAAGATGCAAGGTGCCCTATCACTTGTTACAGTGATAAAGATACCACTATGACTTGAGAGAGCTTTAAATAGCCCCTCAGTTCAAACCCTGCATTCAAGAGCAGAGAGCAGGTGAATCAATAACTTTTAATTCAATGACTCTTTTAAAAGCCATAGGTGCACTAAAGGTTCCTGGTGACTGGAAAGACTTGCTATCAAAGCAGCATTTACAAGGGTTAAGTGGGATAAGCAAAGCACCCATCAAGCAGTTAGACTGACATCAGTGGTAAGCAACAGCAGGGAAAGATTAGCATGGGACACAATCAATAAGGCATTGAAAGACAGTCACATAATTAACACCAATCAACACAGCTGTATGGAAAACAGGCCTGGCCATGTAAATCTGATCATTTGTATGCAGTGACATCATCATTTGATAATGGTATGTGCTGACAGGACATATTTCTAGCCCTAATTTCCCACTAGGCAGTGATTTAAAGTCATGCTATACATAAAATCCTGAATTAAAAGATTCACCATACTAAATCAACACTGTTCATAGCAAGTGAATTTCAAAAGTGACTAGCTAAATGGATTACTACACTGAGAATCAACATCCTGATAACAGAATCCTTGTCAGTTCAGCAGGGGAAAAAAGTGAAGTACAACACTCAGAAGCTCAAAAGACATACAGACTGTCTTAGAAGGCAAGGCTCATTATTTACTGAAATTTAATGGTGGCATGGTACATTGAGTACTACTGGCACCCTTTAAATCAAACCTGGTCACTTTCAGAAAGATGTGCTAAATAAAAATTAAAGGACTACTACTAAAATGCTATTAATTCCTCTGACCTCCACAGAGCAGGCAAGAAGAATAGATATTCATGTGGTCCTCTTTGGTCTTTAAATTCATAAGCCTAGGAAACAACAACCCAAAGATTATTAATCCCTCAGGAATTTAATGCAATAAGTGAATCATGCTTAATCCATCTGATACAGAGTAAAGTGTCTTGAGTATTTCTATGGGTTTTCAACTGTAATCCAGTGTTAAATTGCTGGATGACTGTTAAAATATTATCAAGTCACTCCCCTGAATTTCTGATTTTTTGGCCGAAAGCAGCAAAAATCCATCCCTATGCACAAATAGGGAGGGGCAGTTTCAAACTCTTGATCCATACCTCCCCACATAGAGCACTTCAACCTGTTCCTAGGAAGTGTTATTAACAGTGACACTACCAGAACAGTATTTCCATGGCATATCAGAAAGCCTCCTAGCAGGCACAGCTGTGACTAACACTAATTTCATGCAATTAGAGTTGTGCTCTTATATACCCATCATCTTCCTAAGCTGTGGGCTGAGATCAGTACAAGAGGTGAAAGTCACATTACCCCTGCCAAACATTATTTGATTCTGTCTGTTTGAAACAAAACAGAGGGTTTTGAAAATGCCATTCCTGGAAACAACTCTGGAATGGGCCAGAAGACTTTATACTTCCAGTTTTGCAGCAGGCACCAAAATTGCTTCAAGACTTACAGCCCCAATGAGGAGTAGGCACAGTTACAACCACTTTTAAACCAGTGCCATTTGTAACAATGGAAATGCATTTTAAAATGTTTCTATACAATCTTTGCATCACTCAGTGTCCTGCAATGTTGTCCTCCAAGAGAAGATGTGCACTGCACTGGGCATTCTCTTCTTTCATGTGGGACAATACAACAGGGCTGGAGCATCACAAGCCACCTGTGAGCCCATAAACACAAGATTCCTCCTCTTTGGTGTTTAGCCACCTGATGCTGCAGGATTATGACCAGGATGTATGTGCCACCCAGAAGACAGTGACACTCCAGTTCAATCACCTATTTCCCAGCCAT
This sequence comes from Agelaius tricolor, assembly GCF_023055355.1. Lineage (NCBI taxonomy): Eukaryota > Metazoa > Chordata > Aves > Passeriformes > Icteridae > Agelaius > Agelaius tricolor. The sequence goes on from NW_027269269.1 coordinate 1,944,698, forward strand.
AATCACAGTATTTGTGGCTGAGTGTGACTGTCACCAGAGAAACTGCTTTTGACTTTGGGTCTCCCCAGTGGAAAGAGCAACTTTCCATCAACTTACGCCCTGTTGATGTCTGAACTTGTCCAGCCAAACTGTTTTTTATCACTTGAGGGACAGGACCATGCCTGGCCACAGGAGATGCATACACAGAGCCTTCAGCAGGCATTGTTATTGCTTACCATGAACACAGCCTCGTGCCACTACAGCACAGTTTTACCAGGATCTATGTCACGGTCTTCTCCCCACTGACAAAGTTATGCCTTCCCAAGCATGAAAGACTATCTTCAAATAGTGTTATAATGCCTCAAAAAGCAACAGGATTTACTTTAGATATATACAGTACATTGGTTTAGATAGTCATATTTCCAGTGTATGCTATACCTAACAAAGAAAGCAAAAACATTAGGAAAGCAAAGGTCTTTGTTCAATAATTTCCCACAGTAAAAAAGCCTCATGGTCTGCTTTGAAATTACCTTTATCTCTACTGCTTACACAATCATTAAATGGAATTTTCATCGGATAAAATAGCACTATTAAAAAAAATTCAAAGATTTCTTGAAAGAGTTCTTTAGTGGCAAATACCTTTAAAAGATGAAATCAGACATTAATAATACTGAAGACAAGCTTACCCAAAATGCTGGAAAAACAAGTTTTTCTTCCATTGGTGATAGTTTGCCTTAGAAGACAGTCCAAGGGTGGAAACCTTACAAAAAAAGAAAGAAAAACCAAAACAAAAGACTCATTAGAACTAGAGTAGGTAACAAGGCCATACACCATCAAATCTTCTGTAAACACAGTGCTCAAGATTAAACATCCTGCTCTTCTGATTAGGATCCTGTCCAAGTTTCCTGGCATTAGCTCACAGATAAGCTGATCTGCCTTAGCACTGAGTGAAGTGAAGCAATGCACCTACTCTTAAAAGGGGAAGAGGCTACAAAACCTTTGTGAAACAAACTCCACATTTTCTGTTCCTCTTCCTCTGGAATATCTTTAGAGTAAGTCAACACTCAAGTCAAATTTAGGTACAGAAACTGAATGGGAAGCACAGATTCCACCCAGTCAGGTTTTCATATATTTACAGAGATCATTGTTTTAAAGACACTCTGTGCTACTTGATACCTTGTCCCCTTGCCACATTTTGATGTGATATGGGTGATGTGGTGTTGCTCAGGGAGATTTAGCTGCATTTGCTTGTGATGAGATCATCAGAAAAAGTATGGAGGGAAAGAAGGAAAACAAGAAAGGGTGAGGAAGATCATCCGGAAAGCATACAGAAGGAACTTCTCACAGAAGTCAGGAAAAGACTGCAATCACAAAAACTAAACACTGGAATCAGAGAATGTGAGTTATGTCAAAAAACAACAGGTCAAGGCAGAGAAGGAAAGAAAGCCAGTCCTGAGATTTGACAAGCAGTCATGAAATGTGCTTTTACCAATGGTAAAAAAAAGGCCGAAGCCAGACTGCTGAGATTCAGAGATGAAACAAGAACAGGCTCTCTCAAGTAGCACTAACCAGATTTAAAAGATAATAAAAAGAGGTGAAAAATATTTTGGGTTTGGATTTTAGAGGGGAAAAAAAATATATGGGATTTTTTTTAATTATGTCAGTGATGTGCATTTATTTATATTATGATGGGAAACAGACAGGAGATATTAAAATGAAGAATTAAGACATATGAGTGCATGGAAGACCAAGATGAGGCATCTTACTGTGGGACCAGCAGAGCAGGTGGAATTTAGGTGAAACCTGACAGTACAATAGAGAAAAGGGAAGAGAAAGAGAAATAATGGGGAAGTAAAGGCAAGGGAGGAAGGGGAGATCATGACAGTCTTTTTTCCTTGTGATAAAGACCAAGTGGTGAAAAGTTAGATGAAAATCTTGGAAAATATTAAAAGATGTAAGATATAAATTAGGCATTTTAGGAAACAGATTTAATAAAATAGTCTTTCAAAATGTTTTGTTCACATGCAACTGATGGTAACCACTTATGATACATTTCACATGAATGTGGTAAAATACCAAATCCAAAATAACTCTCAGCCAAGCATACACTAATGGCTATGAAATTTATATTTTAATATGAAATTCCAGGTACATTTTACCATTTTCCCCCATCTTCTATTTCCCAACAATGCAGGCTGCTTCTTTTCAAATAACTCAGTAAAATTAAGTTGTGTGTTCAGCCTCATTAGCTACCATCTCCATTCCCCTGCAGTTTTAATTAGATAGGTCTCTTTGTGCACAGCTGCCTCAATCCTTCCCCCCAAACAATCCCACAATGTTGCTTCTTTCACATCATCATTCTTCAAATGCTCCCAATTACACCAGAGGCAGCCCAGGTGATCAGGGCAGTGCAGAGCTCTCCCATGGAGATGGCAAGGCAGGATCTGCACCCAGCAATACACACACACTCCTTGGGCAGGGCTGAGCTGCCTTTCCACACTGTTTCACCCATTTTAAATAAGAAAATGTAATTAATGACAATTTATGACAGAAGGGTCAGACCCTCTGCATGGACACCAAGCCCCAGACTCTTCCCAGTAGCCTGCTTTCTGCTCCATGAGCCATCCATCATCTCCACACCCACCCCATGAAATCACAGAGCAGGAACAAGGCTCCCACACCCCACCAAAGCTGGGGGGGTCACAGGTGTCCCCTGACCTCAGAATGATACCTGGCTGCAGCTCTTCCCTCACAGCACCCACCCTGGCAAGCCCCAGCACATCCCTCGAGGAATCAAGACATGGCACCATCCCAGAGACAGGAGAAAGCCTCACAAGGACCTGCTCCAAAGGTCTGATCTAGCCTTAGGTTTTTTTAGGAGTTTCTTGGGTGGTTTTTTTTTTTTAAACTAGCACAGGAACAAAGTTACCAAAACCATAAGATGACCAGTTTTCAGCTGGAAATGGAGGTAAATGCTGATGTTTCAGGAACAGAAAAAATGGAAGTGGCAAAGGATCAGGTCTACTCATGAGGAGCAAGGCAGGGCTCCCGCTTCAACCACTATTTGCAATCTTTTAGAAGAAAGACTGTAAATCCAGCAAGCATGATTTTTTGGGTTTTTTTGGCAGAAAACCCCTCAAAGCAAAGGACCTCTTCTCCATGGCTATCCTGCAGCCCCAGAGGAGAGCCTGGGGAGCTCAGCACCACTCCCAGGCTATTCCTGGCTGCCCAGGGTCAGCAGTGGCACAGCAGGGATTAAAGCAACTTAGATTTGTTATGTAAGGGACATGTTGCTCATGGCTTCTCTCAAATCCCAAAGATGTTGCTATTATGTAATAGGAACAATCAAACAGGGCAGCTTTTCTGTGATTTGATTTTTTAAAAGTGCTGAGCAGCTGAAAATGAACAGTGGGATTCTGTCAGACTCAGTGTTATGTTTTCCACTCTAAATCCAAGTTTAACCTTAAAAATGCTGTAGCTTATAGGGACAATGACTCAGCTCTCACTTCACTCTAGATACAGAAAAAGAAAGAAAACTTCTTCCACCTCCCCACCAGGTGACAAGCACAGCTTTCACCTTCTGAACCAAGCCCAAGGGCTTTCATTGTTTCAGCATCAGTATCTTGCTGGCTCTACTGACATTTAAGGATTACTCATATGAATAAAGGCTGAGGACCTGGCTCTGAACTTTGCTGCTTGGATTGGATGGTGGCTGTGAGCCACCCTGACACTTGGGCTTTCATCAATGAAAAATGCAAGCTCATTTGCCAAAGTCTCAAGAGTTTGTCTTCTTAGATTATTACTGTAACAATTTTGATGGTAATGCACACAATTTTGCATGATACATCCATGCATACACATATTACTTAAAAAAACATGCATATCAATGGAACAAATTCCATTGTTTCTGTAAATCACTTGACTTGTACTTGGGACATGCTCCAGCAGTATCAAGGATGGATAGATGCAGATGTTTCAGCGAGTCCTGGTTGACAATTTGGTCAAGCTGCCATCATATCAAGATTAGCACTTCAGCCAGTCCGGTTTTGTTTTAGAAACTTACTAATTTCCAGCTTACAAACAATGACCAAAGAATTTTACCTTTTTTATTTTCCCCAATGTTTTCTTAGTTTGAGATCTGAAAAGAAGAGCACTCTTTTGATGTAGAGCTGATTTCCTATCTATTCTGCTAGCCTCTCAAGATTCTAGCACATTGAAGATACAGTCCAGTTTCAGTGCTCATACTAAATACTTGTTGTGATCCTTTTAGCATTAAACCCCAAACAAGCTGTTCAGATTGTGATGGTGATACAGCAAACCTGTCCTAAGCACTTGTACCTGGTCTGACTTTTCTAGTCTTGTTCATCCAGCTGTTGGAGTCCACCAAAGCTCCTGTGAACTGTTTCCAGAGGCTGTGTTACTGTTCCTTCCTTTTTAAAGCCATTATATCACACCAAGAGCAAAACAACTTTGCAGCAGCAGCAAGAGAAGGACCTAAAATCCCCACGGTCTGATGGACCAGAAGGAACAAATTCATCCTTAGAGCATGAGTCTGCTGAGGTCTTACACGGTCAAGTGTCATTTACTTTTAAATTTCTTATCTGTGCCCAGCATCCTGCCTGTGCATAGCACATTATGATTCCTCCCAGCATTCTGGCATGAGCAAACTGCATCAAAGCCAGAAATACTTAATACAAAGCTTTATATTTTTCTCCCATCACAATCTAATTCCTGTCCAGTTACAATAACATACTGTGGAGCACAGAAACATTACCTGGGTAATGGTCCCTCTGAATTTTTCTGGCAGGATAAATTTGAGAATTACTGTGAGACCTGCCTCGGACTGCAATCACAAGTGGCTTGAAAGGTTGTTGTTCCATGTGCCCCCTGCAAAACTTAGCAGAGAAAATGGGCTAGAGGGCAAAGGCACTATCAGAGCATCTCTATTTGAGCTACCCTTGCCTGCCAGACTGGCTTTTTGACAGCCCTAGTGTTTTGCCATAACATAGAGCACCCCATGGGGATAATAAACATGGAAGCCAACTCATTTAGAATAAGCAACTAAATAGTTAAAATTCAAGAAGTAAAATTTAATAGAGAAACTAATTTGCCCAGTATCTGCTTTAGAGGCTTGTTTTCTTTTTAGCAATGATTTCAAAGGGAAGCAATTCTCCTGTAAGTGCTTGGTGATTGTGCCCAAGAAGTAAGACTCACAGCTGTGCAAAGAAGAACAAGTTATACCTTTCTTCCAGCTTTGCATCCCATGCAGCAGCGGTTTCAAAGCAGTTTATAGCCCTCAGGCTCATATGAGGAGCAGCAACCTGTATTACACCAACATCTGAATTGAGAGTCACAGCTGCAGGCTGGGAGGGGAACCCAAGAAAATTCTGATGCTTTTGCTAGTTTTGTGGATTGCATAAAATCACTGATCTGCAAGCTATGTCACTAACAGCAAAAGCCTGGTAACTGCTGCCACACCAGATGCTTCTGAGGATTAAGCCATTTTCAGAGATGTTTGATGTTGAGACCTCTGCTGGAACAAACAGACATCACCATCCACAGTCCCCAATCGCTCTGCAAGACTGAGCCAGCACACTCCTCCCAGTTTCTGGAGAGGAAGCTAAGGCATGGTCTTAAACCAAAGTTACCATATTTATACAAGAACAAAACTTGGATATCCTCACCTTCCACCCAATGCACCATTGGTGCACTATATGGTATGCCACACCACATCACAAAAGTGACATTAACTTTTCCTTGAGCAGAAAATAGCTCCTGCCCTAAAATGTGAAGATTCACTATCCCAGCAGTTTAGGAACTATTTGCCTGACTTTCAAATCTGTACCCTCTTAATTTAAAAAGAAAATACAAACCCTTTAAGAAATTACTAAGGAAACTGCTGAAATAAAGTCTTTTAAAAAGCAAGGTCTAGCACACAAGTCTTATGAGGAGAGCTGAGGGAGCTGGGGTTGTCTAGATGGGTAAAAAAGTCTTGGGGGACCTTATTGCTTTCTACAACTGCCTGGAAAAAAGGTTGTAATGAGGGGAGGGTGGGCCTCTCCTCACAGGTAATCAGCAACAGAACAAGAGGAAATTGTCTCAGTTTGTGACAAAGGAGGTTTAGGTTGGATATTAGAAAAAATTTCTTCACTGAAAGAGTTGTCAAGCACTGGAACAGAGTGCCTAGGAAAGTGGAGTCACCATAGGTGGAGGTATTTAAAAGGTCTGTAGATGTGGTACTTGGAGACTTGGCAGTGTGGGGTTAACAGTTGGACTATTTTTCAAATGCTTTTAATATTTTACATATATGTCTTTTGGCTGCAAAATGACCTGGTTCTCTGTCATAACAGAGTAACATGGGGCAGGGCTTTAATTGGTATAAATCACTTGGTTGTCAAGTTACAGCAAATTATAGCAGCTAACCATTTCTCCATTTGCTTTGCACCTTACTGACCCTTACTAAGAAGGTATTTCTTATGAAATCATTGACAGAGGCCAGGCAGGTGGTCCCAGTATTTGGTTGTACTCTGGAGATCTTTCTGGTCACCTTAGATGAAGTATTGGATCTTATCCTCTTTCCAGTTCCCCACTGGAAAACCCAGAATAGCAAGATGATACCATATAACAGCAGTGGGCAGAACAACAACCAAATCAGATTTACAGAGTGTACAGCATCAAATGTATATCCAGCAACAGAAAGTGACAGCATTCCCAGGCTCACGAGGATGCTAGTTATATTAGGATAGTGCCAGACTAAGTTAGAGCAAAATCCATCTGAATTATTTTCCTAAAGAAAAACTGTTTCAACAGGTTTGAGTTTGCAGTAAAAAGTTCAGGCACAGAACAAACCACAATACACTGAAGTTTTGCTCTCCTTTGCTACTTTCTTTTCAGTTTCAGCTGCTTATGACTTCTTTAACAAAACTGACTGCAGCAGGTTTGGTAATAGTTGCATTTAAACAACGTCAGTATAATTATAAATAACTTCAGATAAAATGCAGTACTTGTCGAGGGAAAGCATTTGCTAAATCAGCTGTGTCTCAATAGTCTTTTTAGCAAGCCTCAGCATCCAGACAGGGGAGGAGGAGAAGAGATCCTCTTGCACTGCTTGCTGCTGGCATTTCAGCAAATACCTTCACCCAGATGTCCATTATCATGCCTCAGTCTTTTCTCCTGCAGAGCCTTCAATCAAATATTAAATCAACCACTGTGTATGAGTCTCTGCTGTACTGTGCTTCACTTTATCCTGCCATTGTATGACTTTCCAGAGAGCACACATTTAAGTGGAACTGGCTGTAACTCTGTCCTACACTGATTTCTGGTACTTCCTGAATGAACTTAAGAAACAGAGAACACACACTGAAAGCTGAAAATCTTGGTTTTCCTAACTTAGGAAAGAGGACTAATTCTCACTGGTTACCAGGTTCCCTGCACATGTTCTGATGTGCTTTACAGCTGTGGAAGCTCCACTTCTGCTGTTAGCTCTCCTATCTTCCTAAATAACATGCATTGCTTACTATAACAAAAGTGTATTTTGCATAAAAATACACACTCCAGAAATCAAGGCCAGGAGTTTAAAGTTGCTTTCCTGCTTGTTACAGTTGCTATCACTAAAATAAAAGATAACACCCTAGAAAATTTTACCATAGAAAAAGCTTTGCTGTAAAGAAATTAAAAACTACTTATCTGACCCAACCCTACACTTGCCATTTGTTAGATCAGTAGCCAAATATCCACCTCTGTCCTTAAAGAGACAAATATACAGAGAAACACGGTACCATATCAAAAGCTACTGCAAATAAATCACATGGACACAGCCTTGCAAGCATTTTCCTCGGTGTCTCTGTCCCATCCCATCACCCCTCCCCTCCCCACCCGTTCCCAGGTAGCAATTTCCAAACTCACAGTTCAGCACTGAAAGAATTACTTACAGAATCCCCCTTCTGTACCTTAGAATAGAGCTGATTCTCTGAAATGAAGGTGAGGCTAAACACCGTGGAATGAGAAGTTAACCCTCATTTGCACACGCGTAGCTCTCTCCCACCGCTCCCCGGCAGCACAGGCTGCGCTGCTCTCCACCACGGATTGCATAAATAGGAGACAAGTAGCTGGGCATATTTAATTGCATTGCAAACAGGCAGACCCAGTAAAGGGTTTATGCAGCATGGGATACAGAAAAGCCCACAACCCTGCTTCAAATTGGCGATGAGAAACGATAAAACCCACAAACACTGCACTGGATGTAAGGAGCATAAAACAATCCCTCTATGAAATCACACACAAACCAAAACAAAGCATTTATGCATCACATTACAGCCAGCTCATCGGCTGCCAAGTGCCTCCTTAATGCAGTCATCCGTTGCAAAGTTAACCTGCATGCAAACACTTGACAGGGAAATGATTTTGCTACCGATGCCTTACTATAAGCAAGTATTTCTAACGCTTGACCCGCAGAGAGATGTTTATATTTTTTTGTTTACCTTTGCCGTTTTAATGCAATGATAAACGTCAAGGCTCCCGCTGGCTTGCTCCTTTCATGTTTAGCGCAACCGGGGATCATTGGCTCGCTAGCAGAGGCACCTGTAGGGAGCCGGTGCCGGCTGGTGCCACGGCACACCAGCCCCCTGCGCACTGTTACCTTCGGGAGGCAGCGATGGGAACCGGGGAGAAAGGAGCAGGGGCAGAGACAGAGAGGGAGATGAAGCAAAGAGGAAAAGGGTACCCGTACTCATTTAAACAGAGTTGGAAACGACCGATCTAGATGAACAGCTCTTCACGCAAAGGCATTTCACTTGAGTAGGAAGACTCGGATTCGCTGCCCTATCTTCCACACGTTTAGCCTTCCCTCTTAGAAAAACGCTGCTTTTTATTCATAGTAGCTGCTTTACCTTCCATCATCTTTCGGAAAAATAATGGGATGCTGTTAGATGCCATGGACGGGGCTGAGAGTAATTGCAGCACTTCAGCCCTGCGCGCCCGTGGGTTGCCGGCAAGCTCGGCACCTGCCCTGAGCCCTCCTCTGGCCAGTGCCGAAGGCTCGGTCGTGTCCCGGGGTCCCCAGCCCTGCCGGGACCCTGTTTCCCCAGGCACTGTCGCCCCGCTAGCAATTCCGATCCGCGCACGGACAGCGAAGCCCGCTCCAGCCAGTCCGGCATCCCCAGAACTTTTGTCTGAATGGATTCCATCACAAATATTATCCACCCTGATAAGCTTCGCTTGCTCTCCCATCTCCTGCCCGCAGCAGAGGTACGGGAGCATCCGCCAGCCCCGCCGCGCCCCTCCCGCGCGGGAGCCGTCCCCGTCTCCTGGAGCTTTTGCCCATGTCCCGTTCCCGGCGCCCCGGGGGCGGTGAGCATGGAGCAATACCAGCCCCGGGGCGATGCGGGGCAGAGAGGGGCGCACACCCACGAGGCGGGAGCGGAGCCCGGGGGACGCGCGGCGCTCACCTGCCTCAATAGTGGTGGCTGGTGCTGCTGGTGCTGCCGCCGCTGCCACCGGCTCCGCCGCCTCCGCCGCTGCCGGGCCGAGCGGACGGCGCGGGCCGCGCGCCGGCCCGGCTTTTATAGCGAGCGCCGCCGCCCAGCAGCGCCCCCTGCGGGCCCGCCCGCGCCCCGCGCTCCGCCCGCGCCCGCGGGGACAGCCGGGCTGCGCACCGGCACCGCCGCACGGCTGTGCCGCGCTCCTGCCGCTCCCCGGCCGGCTTTCCTTCCCACGTTAGCGCCCCGCTTGGTTTTTCTTTCCCGGTTAGCGCCCTGGAAGCACGTAGGTGGTTGTTAGTTAGGTTATCGAATGGGTTTTGGTTTGGTTGTTTTTTTGGGTTTTTTTGGGAGTAGAGGAGGGAAATGTTTAGGATCAGCGTCTGCGTAATAGTGCCTCTGATAGCATCAGGCAGAAATGGGACTTGCTCGTGGCATGGCTTTTCTGCTCCTTGCCTGGCTGCCCTCCAGTTCTCCCTCGCTCCGAGTTCATTTCTCTTTCAGTTTACAATGAGCAAGATAATAGAAAAACAAACAAATAAATGTTTATTTATTTAAATAAATAGCAAGAGACACAGATTTGCTTTTCAGCAAAACTTGTAACTCGAAGGGTAATCTCCATCACTTTTGCTACGCTTAAACTGCAGTCCGAGGGTTTTACTCCCGTAGCAAAGAGAGCTCTGTGGTACCGGCAGAGGATCTTTATTGTACGTTTACACCCTTATCTACACCTACTGCCCGTGCTACGGCTTTCTCTAGGGGCATTGTTACATTCCCGGTGAGCTAGCGCTCATTGTTTCAATCAACTGTTAAAATCGGCAGCAGGTACGAGATCAGATGGGAGTTTTATGATCTGTGTCTAATGCTGGGCAACTCAATTAATTTTTATGAAGTCCTCTGGGCAAATGCATGAGGATCTGTTCAGGAGGGGGTGATGAAGGGATTCCTGGTTTGCGAGGCCAGCCAGATGATGCACAGCATCCTCCTGTCTGGGAGCCCCCGCAATGACGCCTGGAGACACCGGGAGAGCAGCCAGGATCTTGCACAGAGGTATGAGACAGAGTGCCTGGAGTCTAGGGAGACATGGGAAGAAATGTCCATTACCTGCATCCCAGTGCCAGCCTGGCCCTTTGGCAGTTGGGATTCAGTACAGTATTGAGGAAAGGCTTTGCCTTCCCAGTGCCTGCCTGGTCAGGCTGGTGTTACAGCCTCACACGGCTGGACTGCCACTGTCACAGGATATATCCTTATTTCCCAGGCACACAATAACTTCCTTATTTCTGCCTGTGCTCAAACACACTGTGCTTGCATCTGTCTGCAATCTGAAGTGCCAAGTACCATCCCTGTGGCACCATAAGGGTGTCTCTTATCCTTAAAGGACCTTCCTTAAAGGTTTGTCTTCCTGCTGAATAAAGCTGCGTTCCTCCCCCACGCCCAGCCACACCACTCTGGACTAAATGCTACGCTTCAGTTACAAAGACAATGAAGATAAAGGATCTCAGCTGGTAAAGTCACTGAGAGCATCTCTCTGGCTGGCACAAAGGAGGACAAACCCTGACAAACCAGGCAATGGCTGCTTTATCTGGGGTGGTTTAGGACATGAACCCTCCTGCCTCCCAGCAAAGCAGGCAGGACAGGACATGTGGCTGCACCTCAGCTCACAATTCAGAATATTATTTATGTTCAAGCCCTGAGTTTATCTATGGCTAAAATAAGGAGAGGGGATTCAGAAGAAGTTAATTAAGCCATCCCACACCTCACTGATTTTCAGGAAGCCGCAGTCGCATTTGTCTTGTCCAAAGGCATTACCATGAAGTTGTTGACAACAGAGATTTAGCAGGCTTTCACTGCCCTCTTTTACATCAGTATTTGAAAGGACCCACTGGCTCTATTAAAACAGGGACAATACCAGAGAAAGTCCAAATTTACCCAAAATATTAATCAGCCTGATCTATTATATGGGAAAAAAAAACCAGATACATGCCAGCATCACGTTTCTTCCCTCAATCATTTTTGCAAACAATAATTGCTCTCTTCCTTTGACTTCTGATCATGGAACTGTTGCACTCTAAAAGATAATTCATGCTGTTATCACACCTAATTAAAAGCTACTTAGCTGTAGAATGTGGGCCTCACTTTATTTTTAGATTCTGTGCAGAAATTATCTGCTGTAGATAATTCACATAAACTTGTTTTTCTTCAACATTTGGAAGAGAGATCTCTAGCCTATAAAAAAGTTAAATGAAAGATTTCTTATGCAGCTCCCACAAGCAGAAGGCATAACAAAGGAATAGCTGTTTATGCTGCAAAGAGTAAAAGAAAATGATGAGAAACTGAAGAGGGGATGGCTTTTATAAATGCAGGCAGAGCAGTTTCAAGCTGAACCCACTTTGTCAATGTGGTTAGGAACAAGCTGCTGCAGCTACAGAGAGGTGGCAGAATAGCCTCACACATAGAGCTGGAAAGAGAAGACAGAGGGGGGGCCCTGGCCTAGGGCAGGGACAGCCTGCCTTGGAGCACACCAGGCTGGATAGGGCCCTGATGGAACTGGGGAATGGCACAACCACACGCCTTGGCCATGGCTGACATGCCAAGGCCCCCAGGTCCTCCCTCCCTGTCATTAAGATGGTTGGCACACTGGAGGCACCTCATGCTGCACATCCAGGCTTCATCCCTGGTGTTTAAACAAGCACCAGGATACCTCAGTGGCTCTGATTGTACTGACAGACATGGTGGGACCAGGGAACCGCCTGTATTGGTGATCATCCCTGCTGATTAATTGCAAGTGTGCTGCAAGGCCAGTGCTGTGCAGCCTGGGCACAGTCCTGTATGGGACAATCCCATACAGGAGGGATTGTCCCTAGCAAGCAGCAGAGTTGGGAATGCAGGGCTTCCCATTTCCTTCACCCTCTGCAGTCTGACAGCTCTGTCACAGGATGCTAATCAGCCACAAAGTTCACTCCAAGTCATGCAATCCACACCCTGTTTCATGCAATAAAGCATCATTCCTGTGGGCTGCTGCACAGCTTTACATTTGCTCAGGCAGCACAGGTTGGGAAGGAAAAAAAAAAAAAGGAAACATCTCTGCATTAATACCAATGTCTTGGGGCCACAGGGGCACCAGATGGGAGCCTAGGATCAAGCACTGTGCAGCGTGGATATAGCCAGTCTGTGCCCCTGGCAGCACTTAGTGATAAATACAAAGCTGGGGATGCCAGAAAGCTGCATAAGGCTCATTTCTCTCCAGAAATAAGCAAGAGACACAATCGGTGTTCAGCTTTGCAGATTATCTGGGAATGATGAAAGTCAGGGGAAAAAATAGCCTCTCCTCCTGTGCTCAGATAAAGCTGCAAAAGCTGCAACATCATATTAAAGGCTATTAGCTCCAGAAGATTTTTAAAACGTTTTTATACCAGGGAGAATGCAGCTTGGGTCTGCATGATGAAGGGTCCACAGAGAGCTCCAGGGCTGCAAGCACTGCTGAGGGCACAGGAGAAGGGACTGGAGCTGCAGCCTGGGGGCACAGATAGGCAGTTCCCTGGTGCCCAGCTCTGACTGGGTAAGATGCATCAGCTGCTGTCTCCTAGGGGAATTTTCCTTGGCCTTCCAGGTCTGACCTGCACAGTTTGTGAGCAAAATTATTGCAGTTGAAATTGTGATTTTTATATATTCTTTTGGGTTGTGGGTTTTTTTTGTTGTTGTTGCTTTTAATTTGTTTTAGGGTTTCGGTTTTATTTTTGTTTTCTGTTTTTTAATTTACATAATTACTGTAGTCCTAGCAGCTATTTTTATTTCAATGCCACCTTAAACTTCAGTTATGCTGGGTAAAACTCAAGTGCTGACATACTTGTCCCAGTATAAGGCTATCTGATACTAACTTAGGTATCTTCTTGCTTGAATAGCTGTAACAACACAGGCACTTTTCCATTAACACAAGCAGTGACTGGGTCACTTAAGCTGTTATCAGTGCAGTTAAAGTGGGACAACTCTTGTGTCCCAGTAAACACTGAGAAGCTGGCTCTGTCTGCTGCCTGACTGCTGCTCTTCTCATCAGACTGGCTTGACACAGCCTCACAGAGAAACCTGTACTGTGAAGATGTAGGGGAGCTCTATATAAATTACAGCTGAACCAACTTATTCTCTCATCTGTGAATGCTGGCTGGCTAATTTAATAGGAAATAAATGGCTGCAGTCAGGGCAAAGCTATCATGAAAAGCAAACAGTCTTGCCCAGGAAAATATCAAGTTAATCTATGAAGTTGATTTCTCCTTTATTTAAATTATGAGGACTATCTTCTATACTCAAGTCACTAGTGACTGAAAATCCTGCAAAAACATTGCATCAGGCATGCTAACAGCAATAACCTGCTCATCTTTGAGTAGAGTACAACCAATTGGTTAAGATGACTTCAAATACTCTTCAAATGGCTGGATTATTTTAAGCCATAAATTCAAAATCTTCTGGGATCACAATAGCTGCTTCTCTGAGCTGTGTTACTGCTTGATAACAGCAGTGAAACACTGCAGACAGATGATAAAGCAGTTTGATGTGAGCTCTTGTGAATGACACCGTGGAAGATATCTGTCCCATGGGACCTGAGGAATCCCAACCATGAAGAAGAGTAATTGCGGTCAGATAAAAATGGCAGCTTGCATAGCACATCAGCTTGCTCTCTGAATAAATATAATTGAGCACATTTACATGGACCAAGGGGGCTTTTCATGTGCATAATTTCTAATCATCATGAGAAAAGACTGCACATTTTAAGTAGTATTTATATAGTCCTTTTTAATTTTTTTCCCAATTTGTACTGAAGAAATATTACAGTTGAGAAAAACTCAGCTGTTGGGGCAGCCCAAGCAGTGTGACTCTGTAGATGATGGATTTCCATGGATTTATGCAGTTGCATGTATCAATATGCATACACATATGTATATCTGTATATATCTGCACATACACATTCAGCAGTCTATTTGCAGATTGCCTGCATCTACTGCCTTTTGAGCCACAAAAATCAAGAGTCCCTAGATCCAAGCAGTGTCCATTCAAATTGCAGCGCTCAAGACACAGGATGGGCACATTGCAGAAGAACCACCTCCCTTCAATTCCTCTGCCAAGAGGTAGGATTTAGAGACTATCAGAGTTCAGAACAGGAAAACAAGGAGCTCCAGTGTTAAGCCTGGAGTGGGCTTTGGTGGCTGCCTACACACATTGGGCTGCTGCCATCAGGGGACAGACTGCACACAAGTTGTACCTTACTGACTGTGGGTGGGGGGGTCTGATTCTCCACTCCTGTCCCCACACCTCAATCCCAGCCTGCTCCCTCGTTTCCCCAGCCCTGCTGGTTGCTGAGCCCACACCAGAGCCAATTCATTTCACTGACCCTGCTCTAACCACTCCAGCTGTCATCACACAGCAGGGTTGCTCTCCTGTTCTCCTCATAGTGGCCCCAGCATTTGCTGGAGTTGCTCTGAGCCACCCCAGCCTTGCAAAAAACTAACAGGACCACAAAGCTCTTCTCCTGAGTTTGCAATGGAACTGCAGCAGCAGCAGAGCTGCAGCAGAGCACTGGGGATGGGGGGCAGGAGGCAAGGCTCTTGGAGTCAGCACTGGGCTGGGCTGAGGGCTGATTTGGCAACAGAGCCAGTCTGGTGTAAGGTGGTTCATTTTCTGCCAGGTTCATGACTGGCTGGCAGAAAATGGGGAAAAAATTAAGAAAACTGATCTGCCTCACAAAGGAGTTCAGTGAGCATCAGCACTGGTGCATTAGGTGGAGTGGGGAGAGCAGGAACGGGTAAGGGGAAAGGAGAACATGGAGGGAAGAGATGGATTTCAGCTTTTGTCAGAGCTGGTTAGATTGACTCAGTGTATCACACAGCTCTGCTCATTAAAGTGCAGCTGGTCACTCAGAAAACCTTCTCTACACAAAGGAGGCTGGACCCCTGTTCCCTCCTGTGTACATGACTGCCCAAGGAATGCCATGGGAAGGAGCAGGTGGAGGGAAGGATGGCCAGTGGGAGTCTCTGTTGTCAAACCACAGCCTGACTCTCAAAACTGCCCTCACACTACAGGCTGCCTTAGGGAGCTGAGGCTCAATTTTTTGAATTTCCAGAAAATTGTTTTAGGAAAAAAGTCCTTGTGCAATGCAGTAAGTGGTTGGACTTCCACAAATAGGCAGCAGAATGGGCTGCAGGCTGTGGGGTGCAACAGTCCTGAGCAATGGGAAGATTGCATGGCAGCCACACTGCTACTGCAGCCACCCAGGAACACAGAGAAACACAGGGCAGAAAGAGAGGACATGGCATGGAGTCATCCTGTTTGACCAGTGGAGGAACAGGGAACAACTACCTGTGCAGGAAGCAGAGACACACCCTGTCCAGAAAGCATGGGTAGGGAGAAGGACCTGCACCTAAGTTTAGGAGCATATTAAAGTGAAGTTATTGATATTCATGCACCCAGCTCTCCTCTGGAAGCCAGGAGCACTTGTTTGTCCACGTAACCTACATCACATCTGTATCCATCACTTTAGAGATCCACAGTGATCATTCAAGCCCCTGCCCTACCAGCCATCCTCATTACTGTGTACTCCATCCTTTACCTTGATTGACTCCTGATTCATCTGAGGAGGAGGGAGAGGAGGAGGAAGATGCGACTATTAAAAAGCAGCAGCAAGAATCCTCTCAAAAATTTTACATCAAATGTTCAGTTTGGCTGGTAAAGTGACTGAATTCACTGGATAATGAACCAGTTTTTCCCTCAGAATTAATGAAAGAGAGGAGGATGTGCCAGGGACTTAAGAAATATACCTTACATACACAAGAACAGAGTAATATTATGTGGAGGATGAAGATGCAGGAGCAGGATTGTCCTGATCATCACCTGAGGAGGAGAGTAATCCACTCTCCTGGCTGCTTTATCCATGAGAATGAACACTGAGCATCTTTTCCTGTGAGTGTTTTTGATGCCTCTTTCTGGGGCACATTCAGCATCATCTTCCTCAGATGAATCAAGATCAGTCAAGTCAATGCAGCGTGAAGGGCAGAAATGGAGGAAAATGCTTGAGTGCTCTCTCTCTAAACAAAGCAGCCAAGATAATTTCCTACACTTACCTGCTCATTAATTCTGATAAGAAAAACTGCTTCCCTACCCATTGCATGGCCAGTGCTCATGCTTTTCAGGAAGATATTCTCAGTGGAAAGGAGAGTATGGCTGTGTATTTCATCAGACTAGCCAAAGTAAGGGCTGGAGATGCTTCACAGCTCTCTCAAGGCCTGTGATTTCAGTTCTCTGAATGTTGCTGTATGGAGAACAGGAAAACCCAAATGCACTCCAAACTGGAGTTTTATATTTGAAGGTGTCTATGCTGTGGGGGGGCCAGGCCTGTTCATGGGGCTTAGGCAGGTTGGATACAAGACAACATTGCAGTCAGGTGTTTTTACAGAGGGTTATGGACCTTGCCATTCCTTCTGGACACTCCCATTTTAGAGGTTGCTAGCAATGCAGTGGTCAGTTTTAAGTTGTTGTAAAATCACACCCAAAGATATCCTCCTCAGCTGCCTGCTGGTCTGATTTATACCATGGCTTTGCAAATCAGCAGTAGGAAAATACACCCTGTTCTCACCAACTATCACTGTTTGGATTTGTGATAAATCAGACAGAGAAGAAGAACAGAGTAGTTTTTAACAGAACGTTAGTTTCTATTTGGATTACTTCTTTTGAAAACTCACAGCTTAGGATGCACGGTAAACAGTAACCAGGGAACAAAAATGTGGCCAAGCCCTGGCTGAACCAAGCCAGCATTGCTGGAGCAATGGTAGATCTACATGCCTTTCTCTGCATCTCCCCCTGGGAGAGCTGGGAACTGTCCAAATCAGGAATAAATTGAGACCAGGGATGGCTCAGCTTTATCGTGGTATCAGCTAGTTTTCCTCAGAGTACATTTAGATAATAGCACTAAAGAAAATAGAAGCTGGTTTACAGTAGAGCTGCTGTTACCTGTGTCATTCAACTGCTGGAAAAGCAGCACCAAGTAATTTTCAGGGAAAACTCACTGCATATAAATATGTGAGGGAGGAAAACAGCCACAGATGAGGACCAGGAGGAAAACAACAGCAATACAGCCACAGCCAGGAAAGCAAAGGTAACTGACACTTATGTGAATGCAGAATAATAAGCTTTGTGGAGCTATGACTGACAGTGGGACTTATCAGCAGCCTGAAATGGCAGGGATGCTCCTCCAGAAAACGATATTGCAAATGAAGTGGAAGAATGAAAAATTATGACAGTGACTCTGGCAAGCTCCCAGGAAAGCGAATTCTTCAGCAAGTGCTTTAGCAGGCCCATAAGCAGCAGTGACACTGGCTGCAGATTCTGTCCTGAGGGTAGCTCAGTCCAGCAGCTCAGTCCAGCAGAGAGAAGGAGCAGTGAGAACAGAGCTCAGCCCTGACAGAGATTTTTACATACTGCAGACAACTGAAAAGCTTCAAAGAAGGACTATTATTTATACAGCACTTATATTAAAACCTGTGCCTTCTTGTGTGCCATCCTCTTCTTATCTGTCAAATTTTTCTGGCTTTATGGCACCATCCAGTAACACTCCAGTTAACCTGTCAAACTTTTGACTCTCACACTTTAAAACCCAAGGTTCAACAACTGGGACCAACAGCCAACTACCCTGTGGGATTTGGGAAGAGTTTGAGGTATTTTCCCACTTTGCTTTCCTCTGGGACAAAGTTTCACTTCCCTGAGCCTGAGTTCACCTGCAGAGACATCACGGAGCTTGGGATGTTCTTGATGAAGGTAACTCCTTGCCAATGGGGACTGCAGTTCAAAGAAGGGGTGAGTGGAGGAGGAGGAGGCTAGCTGAGTCCACATACCATCTGCCTGTGCAGGGCTGATGGTTTGTCAGGGTTTATCACAGTCCCAGACATCATTAGCCTCCATAGGATTTGTAGGCAGCCGGAAAGAGACACGGTCAAGAAATAAGGACCCTCTTCTGTCTTCCCTAAGGGCAGAGGGAGAAGGCTGCTCCAGGGCTTCTTGCAAGCATCAGTTATACTGGCTCCACCAGGGCAGGCCACCTATCAGCCTCCTTCACCATGGACATTTCCATTTGGACACTGCCCTTTGCTTTATAATGAGACTACGTGGACTCTGAAGCAATTGAAAGAAAAAAAATTAAAACAATGATGTGTCTGCTCTTCTGTGAAGATCACATTTATAACTGAGTCTTACAGACAGGGTTGGAGGGTTGGAGGGCTGAAATGGGATTTTCTCCCATTCCTGTTTCTTTTCTCTCTTTCCCCCTCAGCACATACTTGTTTCACAACAGTTTTCTGCACTAACCTCAGAGATGAACATGTTCTCATTTCAGGCACTTGACCTATTGTCCTTGAGTATTGTATTTAACCAAACTCAGCTCTAAGCCCCGAAGAATGAATGGATTACTGTCTCTCTATGAATTTTGTAAAATGCTGTAGGAAATGTCAGCTTCACATGGGTCAGCTTTCACATGGGTCACAAATGTCAGCTTTCCAGGGTTTGTGTTTAAGGAAAAAGGATTACTGTGCCAAACAGTGAATTATGAGGTCCTAGGTCCGGCAAATGAGACTGATGCAAATCTTTCTTAAACATCTGGGAAAAACTGGGATTAAAACAGTACTGCTGCAGTCCAAACACTGCCTTGTTTGCCATGATATCTCCTGCCTCCCTGTCCAAGGAGAGGCCATGCCCATGCAGTCTCCCTCGCTTGGGGCTCATTGTCACACCTGGGGACACACAGGGGTGCTCCCCACACTGACAGTGTCCTCCCTCAAAGGGAGACAAAGGTGTGAGTGCCATCCAGGTGGACACCTCAGAGCCTGCAAAGGGAGAATCCCCCTCCTTTTATCTCTGGGGAACCCTGGTGAGGCTTTTATTGAGCAGCACAAGCCTCTGGCTCTGGAGCTGCTGGAGCCTTTCCCCAGGCTTGGCACCACTTTCTTGGGTTCCCTGTGATAAGGTGAGGCAGCTGCAGTAAGAGCAAGACCCCCATGGGGTGTGTGGGGATCAGCCAGGCTGCTGAGATACCCTGTGGCTTCTCTGATACCTAATAGTGCAAGTCAGCTCACCTACCTGTGCTTCTGGGGAGGGCACAAGGGGTACTTGCTGCTGCCTTCATGCCACAGGTGAGTACTTGAGATATTTAAGATTTCTGTTTCCATATCCAACTTGGCTGAAACCAGCCACAAGGAATTAGGAATTCAAGACATTCAAAAGACAAGTAATATTTTATGGTGTGACTCTTGGGGATGGTGCTGTGCAGGGCCAGGGGTTGGCCTCAATGATCCTTGTGGCTCCCTTCCAACTCAGCTTATTCTGAAATTCTGTGGTCAGCTTCCAGCAAGCCTCAGCTCAAGTTTCCTTCACTCCATCTCACCTGGTAGGCCTGATCCTTTGCCACATTGACTGCTGCCTCATCATTTACACCCAAAAGTATGTGTAGATGTGTTATCACAGCTCCTCACAGGCACTCTTGTCACTAACCACATCTCCTCTTCAGGATGCTGACCATGTCCAGACACCTGGAAAGGATGGTGGTACCTGTTGGAGTTAATGGCTGCTTTTCCTGGGAAGAAAAAAGGTGGAAGAGAACCAACTGTATCAGGAGAGTGTGCTGATACAAGAACATCAGAGAATATAGTACAGATGGGAAAGGGAAAAAAAAAGAATGAGAGAATGTGAAACAAAACTAGCAGGAAATTGTAGGATGGGGTAAAATAAATCCAGTATTAATCTGATGCAAATTTACTTGCTTCATTCAGTTAGAGACCACAGCACATATACCAGTAAAAAAAAGTGTGTATGTACTGTTTAGGTATTCCTTCCTAAGGATTAACCATTCTCTGGGAGAAATACTGTTCATTTCCAGTGAGGACAGCATTAGCACTTATAAAAAGAATCTCAGGGCAGAAGATGAGAGGACACCTGGCACTGGTCCTTATCCCATAAGTGGTCTCCAGCTAGAAATCAGATTTGAAGTAAATAAACAAACCTGAGCAGGAGCATGCTCATCTAGATGCTCTTAAAAATGAGCAGTATGTATAGCTCCTAATTACAGTGACATCTGCTTTGTCCTTAACGAGTGACAACTGAGAAAGTCTCTTCCCAAAAACACTTTTGACATTATTGACATAATCAGAAGTCATCCCAATATATGCAGGCAATTAGTGATAACCACATTTCAAATAAGAAGTAACTCTACCACAAGTATCAATATTCATCTGGAGAGTATGAATCTTTGAGTCATATTTAAATGAGTTTCCTTAATTAAACTGACAATGAAGTCAGTTCATGTTTATGAAAGCGTACCTCTTCCTCTATCATCACAGGTTAAAGATTCTCTGGAACTTTCTCTCCTTCCTTTATTGAGAGCTTGTAGAACTGAACCAAGTTTGACTTTCTGCAGGCTTGGGCCTATCATAAAATGTGTGATCACCCACATGTCTTGGATGCTCACAGAAAAAGAACTAATGCTTTAAAAAGCTGCAGCACTGATGTAAGTAGGGTCAGGTATGAGTCTTGGCCTCCATTAATGAGCTGCTGCCTGTCAGGGTATGATATAACATTGCATGCAACTGTACAGATCTACATTTAGATCTGCTTCTACATTTTGAAATCACATATAAAATTACATTTAAAAACATAGAGACATGTATGAAAAGATAATGCTGTTAGGGTAGAACTTTACAGCATTCATAAAAAGGGGTAACTCTGGTATTAAATGGCTGTGCAGCTGCACTTGCTTTTAGTTTTCAAAAGATGGTGCTTATTAGCAAGAAACTATCTGATAACCAAATAAAAATGCAAAAATAGTTTCCTAAATCTGCAAATGCAAGACTTCCTTTCACAGATTTATTAAATTGAAGGTATGAAAAACACTTTCTGAGCTAATAGTTGTTTCTGCAGGGATCTGGGGTATTTTTAATGTGTCTGAGACTTTAGCTCTCTGACTAAACTGCTCTTACATACTCAGCTCAGCCTGCCTTGAGCCTGGATGATTTAAAAAGAACTATAACCCAGGATGGAATTGCAAGTCAGATCTAGGGCATCTGTGCCTGGGGTATTGTTACATTGTCTACAAGCATCACTCAATCTCCCTTTGCTCTCTGCATTCAGCCCTTGTAAATAAAGTAAATACTGCCTCCAGCTCAGACTCTGCTTTTTCAATCCTAAGTCTCAAAGCTGACAACAAATAGGAGGTATGCATTATCAACAAGAGTTTGCTGAAATCTTGATGGAGCTATTCAAAGCAATTTTTATGTGAGAGACTGTGTTTGAGATAGGAACCCACCATGTCAAAGGGCAGCCTTCTCTTTCTCCACCTGACACAAATCTCTCTGTTAACATTTCAATAAATGCTGCTCCTCAGTTTCCTCCTCGGAAAGGATCAGGGTCCAGGGCAACAGCTTTTTTAGGGATTGTAGGAAAGCACATTTTAACTAAGTAATAGAGTTTTCTTTCAATTCTGAAGATGAGTCTGGAGTGGTTCATGCCCTGAGTACGTAATCATCTCTGGCTTTACATTTCCTGATGGATTTATCTCTTTGCACAGACTTGCATCTATTTTCAAATAATTGCCATCTCCTTTTCCTGCCCTTGAAAACCAGCTCTTGTGTAAGCTACTGTCAAATTCCATCTTCCCTCCATACAGTGTGTCATGTTGTGATTTTCTTATACCAGCTGATGAGAGGCATTAGACACTGTTCACAGGAGATAAAGAGTGTGGTTTGAAGCTTTGTCAATTTAATTTTTACTTGTTAATTAGGATCAAAACTTTAATAAAATATCAGCTAAGCTGAAAATGTGGATGGAGAGGGATATTCCGTTTGTTGAATTATTGGGGAATTCCCAACTCTGCCTCACGGCTGACCTTAGGTAGGAGAGCATGGTTGTCATCCCAGGTCAAAAATACATCCCGGTACAAGCTGCAGAATGCCTTCAGGCGCCTGAGCTGCTCTGTGGGGACTTGCGGGATCTTCCAAACCGTTTCCAGTCAGCAGAGGGCAACACAGTCACAAAAACAGGGAAAAGCTCCACAGGCTCTTTACAAATATGTAACCCAAACCTCAGCTCCCTGTGCACACGTGAGCAGGATCAGGTTCCAGCCTACTGCAGCCAAGGATGAAAGATTTTGTACAAAACTCTCTTTTCCCCAAATACAGCTGATAAGCAAATGAAAGGACACATAATAAGTAAACCAACTACAGTTGTCAATATCTCAGTAGAATTTCTATGTGCTAACCAAGACTGACTACAGCAAAACATGTGAGCTGGCTACACACATTTTAAGTGTAAGTTCAGCAGGGATATGGGACAGACTCTAAGCTGGAGAACTAAACAAATGGAAATTCTGGTGTAACCTTGAAAAGAAAGTTATAAGAAAGAATTCTTTCATTCTTGATGGCAATAGTACAAATACTGGGCCAGACTGTAAGGGTCAAAGATCTAGCACAATATGCCCTTCACCTATGTGGTGCCCTGGCATCCAAGGGGCAGTGGTTTGGAGGGGTTTAGTCCCACTCTGTACCTGGCTTTTCCTTCATGGAGGGTGGAATTTGTGTGAGTTGAGGGTCGAGGTCAGACAGATACATGCACAGTGGGGAAGCTCAACAGAGCTGCAACAGGAACAGCAGATAGGAAACATGGCAGGACAGAGGCATCCACTGGAGATTTCTGACCTTATTTTAAAAATAGTCACTGCCTGTATGCCAAGTCTCTGAGAATATGAAAACTATATCAGCTTGGATCAAATATCAGTTAGCTCTTCTGACAATGACCAGAAGTAGATACCTAGAGAAATGTTTAAGCAAGGAAATGCCTGTAGAGATACTGCCCAGAACATCCTGCCAGCCAGTTGCAACCTGCAGGGCAGTGACTGCCTGGACCATATGGGCTGTGTTTGTGTTTACCAATCCTTCACTGATTTCTCTGATGAGAATCAAATGCATGAAGACCTTTATCACCCTCCAATTCCTGTGGCGAAGAGCTTACAAAACCTGTAGACTTTTGAAGAATCACCTTGGGTTGTGCCCCAAAACTTCTTACCCACTGGTTTCCCTCATTCTTGCACTGGAAGGGTTGGTGAAAACCCTCTCCTGTTCCCTATTTCCCCAGCACTTAGAGACTGCCTTCCTCTCTCCACTGTAACCTCTTTTCCAGCTAGAAGAACTGTATTGTTTATTTCTTGTAGGGAAGAAGAAATAAACATTCCTTTGGCCACTTTTGACATCCTGCTCTGAACATTTTCCAGTCCCAATCCAGCTCTTTTGAGAGGCAGTTGAACTTTCCACTTCTGTATTGCAGGGAATGACTGTGAGCTGTACTAAAATAACAACTATAATTGAAGATTACTAAGGCACAACACCATTCAGCTGCCTGTCTGCCTTGACATGATGCAGCAGATATGTACAATAAATATTAGTAAAACTTAAACAAATGACAATCAGAAGTCAAATGAAACTACTGAAAATTAGAGGATGATGAAAATAATTCTTTCTTCTTTACTCCCCACCCTAGAGAGGAAAATTGTCACAAATCACCTCCTTCCAATTCTGTAACACAGCATCCTGTATCTCACTCTAATGGCATCTGTTCTGATCTCCCATAGTCAGAGTGGCAGTTTCAGGTTTCCAAGCCAGGCACAGCTTTCTTTTCCCATAATGAATTCTGCCTTTCCAGCATATCAGACATCATGTGGTTGCTATGGAATTGAGTTTCCCTTTTGCTGTTAAAAGATGATGGGCTTTCTCATTTAGTAGCATGCTGTTCCATGGGCAGGGCCTGGAAGGGCCTCCAGCATCTGGCACACCAGAGGTAGCTGATGTTTGCTCCCCTTTCTGGTCTTTATGATCCAATTTACATTTTCCATACGTGCTCTTTCCCAATAACCACTTGCTGTTTTATTTTTTTAATTTCATTTTATGAAACACAGTCGGCCACTAGGGATTCTTGAACAGACTTTTCCATTTTTGGAATGGGGAAAAGCACAAAAGTAAAATCTTCTTTTAAAGCTTGGAACAGATGCCATTAGCTTTGGTTGTTATGCATCTGCTCCTTCTTACTGCAAGCACTTTTACAAACCCCTGAGGCTTTGTGAATCCCCCCTACATCCCGGGACACGGCAATTCTACTGCAATACAGCAACAACTTTTTGCACTGGAGTGGGAGGGATTCATGCTGCTGCAGGTGGGTAGATAATCCACAGGCTGCTCTCCTAGATCAACACTACCAGCCAGCATCGTTTGGCATCCAGGAATAAGCTCTCCCTGCGGCTGGATGTGTGGCCAACCCTCGCAGCGGGCACACGAGGGGCTCACACGTTCTGCCCGAGCCGGAGCCGTGCTGTGGAGCACGGACCCACGGCTCCGGCCCCTGAGAGCCCGGAGGGAGTGCAAGGCTCTCCTGCGGGCACGGAAGGTGTCCGTGCTCGGGCAGATAAGGAGCGGGCAGGCTCGGCGGGGATGCCGTGTGTGCAGGCAGGCAGGCACGCCGGCCGCCCCAGCTGCGCGCCGCTCCACACGTAGAGGGAGAGCGGAGGAAGGATTTCCTGACTTCCTCTGCTCGCTCCCGGCCCCTGCACGCAGCCCGAGCATGAATCACGAGCCTTCATCTGCAAGATACCAGGCAGCTTTTCCAGCATCCTGGATGCAACCTGCCCCAGCCCTAAAAGCAAGCTCTGAGTTAGTGGTGCTCTGCGCTCTCAAGCTCTGTAAAAAGGTGTGCATCAGCTGCACGTTTCATTTTGGTGTCCCTTATGGCAGGAGGAGTGAAGGCAGAAAAAAGCAGAAATTCCATAGACGAATTCCATAGATGAGTATGTGGAGGCTGAAAAAAACCCACTACAACTCACAAATTTCATTTTCCCTGCTGTTTGTCTTTTGAACCTCCTTTCTGAGATGACACTGGACAGTTTCAAAACTGATTAATGAGTGTTACGTTGTTGACTAGCAGGAATAGCATCCCGCTGGATCAAAAGAACAGGCAGCTTCATCAAAGAAAGACCAGACACGAGGGATTACAGCTCACATGTCACTGGAAACCCACCTATGAAATCAAAAGAAAACTAAAGGTTGTCAAATTTTATGGTCTTCCAGGACTGAAATATCAGAATCCAACCCAAACTGTGTAAAAGCACTACAATTTTCAGCTAGAAGAAGCTGTCAGCTGATATGCAGTTGACTAGAAAAGGTAGATTTTGTTATAGAAGGGGTAGGAAGCAGTTAAAGTAACTCTGGGTGGCTATTTCTTTACAAAAAAAAAAAAAAGAATCTTTATCTTACAAGCTAAACCTGCTTGAGTGATTAACAAATGGAGAATCCAGGGTCAGGTTTTTTAAGGGCTGTTCTGCTGCCAGCTGCTCGTCGCAGGCTGGGTGGGTTTGGGAGAGCAGAGCAGAAGTGTGTCCCCTGATGCAGCATTTCTGGAGAGCATAATGGTGCAGGAGACTGATCCATGGGGTAACACAGTGTCTGAAAGGTGGTCTTACATTAATAGTCTTGAATCAGCAATCTTAAAGCCAAAATTTCCTTAGACATCAACAACTGTGAGAATTCAAGACACCTGGCAGGACATTTTGGGATTTGATTGTTGCAGCCTAGGTAGGTCAGAAGAAAGCTGTGAAATGTCAGAGCGAGATATCACTCAACTCCTGTCTTGAAACCCACAATGGAGAACAGAATCCCTGTCTAGATGAGCTCTGGTCAGTACTGGAGTCAAAAGTACCTTCAGTGCTTTTTTCATTTCTGGAAAGATCTGTGGGGAAGGAAAAGGCTGTCCTGGGAAATAGAAGCAAGTGTCTGCACAACTGTACTTGCCACAGTGAATTAGGCAGCCTGCCATAGGGCCAATCCAGAAAAACAAGTATCCCCTAGTGAGCCACAGTGCTGCTACAGGACAAGGACACCTTTCCAGCAGTCAGCTGGCACAGGAGAGTGCTTCCTCTCAGTCTCTGCTTTGCTCTCAGCCTCTGCTTTGGTGGGATGGTGACAAAGACATATTTTTAAACGTATGTATACATTCTTTTGTGTGGAAGTCTATGAAACACTTACTTATATTTAAGGTGAATTTAAGGCTATTTGAGGTGAAAAACAAATATACAATATGTGACCTAGTCAATTTCTATTTATTTGTGATTGTTGGCAGCAGTGTGGAGGCTGCTCTGTGCATGTGCTCTCCTAGAAGAGGGAATGGTCTTTTGATTAGAAAAAGAAAAAGAAGAAACACTGTCTTGTACTGTCATATGGAGATTTTTAATTGAAATATCTTCATTGTAACTTCCTCTCCACAAAGGGAGATGGAAGTTTCAGTTCCTGCTCTGAAGACTGCCGGCAGCGTTTAGAGTCATACCCAGCACAAGGACCTAGATCTATCCACGTGGGCATGTAGAATCAATAGCATGGAAAACAAAATGAGAAAAGTCCCAGCATTTATCTGTGGTGCCCCACTGCCTTCCCACGGAAGCAGCAGTGGGCTTGTGCTGGCAGAAGCATGGCTGAGGCATCAGAGGAACGGGATGCAGCAGAGGGAGGCAGTGTTGCATCAGCTGCATTTAAAGCTGCTCTGTTTTCTCTTCATAAACCAGGGGAAAGCCCAGCTCTTCAAAGCAATTCAGAGGAGGAGTCTGTATTCAGCTCTCCTTATTTTACCAGTGGGAGCTCTCAGCTTTCCTATCCTATTTGAAACTATATGCCTTAGTGCTTCAAAGTCGTTTTGGAAAGGGGAATGAGTGCATCAAGCTGCATAACTCCTGCAGCATAAAGAGAGGTCAGGAGTTGGTTTTGCATAAGAATTATGTTATCCAGTTCATGGGGAACTATTACTGCAAGGAAGGCTCAGGGATGAAAATGGAATGGATTAGACAGATCTTACTGTTCCTGATCACATCAGTGCTGATGAACAGAAAATTTGTTCTACAGCTGCACAACCAATAAGCCCTCTAGAAACAGGACTCCACTGTAAATCAGTCCTCAGCACTCCCTTCATGACCAGTGGCAAATGCCAGCTGCTGTCAGGCAGGGTTTCACTCCCCATGGTAGCAGCTCCTGTCCTGAGATGCCACACAGCCACGGTCAGAGCAGCACTCCAAATCTGGTATTGTTCATCTGGGGAGCCCACACCCAAAGAAACTGAACACAGTGAGCTCTCCAGAAGTACTTTGGGAAGTGCAAATAATTCCATTTATTTTTCATTTATAGTTGATAATCACAAGTGCTGCTTTAAGAATGCTAAGGTCATGCAACCCACTGTGACACATTTGCTACATTTTGTTTTCCTGGAATTATGTAGCCTTTGCTTCTCTTGTAGTATCTGTCCTGTCTTTCCAGGATTGACACATCAGATAGAGGAGCCCCAGAACCACCACGGGGCTTTGAGTCCTTCTTTGAGATTTCAGGGCAGAGAACAAAGGTACTGAGATGAGAATTGAGCCTTTGACTCATTAAATATAAATTACTCAGGAGTTTTTGTTTTGTTTATTGCAGTTTGGTTAACTTGTACCCAGCTGATTAAAAATCCCTCTTCCCAAATATAAATCACTTTAATGATTTAATGCCAGACCATGAAATAGGATGTGTAATAATCCACCTTATCCTTTATTTAGCTGGAGGATAAAATAACCACAAAACAAAAAACCAAAACACCACAAACTGCTTGATTTTTCTGCTCCATCCACATCACTGTTTGCTGGGGCTCATTTGCCTGCAGGCTCTAGAGATGCTGTTTCAGATTTCTTATTTAAACAAGCTTCAGTCCTCGGGAGCAGGCAAACACTGTGCTTCCAGACAGTGAGCACCCCACAGTGATCCTGAGCTGGGCTCTGCTCATGATGCTGAGGCAGGTATTGGGTCTCCTAAGCACCTCCTTCCAGGTTCTGGTCCCTCATGTGCACTCCTCAGAGACACTGGGCAGGAGCTGCCTAGTCTGGCTGAAATGCCTTTCCAAGTCAATGCTACAGAGCCCCAGGCCCAGCAAGGGAGGCAGGAGCTCAGGCAGCAAATGCAGACCATGAAGGACTGGATGTGTCTGCTGACAAGTATTGTTGCATGTCCAGTCCTGTCACAGCTGCTAGAAGCCAGGGTGGCATTGATTCTAGGATGGACAGAGAGGAATGATGATAGCAGTGTAACCCATAACTAGGTATACCTTATAAAAGGATCAGCTCTCTGAACCTATGGCCAAATTACTTCTCTACCTTTTCAGATAAGTATTTTGCACAGCCAAGAAATCCCTGACTCCTAAATTCCTCCCTTTCCCCTGTCACAAGGCCACAGTTGCTTTGTATTTGGAAGCCCATCTGAATTTCATAACCAATAATTTTGTCACTTATTAGCATAATGGTTCACATAAATAGACTGTTTGAATATGAATGCAACCATCATCATCACCCTTCACCTTAAGCAGAGAAAATGAGTGCAGTGGGTCTGCACTGATCATCCTGCAGATCATTTTTTAGCCTTGAAAATCTCTCTCTCCTTTGAAAAAGGATCCTGCTACAATTAGTACTGATGATACATGGCAGTTGCTGTCTCCAAGAAGCTGCCATGCCAAAAAGAACTGACATGTATTTTTAGACAACACTTTAGGGTAAATCAACAGCCAGGTACTTTCCAGGTACCTATGATACCACTGCTTCCCTGTGGAAAATGAAAGCCTGAACAGTATAAGAACAGTTGAGATATTTAATCTGTTCACTTTCATAACTTTTGTGTTAGATCACTAGTGATACACAGCATGGAGAGTGGGATTGTTATGCATTACTTCTGCTCCCAAGCACGTTAAGTCTCCAGCTCCAGCCTTCAAATGCCCATTTACACAGATTCACTGTCTCAAAAGTGCCTGTGCCCCATTAAACTCCCAGCTGTAGTGCTGAAACGTGTGCTCCAGAGAGTCTGCCTGGCACTGGCCTCACATCCTTTCAATATGTATATGAAGGAGGCAACAAGAATAGTGCCAGATGGCAGTGGGAATGGAAATGATATGACGTACACATGTGATGCGATTTTCTTTCTTTTTTTTTTTTTCTTGTGAATAAAGCATCTTGTGAAAAGAGGAATTAGATGCAGTATTTATAACAGTCCTTCATAAACATCCCCAAATTCCAAGTAGAAGACAAAAGGCATGAATCATATCACAGCAGGCGCTATAGCTGGGGAAGTGGCCTTTATGAAGATTGCTTCCGTAATTTGGGCTCCAGAATGAAAGAGAGCTGCTCTTAGGAGATCTGTAGGAAGTTGATAATGGCTTATTTAATTGTAGTATCACTAATAAAATCTGTGTTTTCATCAGGAACATTTCCTTAGCTAAAAATGCCATGATTCTTCAACTGTAGTTTGATCCTGTTCATTTTGTCTATAAATGATATAATGCCAAAAAAATAGATTAGGACATTATAGTTTCCTTTAAAAGGAAACTTTTAAACTGTGGCTGCAATCCACATCATAGAAGATGATAATCCCACAATAACTGACTTGGTATGCAGAAATAAAACAATTACTCACAAACGAGAGATCATAAAGCAAGGAAATTTGTTCTCTATCAATTATAGAGGAAATGAGACTATAATTTTCTCTTTATGACTTGACAGCTAAAAATCTCCTATTAATTGAGCCTTGTCATTAAAGGAATTCTCCCCTTGCATAATTCTCCAGCAGTTTTGGTGGCAGTTTTATGTTCTTAATCTATTTGGTGACATTGAACTTGCACCTGGTATCAGAAGAGTGTCACCCCATTCATATTAGTCATGGGAAAATCCCGAAATAGAAAGGATGTGATCAGAAGAAACTTCTGATGTCTGCACTGAAAAGTGTAAAACCATCTAGATTCACAGGAGTGATGAACACCAGCTATCGAGTCAAAGGGATCTACACACACCAGTAATTCTCAGACACATCTGACTTCAGACAGTCACAATGGAAAATACTAGCTATCAACATAATTTAAAATTAAAATATAAACTACTAACCTACCTGGTTTTCCCACTATTTAACAGCAAAAGCTGAGAGCAGATCTCGGATCATTCGGCAATGCCAGCCCTGATTTGTAGCTAGACTTTTTTCCTACTGAAAGTAGGCAGGGATTTTTTGAGAAGAAAATGGTTAGTGGCATTAATGAGCAGTATGTATTGCTGCACTCAGACATCTGTGAATACATTCCCTGTACACATACAACAGAAAGGGACAGGCTCCTGTAAATCACAGGGAGATGTGAGGCAGCGATGGCCGACAAATACCCAATGACTAGGTGCAGATAATAGTAGGATTATCATGGTATCCCTGATGCTGGCCTTGTGCCTTGTTTTGTGGGCCCTGCAAGGCCTGGTTTGTAGTTTCCTTACCTTTGTATCATTAATCTCCAGTGCAGAGGCTGCAGCTGGATCCAGAAGATGCACAGAGGGCACAAAAGACATGTGGATCAAAAGGTGAAGAAACTCTTCTTCCTACACACAGATATTTTGGTACTATCCACCTTACCCTGTTTAAGGTGCTCAGCAGCTGGGCATCACTTCATAGCATCTTCCACTAGAGAAGTGCTGAAGGTCAGGGTTAGAAAGATACACAGAGTTCTGTGAGGAATCCTGCACAGTACCACTACCTTGGTAGTACTAAGCATCAGCAAAGCCAGGCAAAAGAGGATACAATGAGATTTTAATGGGAATACATCGCTTCCAGCTTGTTAGGACTGCGTTCCAGCCAAGGGAAGATAAGACTCCAGCATTCCTTTGCACTTTACCATCAAACCAAAGGACTGCAAAGGATAGCTGACAACAGCTTTAAGGGGGGGAAATGGATGAAAGCAGAGCTTTCTCAAGCAAAGCTTCAAAGCGTGAAAGGCAAGAAAATTCCCAGAGCTGTCTACTTGCAAGCAGTACCAGACTGCCTGCAGATGACTCCAGACAATAACAACAGCCTCAAGAGGATAGGCAAGATAGGATATCGTGATAGCTGCAAAATCAAATGTTGCCAGATATTCCCACCTCAGTCTCACATAGGAAATTACTGGAATGATAACCAGGGCTCCCTAGTAGCCATTTTACAGATTGTGTGATATTGCATAGCATTCAGGAAGGTTCATCAGCATGAAAAACGCATGAGAGAGGAAGATTTATTGTGCAGAAATGTACAGTGCAGTCATGGGTGAAAGCTATGATTTGTTACTGCTCTCATGCAAATTGGAGCAAAATTGATCACATTTAACATTGTACGAACTTTCATCTGCAGGGAAAAAATTCTCTAGACAATATTCTGGAAAATAAGAAATTACAAGTACAACTAGAAAATAAAGACTGTCAGTTTTTGCTAGCTGAAGGAATGGTTGATATTCAGGGGAAAAAATTACTTTAGGGAATAATTATTTTTACAATTACTTGATTTCAGTTTTGTTGTCTAGCTGATGGGACTCATCAGTTGAGACAGGCTTGCTCTGATGGTACTGGCAGGGTCACAACACTGAGGATGACAGCTTATTTTCTCACAACTTCTTATCATACAGAGGATTGTCTTACTGATAGACATTAATATGACAATGCTGCAGCTGCCTCCATCAGATGTGCTCCCCAGAGTTTTAAAAGCATCTGTTACTTTTCACCTTTCTGAAGTAATTGCAATTGTCTTCTACCTGCAGCCTCATCATTCTGCTGAGATATTTCTACACTATGTCCATTACAAAGGGGAAGGAACAATATATCATCAACAAGCAACATCTACTCACTTTATCTTTCTAAATTTCTTTATCACTACAGAACACATTCATGTATTATAATGGCTATACTTGTGTCCTAATCTGCATCCATTGTGTTCCTTCCATAATGTGCAGTGATGATATGGTTGTTCCACAGGTATTATTGCTAATATCCATGAAATATCACAAAGTCTCTCCTTTTTTTTTCTTTTTTATTTTTTAATAGGACTTACAGATCTAGAAATTCTACCTTGATCATATTTTTTTTTCTAATGTAAATTCATCTTTGGAGAGAATTTTTACTGCATTTTAACAATTTTTTTTTTTGTCCCATATGCTGCTTAAAAATAGTGTTACTATTCAACAGCCTTTCATCATTCATTAGAAGATTGGTGTGGGAGCAGAGGAGAGGGGAGGCAGCAGAGGAACCTCAATCTCACATGCTTCCCCTTAAATTTGCTGGAGCTATCCTCAGCATTTTGACCCTCCCTACATCCTCTTAAAACCTGCTTCTTGCAAGAAATCTGGCCACTGAAATGGATGCAATCAAAAAAAGAAAATTCAGAACTTCCCTCTCCTATATGCTAGTAGGCGTGATTCTTTAGATTTTATCATAAATTTCCACCCATTTACTATGGGATTTCACATCATCCACTTCTGAAATTGGGCTGAATTTTCTACTAGGAAAAAAATCCACTCTTGAAATTCTAGGAATAGTATAATTTCCTCTCTCATACAGTGTTCCTTGAACTCTATAAGTACACCCATTTCTTCAGTTGTGCTCATTAAATAGGTAATTAGTATCATGGGTGTGTAAGAGTCTGAGGTGATTTCCCAAAAAAAGTATAAAATATTTTATGTTTAGTTCAGCATGAATGAACTGTGAAATTGTATTTGAGTTAGACTGAAGAATTGCACTAGGATGGAAAATTAAATCAGTCTTTAACCAGTAATTTCAGGATGCTTACTTATTGAAAATATGTACTTTGCTACCCTCAATTAAAGAATGCTTGAGGCTACATTAATTTCAGCAGCTTTTCAAAGACAGGTAAATAGTACCAATATTACTAAGAAAGAAGAATCAGATATACTGCAAATTAGTTAAAGTACTGGTACCAAATTTTCTTCAGAAGATGCAAGAATGAGGATGAATCTCACCTCCCCCCAGTCATCCCAAAATGAGATACCTAGTCTATACCACACACCAAGGAACAGCATGGGGAGAATAAAAAATGGAAAACCCCAGACAACCCAGTCCCATCTTAACCACTTTTTTACCTCTCTTCACCCAGGCTGTGACAAGCAGTTGACAAACAGCATACAGCATTTTCTGTGCTTTGCATATAACCAAAATAAATGAAAAGTGCAAATGACACTGCAACAACAAACATGTCAGATCTCCTGCAAACATGAGCTGAATTTGCTCACAGCAAAAAGGAACAATTTCCAGAGAAATTACACCTCAGTGTAACAGCCAGTGAAGGTTCAGTTTAATGAAAAGTTTCAGTACCTTTAACCACAAGGCTTGCTGTCACATCATGAAAAAAAGCAGTGTTTAACTTACGGGGCAAAGGAATGTGGCCTGTGGCCATCATGTAGGCAAAGCATTGGAGTGGTTTGGTCAGACACTATCTGATCTGCCATAAATCTTATCAATGTAAAGAAGCATTAGTGGTTTGGATTGGGATGAGGCATGCTAAAATTTGATTTCCTCTTTTATTAAACAAAGGCCTGAGTGACTGTCAGAAGTGTTACTCTTATTCAGAAAATAAAAATAAATAGCTGAGCGTGGAGATATCACAAATCAATCTCTCATTGATTCACATGTAAATAAGTAATGATTTTTAAGTAGTTATACTTGTTGTTGATATCTTCCTGAACATGCCAAAAAACCAGGCCAAAGAAACACAGCTCACCTGTCAGTATCTCATGAAGTCAAGCTTACAGTTGGGTAGGTTGTAGACATGAGGCTGGTACCTCCTGCACTGACAGAGCCCTTCTGGAACCCCAGAGGAGTGCCAGTCCCTCAAGAAACAAAAAGACAAGCAACAAAGTTGGGGGGGGCTCTCTACCAGTTCATTCTTGTAAAAACTAAACAAAAGCACAGTCAGGAAATCTGAAATAGAAAGGACAAACTTCAAGCTGTGATATTTCTAAATGAGTGTATATTCATTTATGTCTCAAAATGTTGTCAGGGGTTTTTATAAAACAACCGTATTGTAATGTCAGTCCAGTCTTTAGAAAGTTTAGAACAAAAGAAGAGGGGGAAAAGAGGGCATTTCAAGTACTCACTGATTCACATGTCTGGCTTTTCCCAGGTAAACATTATTTACACTTCAATACAGTATGTTATATTGTCAATCAATTTCATTAATCTTTTTGAATCACTGAAGATATTTAGTGATGTCTTCGTTAATGTAGTTTTGTTTCAAAAATAACAGAAATGTTTAGTTTTGAAAGAGGAACTTTTCTCATGTTTCCCTGGAGAATGTATGCAAGTTCAGGCTCAAAATATAAATATACTTATAAAGGGTTTTCTTATCAATATAGAATAAACAGAGCTTATCCAAGTTCAAAAAGGTGTGAGAAGGCATAATCACTTCAACTCAGAGACTGGATTGCCAGTGTTGAAATGGGTGTGGGTGGAGCAGGACAGGCAGAGAGTAAAACAGTAGAAGTAAAACAGTATAAAATTATAGGGGAGCTAGGGACACTGCCTGGTTTCATGGGGAGCAGCTTGATCTGCTGGTGACAGCATGGCTTTTTGATTTCCATCTCTTTTCCATGCTTCCAAGCTTCATTCACCTGACATCTGCAAAGAGCTGAACACAATTATGGAGGCCCATCTGCTTCTTTGAGGTGTCAGTGCTGGGGAATAAGGCATGGAAATAACAGTAGGTATTCCCAGGCCTCAGGCATGCCAGGGAGACAAATCTCCCAAGGAGCTCCCTCCTCCATCACAAGGCCTCAGCCAAAGAGGTTGAGGGGATGAAGGAAGCTGGGCATAAGATGCACCAAAAGGAAGGCACAGGGTACCAGGGAGTTTGAAGTGGCAAAGAGGAAAACCATCACAACACAGTCAACAAGAATCAGCAGCAGAGAAGAAAAGAAAAGGAAAAAAGATCTCTGAGAGTCAGGCAGTTCTTTTTCTGTTTGCCAAATTAATTTTGCAATTAAGGCCCCAAGTGCTTTATTAGCTGTTCTTTTCCCCATTAAGCAGTTTTAGCAGACATGGGCATGCCATATGAACACACTTGGGGAAAGCAGACAGCATAGTTATGAACAGGAGGTTCAGTGTCTGTAAGGCACACTGTCACTATCAACTTTGTTATACAAAACCCCTTGATAACTGGTTTCCCATTTCCCCAGGACAAACCTAATTTTTGAAATAGACAGAAGGCAAAACTTGCTGTTCACAGCAGCGAGGTAAGCTTAAAGCCCAGCAAACTTAAAACTCCTGATAAGGCTCAGCTCACTTGCAAAGCTATCTGAAAATTACTTGTACCTTCTCATAGAAAAAATAACTATCCCCTGGCCCATGCAAAAAATAAAAAGTTTTTCCAGGATGTTATGCAAACTCATACATTTATACTGCTGAATAATTCAGGGAAAAACTGCCTGTAACTAACCGTACATGTTATAGCCCAAAGTTTGTATCTTCAGGTAAATTTATTTGAGCAGCTTCTCCTTTTTGTTTATTTGTACAGCCTTTGCCTTGTATGCTCCCATTTTTATGCTCCCAGTTTTTATGAAATCTTTTCAAACTGCTAGCTCTATACTTCTATCAGCACTGCTGTCCTACTGAAATAAGTATGGCCACATCGAGTTGACAAAAGTCCACCTACTTCAAATTCCCTCCTCTGGCAGGGGCAAATAACAGATGCTCAGAAAACAGGTTTAAGAACAAGTACGTCTGCTGACTGTTCTCAGGATACCTTCCCCAGTTCCAGGAATCAGTTCAGGAACTTCTTGAACCAGGAATGTCATCTGCCATGGTGAGGTTATTGGGTTTAATAGGTCCTGAAGGACCTGTTTAAGGTGCTTAACCTGAGTCTTCACACTTATCATTCAATTGGCTAAACTCAATACCTCCCCTTTTTGTGCTCCAACTTCCAAAGCAGTGGAGCTGCTTTATTATTGCTTTCCTTGTAGGAGCAATAAATAGCACTCAACACTATTCTAGAAGATTTTTTTTATAATGATGCCTAAAGCTGAAGTGCCAAAATATTTTCAGCAATATCACCCCATCTTCCTGTATAAGAGATCTTGCAAGACACTTGTCTGAAAACAAGTGACAAATCTGCTTCAAGTTTTTTCATAATCTGAAAGAACCCAGGAAATAACCCAGGAAATTTTCTGCTGCTGTTCTATGACACCTAAGAGACCATCAGGAGACCTACTGCAACTATTATTAAAAAAAAAAAAAAAGGCATAATTGGGATAAATACCCAGTGATATTTATGCGCACAAATATACAGCAGAATCATGCCAGGGAAGGAATTATTTCAGTTCAAGCTACAGGACATATTGAACATCACTTTGTAGATCTTTGTGAACAGATCTGGGCAGATGTTTGGAAAATCTGGGTAAGGGTGTACTTGGGTATTTTGGGATGGATAGGAATAAGGACTGGTAACCAGGTCCCCTGGTTTAAATGTCCCCTGCTGCTTTAAATGTCAAGAATAGTTTTAGTGGCCAGTTGGTGGAGGAAAAATGCCATTACCACCTAAACCACAGCTAAGCAGACTGAAGTCCTGCTTCCTCTGAAACCTTTTGCAGGTTCACCTTTGAAACCATTTCCTTTTTCCCCTGAGAATCTAAAACTGGAAAAAGCACATGAAATCCCTGTCTGGGGTACAGACAGAGTCTCACCGTAATTCAAACTCCTTCAAGTCATGAAGACTTTTTCACTGATCTCTAGAGTTCAGCTGAACTGCTCAGGCTCAAGCCTGATGCATGGTCCTCTGGGAGAACAGCAGCAAATCTCTCACTGACTTTGAAAGGTGAGAACAGCACATCATCTGTCACCACCTTCCTGAGGATACTCAGCTTAAACACTTGTATCCTAAACACACTGTATTCTGCTTACTGGTCTTTGTGAAGCTCCTCAAAAAACTGCTTCTTCTCAGGAGGGCAATGGTGGATGATGAGTCCTTATCTCTGAAAAGGGAATGCACCCCATAGTCCCAACAACTTACTAGGAATGAAAAGCACTTTCATTTAACAAATGGGGAAAGAACTTTGCTCTAGCAAGATTTTAAGAACAGCCGAAATTTAATAGCCTCCTGCAACAGAGCAGCATGTGACTCAGAGGCAGCCACTCCAGCTCTGCCTCAGCTGCTTACTTTCAGTTCCTCGTTAAGGAACTGTTTACATTAAACAAACGAAAATTTAAAGAAGGAAAGAAACCTGCTGTTTCAGATTAAAAGACGTGTCTAGGCAGAAGGATGCCTCTGTCCACTTCTGCAAAGGGTGAAGTGAACTGCAGAGCGAGGAGAGGAGCGCTTTGCTGAGTCACGGCAGCCGGGGATATCTCCTGCGCGCTGCTGCTGATCATCGCCAGCCAAGCCACCGCTGCCGAGGGAGGGGACAGGGAGGGGCAGGCAGCACGGCACTACCAGTGCCACCAGTTATTTGCCAAAGCACATCCAAGGTGCAAGACTGGAGCTGTGAAAGGGCTCACTAGAAATTCTGTATGAAGCAATGCAGCCAGACGAAAACAACTTACATCAACTATCTACAGTGAAGAGCTATCACATGCCCAGTACATAAATGTGATTGAAAGCAAAACAGGAAGGAAAACAAAAGACCAAATCACCTCAAACAGAACCAAGAAGCTGCATTAAATAAATTTCAAATCCTCAAGTAGTCTGAAAGCCAGTCACAGCAGATCTAGTAACTCTTGCAGCTTTGTTTAGGACTGGGCAAAGCCACAACGGGCTCTCTGCACAAGCTACACCTGAACACAGCCCGAAGGGAGCTGCTAAATTCTTCTCCACTGAGTCATCTAAACAGAAAAGCCACCAGTGTTAGGGGCTTTCAATGGAAAAAACTAAATCTGATGCATGAAATAATCAGAGATGAGCAAGGAGGACTTGCAAATGCACAAACACGAGAGGGAGGTAACTGAAAAGCAAAACTACTGAATAAACCACACCATTTAGAAATGGTTGCTGTTATGTGGTGTATGAGATGAGATGCCAGCAAGAACCCCAGTTCTGTTAAGATTTTCTTATTCAGAAAAAATAAATATACCCTGATGCCTTACATATGCTTGAGGATTCAAACAAGCACACATTTTCAACACAACACTTCAGAAGAGTAAAAAGTGCCATATGGCATGGAGACTAATGTTAGCAGTAGTGCTGGTGCTGTGACAGAGGTGCTCAGAGCACCCCATTTTCAGGAACACAAAGCCAGTGGGATGTTGTTGCCCACACCTTTACAGTTACATCTAAACTTAGGTATGCCTCTGCAGAATTACATTACTCTCTTTTCCTTCCTCCAATATTTGGAGAAGTTCCTTCATACGACTTTGTTTGCCCTGCTCATCAGCATGACACAGGGTATGAAAGATTTCTGCAGAACTGCATTTTTGTATACAACTATCTGCCAAAAATGTGCTTCACTTCCCTTTTTAGGTTCCTTTTTTAAATTTTGTGTTAACCATTATTCTCAAGGCAGCCTTGAAAACATGACTTGAACATTAGTACAAGCAGTACAGTAATGTTACTCTGTAATCCATAAATGACATGCAGAGGGCTAAGGTTCTCAGTAGATTGTTAGCACTGTAACTTAAAGCCAACTCAATTTTAAAAAGTACATAACTTCTCAGAAGGCAATTAAAATTACATTTTACATGTCAATATTATTTAGTAAAGCACTATTGATGTTTTCAGCAAAATATTTCAGCAAAGCATTTCTCCAAAATATCTTCATCAAAAGAATCTTCAATTCTTCACACGTTGAGGATGTCATAAAATGCAAACCAGTGCAAACTGCAGAGCTGCAGCCACCACATGCCTGTGATCTTTGTGAAGTCTGTTCATGGGCATGTCACTCAAATTTGGGCCAGTGTGAATACTGGTGGCAGGGGACAGAGGAAGGTAGCTTGCCATGTTGTGTTATTTGGAAATCCTCGACTTCAAAGAATAAGCATCACCCAGCTAAGTCTGATCTTAAAAGTCCAATCAATGCTTTTAGCTCCACTTGCAGTGAGGGGGACTGGAAACAAATGAGGGCCAAGTCTCTTGCAGTGCACCCGCCTGAGGGGAATATGTTGTGTCAGCACTGGGAGATGTTCACAAACAGGCTTCGAGCTGTTGCACAAAGGTAAAAAGGTGCTTCCAGGTGAGCAGCTCAGGCTGCAGCTTTGCCTTCAGCACTGGTGAGATCACAGCTTTGCTGGAGCCACTTAGCTCTGTAAACCCAAGCCCAAGCTTATACACAGTTACTAGGAAGGAGAGAAGCAGAGGAGCTCTCCAGAACACAGATCCACTGCTCCACTCTTTGGCCCTGGGAAGGCTGTTCTGAAGGAGCTGTGCGTTAAAACAAGTTTGGCCAGCAACCTGGACCGGACTCAGACACTTGTGTTCCTTTGTAAATGACAGGCTCTTCAGCACAGCTGGATCTGGAAAGTGGGCCTCTGGACAATATCCCTCTGTGGAACAAAAGGAAGTTCCAACAGGCTTAAAATCCCTTCTTCACCCTGCTCAAATAAATGTTAACAGCTGGATGCGTGACCTGAACAGCCCTTCTCACCTAACAGCCTCACATGATTGTTTTGGCTTTACCTTGTGACAAAAAAAATGCTGTCACAGGATGAGTCAGACTTTGGACTTGGCCAGGCTGAGGAGAAGGACACCATTCTCTACAAGCTGATCTCATGCCAGAGTAGCACTTTTTTTTAATCAGTCTGCCTGTGTGCCTCTGTGAGCAAGTCTATATGTGAGACCAAAGAAGCTCAAGTAAATGATCGAGGCCACTGAGCTTGTTTGCTGGGTTGATCCTGTGCTAAGAGACACTTGACAAACCAGTGTTGTCCCTAAATTTGGGACTGAATGGCATGTCACATGGCAGTGAACAAGTTAAAGCGTTACTCAAGATCATATGACCCACGTTATGGACAATCTGTCTTCAAATCACTTTATCAAGGAACTCAATTTTTGTGAAGTTTCTAAACTGCCCTTCTTATTTTAATAGAGCAAGTACATCAGGGAAACTTTGAAGTTCTGATGTGCTTTTAGCAAAAGGGACTTTTTGCAGTACTTGTGATGGAGAACCAGTACTTAAGACTGAAAGGTGATCCTTCAGGATGCCTCAGCTATGTCACCTCTCCTTGGTATACCACACCTGTGACAAGGCCAGAGTCATTACTCAGTGGTGTCCTGGGAGGACAGTGCAGAGCTGTGTGCTCGCCGTGCTGTGGATGCCGTGTACAGCAGGGCGGGCAGAGGCCGTATCTGAACTGCACAACTGCGGGTCCGCACCAGCACAACCTTTCATGTGGATATGCAGCAGGTGCCCCAGCAGGTGTTCACAGCGACAGGAGGCCTTTCCCCCGACACCCGGCACCAGCTATGCCAGACCCAGAGAGCGAGGTCTGTCTCTTCCTGGCACTGCTGGGTTAATGGTTAGACTTCATTATATTAGAGGTCTTATCCAACCTACACAGCTTTATGATTCTATTAATGAGAGACCAGCTGGTGGCTAACAAATGTTGGTTTTACACACGCTGACAAGCCGAGAGCCCACGGAAGGGCAGCGGCTATAATAAAACCCCTAAGCTCTGTCAGCTGAGAGCGGAGCGCTCGGCAGCACGGGGGAGCAGCACGCCGTGGCTTCCCCTTCGGCCAGGCACGGCCACCTGGCCGCCGCGCAGGCTGAGCTCCGGGCCGGGGTGACGGTGCTAAACGAGGCCAGCGATGCCGCTGACAACGCAGATCCTCGTTGTGTAATCAGCCCGAACACGCCACGGGCCCGGGGAGCGCTGCTGACATCGCCAAGGTGCTGATGCGCGCTGACCTCTGGCAGCAGCGTCCCCGGCGTGGGGACAAGCAGGGCGGCGGTGACAGCCGCGGGCACAGGGACCCCACTCGGCCGCCGGGCCCGGCCCCGCCCGCCGCAGCGCCCCGCCCGCGGGCCCAGACAGGGACAGCGCCGAGATGGCGGCACCGGGCCTCGTCCTCTCGGCGGCCGGGGGGCGGTGACGGCGCGGCGGGGGACGCTCCTCCGCTGAGGGACACGGCCGCCCCCGTCCCGCCCCCGGTGTCACGGTGTCACGGCGCTGCGGGACGGGCCCGGTGCGCAGGGGACAGCCCGGCGGGCGGGGCGGGGCGGGGCGGGGGCGCTCCGGGAGCGCTGCGCTCCGGGACGGGGCTGGTGGAGCGCGACCCCCGTGCGTGGGGCTGTCACCGAGCCCGCTGCCGCTCGGGGCTTTCGCTTTCGCCTCGTGAGCGCTCGCGATTTGTTCCTGGCACAGGGTTTGAAGCCCAGACCCAGAAATGAGGAAGGTTCTGTGCGTGGAGCCCGTCATTTTCTTCTACGTTTTTGCGTTTTCCCTGACGACCCCGCTGGTGCAGCAGTTCATCTACCGGCGGCTGTGGGAGCAGGAGTACAACTCCACTTTCGTCAGCGACAGCAATGCCAGTCACTGCGAGCAGAATAAGAGCAGCCCGGCTTATATCAAACAGAAGGCAAGTGGCGGGGGAGGAATAATAATTGTAAATAAACTCGCAGCCAGGAGGTGCTGCCTCAGTATAACCTCCTGTTTTATAACCTTAACCTGTAAATCTGCGGAAAGCCGTAGTTTTGTAATCTGCTCTCACTTCACTGTCTTCTCGCTCTAATGTTATGCTGTAGGTAGAGATAGTGCTTTAAAGACAAAGATTTGTCTCCAGGAAGACACTGAGACAAATTTGTATTATAGCGGGAGTTGAAAAACGCCTGAGAGAATGGGGACCAAATTAGCATTGGGCTGACATTACCGCGGGTACAACTGGAGGTGGAGGCTCCTCCTCCCACACCATTGTGCGTGTTGTGTTTGTGAGCCATCCGTTTTCTCTGTGGCTCCTACTGTTCTTCATAACCGTGTGAAGATCAGCAAATGCACTGTAGTTTTAAGAAATAGTATCTAGCTTAAAATACATGTGTTTTAGAGGAATTACAAGAACGAGGAACAGGAGAAATTAAAATAATTTTTTTTGTAGTTTTAAAACGTCAAAAAAAAATTAACTGATCTTTGCATGATTAAATACGGTTGATGGTTTGCCATTCAGAGCACTAGTGTGCCTTGCTGGAATACAAGGACGTCAAGATGACAGGATCCCATGGTCAGTTACATTTTTTGCACTTTTCTGTAGTTTGGTGTGCTAGATAGCGAGTTGTTGACTGGCACCTCTTCCTTTGCACTTCCAGTGCAGTTTTAATGCTACACTTAAGCAGAGCTAGCTGTGAGCTGCCATCAGAAGAGATGGTCATTCTCCATTTCCCTTCCCCCTCTCACCCCATGTGTTGTGTCTTGCAGTTCTGCAGTAACAGGTTATGGTTTGGATTTGAGTGGGGCACTGATTCAACAGAAAGCTCATCTCTTGTTTTGGGGTTGTTGTTTTTTGAATGTTGGGGATTTTTTCCTGAAGCAATACACTGCTCTGGCACACTCGGTGGCCACATGATTTCTGTGTCTAACATGGGAACAGCAGAGGGAACATATTTTCAGAAGAGGAACCATACTTGTCAACAACAACTGGCAATTGGGTTGGATAAAGTGAAAGATGAAACCACTGTAGGGTCAGAAAAGTAAATGATTCACTGTATAAATTACACAGAAGTTGGGATCACACAAACAGTCTGTTGGCATTCCCTTACACTGCTGAAAAGGTGGTACTTGAAAATTTTTGCTCACATCCCATATCTGAATCTCTGATGTGCTGCATGTGTGCAAGACTGAATGCCTGAGCTTATCTGCCTCATTTGTCATATATAAAAGGAGATTGCTAATGGAACGTGCTTCCAGTGAAGGTGATCAAAGAAATAATTCAGGCGTATGTTCTTTGTCATGTGACAGAAGCTGGTCTTAGTAGAAAAAATAAAAAAAGGTCAATCACATTGTGGTCCAACATGGCTTCTGAGCTGACCCATGGAGGTAATCACCAGTTATTGTTGGAGTAATACTTGTATGTTACTCCCAGAAAGGGTGTTCTTTAGTATTAGCTCCCCATTTGATGCTGTGTCTGGCAATTTTCTCTAAGCATACAATTCTAATTGCAGAGCCCATCAAGAAATCGACGTTTCAAATATATCTTTGCATTTTGCAACTGCCTCAAATTCAACCTGACTTTCAAATTGCCATCACTTATGGTTCAAGATACAGCTTCATTTTTTTTCTCAAAACACTGAAGCAGAGTGCTTCATTTCAGCTGAAGTTTAGATAGCGTCTCTGATTTGATGACATATTCACACTTTACAGGTCTTTTGCTTACAAACTATAGTTAATTTGATATTTGAGAACATGAGTCCTTCAAGACAGCAATTGAATAATGGCCAACAGAACTTCTTCGTTTCCCTTTCCTGCCAAATTTCCATTCCCTGCATTTCAGCGATTGCCAGTAGGGCATGAGCTTTTGAACAATTATACTCTTGTCTGGATGCCTTGCTGCATTTTTATACCACGCTAGTTACCATAGTGTAACAATGTAGGTGCTCAAAACACGCATTAATTTAAGTGCAAATGGGCCTCTGTGCTGAGTTATAGTCCCGTGCGTGGGACAAAGAGTAGATCCAGTAACTTAATTCCAAACGCTTTTGCAAGGATGTGTGAAGTAGGTGTTCCAGATTTTCCAAGACCTTCCTAATCTAAATCTATCTGAATTAGGTTTATTAGATGTTGTAACTGTTGCTGTAAGGCCCTGTTTGGCATTAATGTTTAAAAGAACATCTCTATTAACAGTTAATTTAGTGTTAGTCCTTATGTTCTGAGAATGAAGAAGCTTTATACTAATCTCACCTATTTCAAAGCAAAATGTAAAAGGAAATTGAAGACAAAAATCACTTGGAGCCTGCATAAAAAGTAAAATATAATTCAAAATGGTTCGTCTTCACAAAATTTAGATTAATTATTTTTTACAATTTGAAAAAAATAGTCATAATAAAATGAGTTTAAAGGTAATTTGAATATAAACTGAAGTATTCTGACCACCAACTTGGATAATCCTTTTTTAATATCTCAGAAAGAGCTGTATTATTAATCATTAAACATTGTTTATCATCCCATTGATTCATTATACAATCCATTAATTTCCCCTTGCTACTCAGTAATATTTTACCTTATCAGCCTGTGAGTTTATCATGTCCTTTATATTGTTCAATCTCAGGTGCTGCCCTTCTCTCTTAATTTAATCCTTATATAAGTTACTTGTGTCTTCATTTTTGTTCTTTTAATTTTGAAATAGGTGATTGAAATACCTATTTC
Source organism: Agelaius tricolor (assembly GCF_023055355.1). NCBI lineage: Eukaryota > Metazoa > Chordata > Aves > Passeriformes > Icteridae > Agelaius > Agelaius tricolor. The sequence continues at coordinate 1,989,335 of NW_027269269.1, forward strand.
AGTCCGCTGCAAGTCATTTTTCAGAGTAGAGTGAATTTGCAGATTAAAAACCTAGACCTTTCTCTTCAAATATATGTAGTTCCATTGATTATTTAATGGAGTTATGTGATTTTAAAGAAGCTGAAGGTTTGACCTATCATTTTCTATATTCTTTTCCTTTGGCTTCATAAAACCATAGAGTGAACAGTTGCATGCCTTACACTCTAAATGGATTTTTCCTGTACTTATGTCTGTAGTTTTTTTTCAGTAGACATCAAGTTTTTTATCTCAGCAAGTTCATGCTTACATGTGTTACCTGGATGTGAAGCCATGTTTTGTGTGTTGCACAACTTCTTCCAAAAAAAGGGTACCCAAGTTTTGGGTTTTTCATTCTTTCAGTTTTACACTTCATTATGGTCTGGCAATAATCTCTGTATTATGTAATTTATGTGGGCTGAGATGATACATATTAACATTTAATTTTACTTTTAACATAGTAGCATTTGTTTGATACTCATGGCTTTGAACAAGACAATCCTAGTAAAGAAGCAATGTCTGCGACTACATAGAGTTCTTTTTGTCAGCAGCAGAGGAGTTAAAGATCAGAATAACGTTTCCCATCTCAGTTTGTTCAGTCTTCATGGTTTCGACCCTTCCAGGGTGACAGCATTGCTGGCAAGTTACCAGGATGTCATGAATGCTAAGGCAGTCAGGCACCATAAGGGAAGGGAGCAAAAGACTTTGGAGTGCTGGGGATCTTGAAAACTTTCCTTGGGAACCTCAGGATCAGTTGATTTTCCTCTTGTAATAAAACCTGGTATCTTGTAAGCAAAGGAAGAGATTGAACAAGAAACTCATGGCCTCTGCCTGTAAATATAAATACGAATTTATACAGCATTCAGCAGCTTTTAAAATTCCCCAGGTATATTCCTGTAAGTTTTAGGGCTTTTTCATAATTTTGGATGCTACTCATCAGGATTATGTTAGCTGCAGAGGAGACACCTGAAATGTGGCGTATAGATGGCTTGAATACAGGCTAAGAATGTGGGCAGATTTGCACAAGTGTACCTGTTGCTGATTGAAGAGCACAATGCCTGCCCAAGTCAGTCTTGTGCCTCTGAAAATTCCAAGAAGACTTTCAACAGGACTTTACTCTCTGCATCTGAAACTTTATCTTAGCTAATATAAAGGGTTTGTATGAATAAAGTTGCTTCTATTTCCCCTGCTGTCTGATCAGGTGATTGTCTTTGAAAGGGCTGTTGTGGCTGCTCTCATTAGGTACTCTCATCTCTGTGTTACAAACAAGATCAGAATTTGCTTGCTGAGTGTCCTTTAGCAGCTGGCTTCATAACAATTTTTTTTTAATTAAACATTCTGTAGTTCTTTTTTTCTGCAGCCATCCATGCTCTGTTAAATGGTTGGTTTTCAGTCACATTTAATTTTTATACTTCTGTTAAAAAAAAGTCTGATTTTTTTCCCATAATGGGTGTTTATTTTTATAGTGCTAGCTGCTGTTCCTTATGTGAATACCTGCTGTGGTGTATCTGTAGAGACATCACTGATTTCGACAATTCCTGAACCCAAAGTTTTACAGTGTTTGCAAAATCCATTAATTCACATACCTGTGAGTCAGTACAGTATTTATAGCTGTATTTCACTTTTTTGGTTGTTACTGTTGTTTGTAATAGTATTAGTAAGATTGTACAGTGGGATGTCAGAGCAAACTGTGATTTGTTTACTTACATAGTGTGCTCTAGTCCATTAATTCTTCCTTGTAACCCCCTCAGCAGAATTATTTGGGAAGAAAAAAGATCTCCTGTGAGGAGGGAGCATGGAGTGTGTTCCTTAATTGATTACTAGCTTACTACTGATTTCTGAGTAGTATTAAAATAGCCCAGTGCCCATTTGCCATATCCTGTATTGAAGGAGATACTTGCAGTTAAAGATACTTACAGCTCTTGTAAGTGCATGTTCAAAAGGATTGTTCTCTTGTCTGCATTGAAGCTTCTCTGTCAACAGTACTAGTAAGACTGTGTCTTCAGCTTTAAGTTTTGGGTTAAAATGTAACAGGGAATGTTTGAGGAATATTGAAGATCAAATTACAAAAGTCTGAATATACAATGTATTTTATTAGAGCCTAGTATATCAAAATGTCATATAATGTTATAAAACTACATTGCTTGTATTATGTTTTATAATAGTATAATTTATAATCTGTAAACATGTACAGTAATATTCATTATATTGCATACTAATAATTATATAATTTTTTCCCAATTTATTATAGTATTTACAATTATTTTTATTTTCTCTTTGCAGGAAGTTCAAGAAAAAGCCTCTGTTTTTATTATGCAGTTGGACTTAACTAGAGCCATTCCCAGCCTTATAGTTGCCTTTGTCATTGTAGCTAATGGGGATCGCCAGGGACACAAAAGGTCTTTAGTTTTACCATCAATGGGAGCTTTGATTTCTAGTATTAGCTTCACTGCAATATCATATTTTTCCTTGTCACTCTCTGTCCTATTTGTATTTGCATTTATTACTGGACTGTTTGGGAGTATAGCAACTTTCCTTGGAGGAGGCTTTGCTTACATAGCAGAGGAGTGTCACGATGAGAAGCAGAAAACAACACGAATAGCTGTAGTGGATTTGATTTTTGGAGTTGTATCTGGATTGGCAGGACTGTCATCTGGCTACTTTCTAAGAGGAATAGGCTTTGCATGGACATTTGTGATAGCATCTCTGCTCCATGTCATTAATATAATCTATATTGTATTTTTTCTGGAAGATACTGTAGGTGTATCTCAATTCCAGCATGAAGCACCAGTATCCTGGAAAGAACTTTTTAGGGAGACATTTTCTGGAGTGTACATGCTTTTTCAAACTGCCCCTTATAAAAAGAGAATTTTAATAATTGTGTTACTTTTTACATTTATGACTTATTTGTTTACTGTGCTGGGTGGGAGTTCACTTTTTACACTGTATGAACTGGATGAGCCACTCTGCTGGAATGAAGTATACATTGGATATGGAGCAGCTGCATCCACTTCTGTCTCACTGACCAGCTTTTTAGGAGTTTACTTATTTTCCAAATGTCTCAAAGACATTTATATTGTCTTTATTGGGATGTTTTCTTACATTGGAGGAATGATCATGGCTGCCTTTGCCAAAACTACTCTGCTCATGTTTTTAGGTGAGTTCAGAATCAGTTATTCCATGGTCAACAATGTATATGAAAATACTGCTGTGTTATCTGTAGTGAATGCAGTTGTTGGATGTTGAATGTGCCACCTTGAAAGGGTCACAGAGAGGTAAAATATAAATGGGTGATCAGCCTGATCTAGGATTTGATTAAAAGATGAACTGTGTGAACAATGGAATTACTGCTTATGGTTTTAGTGCCATAGAAATATATTTGATTTATAAATTTCTCTGTTCTCGGAGAATTGTGTCTCAGTGCACTTGTAGTCTGACTTTTCTGTTGCCTTTTACTATTTGGGGAACTAAGTGTTCAAAAGTATAGGACTAATGCAGTTGCAATATATTTGTAAATCCCTGGATTTTAATTAGTTCAATGTCTCATGGCTGCTTTACAGTGAGAGTGCCATCTTTGTTCTGCTTTATGCCTATTCCCGTTCTCCGATCCATGCTGTCAAAAGTGGTTCTCCCTGGTGAACAGGGTAAGTAGAATTGTTTTTAAACAATAAAATAATACAGTGCTTCAGAACAGAGATGTGCAAAGATTACCTTTAAACAGACAGATATTGGTACTTTAAGATTCCTTTTCTTTCAAGTTCTGTATAATATGAGCCTGTGTCTTGACATTAATGGTTTCTGGTTCTGAATTAAATATAAACAATACTGTGTTAAAAACTACTGCAAGTTTCAACTTTCAAACAAAATACTGTTCTTAAATTAAAGACCATGGGAAACTTGAAGCAGAGAATGCCCAAGATTTATACAAATGTTTCACAAGGGCCTCTATATTCACAAGATTTGGCATGCAGAGAAAGATATGTTATTTAGTCAATTTCTCACTTACTAATTTAAAAAGGTAAGTAGTAGGTGGTCAATCTTCATAGCACTTGGAAACAATTAGACTTGTATCCTGAGCTGTGGAGCAGGACCCCAACTTCAGGCCTGTGGCTTCGAAACATATCCCTAGAAATGTAACATAATACTTCTCAAAGTCCTTTCCTTATAGAACACAGAAAAAAGCATGTCAGGCCTCAAAATACGGCTCTAATATTCCATATTTTGCTTTTGGGGAGTGTGTATTTTCTAGATTTTGGGAAACATACTTTCTAGAAACATTTTTCTGAGTTGCTGTATTTTACTTTTTAAAAGATTAATCTTTATACACTAAAACAAAGACCTCTTTGTACTAGCTGTGCTAAAACGCACCTCTGGTATTGAGTTTCTTGGCATTCTTCAGGGCTTTGGCTATTTGAGTAGTTTGATGAAGCAATCAGGTTGCCTCTTGTCATCCTTTTCTGCTTACCTAGTGCGATTTTGGTTATGGTTCTGTGACTATGAATGCAGCTCCAGAAAATGTGTTCAACAAGACGCTTGTGGGACAGACTGCCACCCCAAAGGGTAGTTCAGTCCAAAAAATGTTGTTTGTTTCTTTTCAAAAATGAGAAGGCAGTGGTTTTAAGCTGAACCAGCAGTCCTTGTTGAATCAATATTTTCCACATATAAAAGTGAAGGTTAGAGAAGGAAGAAACAAGAAGGGAAAAAGTAAAATGAAGAAGAGAACTGGAAGGGGTAAAGGATGGAGATGTGCACAATATGGTTAGTGAGGATGAACAGGTTAAATTTGATGAGATAAGCAAATGCAAGAAAGTAGGCATGATAACAAAATAATAGGAAAGAAAAATAGTTTCCATCAACAAAATGTTTTGTTTATTTGTTGGGTTTTTGTTCACTTAAAATAACTAGCATTTTGTAGGAGTTGCCACTGTTTTCATAGAAAAGTATGATCACCTAGTGCTTAAAACTTGTATACTTGCAAAAATACTGTCAACAGATATATCTTTTGAACCATGTTTTAAAATTTCTGTACTTTGAAGACGTTTTGTTTTGTTTGTAATTTGCCCATTTATTTTTGGCAGGTGCTGTGTTTGCTTGTATTGCCTGTTTAGAAGTTGTGACCGGCACAATGTCAATTTCAGTTTTTAATATTCTCTATGCAACCACTGTTGCATGGTTTTCAGGCTTTAGCTTCCTCCTATCAGCAGGCCTTTGTCTAATTCCACTGTCTGTCCTGTGGTAAGTACAGATCAGGAGGGTTCTTCTGACTGTCTTTGCCAGTAATTTCTATTTTGACATGAATTGAAGCTGAATAGTTTAGTGTGGTAGTCCTCAAACTTTCCCATCTGCTAGTGTGCTGTAGTGGCTCTAGCTTCACACCTTTTCCCTGATCCAGCCACCTTCCCCCAGCTCTGTGCTATGAATTTCCCCCAAACTGAAGATAAGCTGAATGTACTGCCAGTGGGATACACCATACCCTTGACTGCACATGTGACTTCCCTTGGTTTGAGACCTTTACCTGGTCTTTCTTCCAGGAAGGCCTTCCCCACTGATCACATGAAAGGCATGAAATTAATTTTGCAGTCTGAGCTCTTCTCTTGATGCTAATGAGGGTTAAAAACATGACAGTCACCCACTGGGTTTAATGGAAAGCTGTCTGTCCTGGTCTTTGGTCATGGGTACCTTGTGATCCAGTGCCATTAAAATCTGGAAAAGATTTTAAAGCCCAAAAGAATAAATTTCTAAACATGTTTTAAATAAAGGCCTCCATAGCAGTTGTGTCTAATCATACCTAGTGACCATCTAGTAATATGGACAGTGAAATACCATTCATGAGTACTCATAAAGCAAAGATCACTTTACATTATTTCCAGTATAAATTACTTCTTTTTAGGATGCTGAAACAAAAATCTAAATGGCAGAGGAATCACTTTTCATTAGATAGATTTACAGTTGGGGGAAAAAAATGTTTTTTCTTAAGAGGGTGGCACTGTGGCTGGAGACTTGCATATTTTTTCCTAAGACTTTACCTCAGTCTCCTTTTATCTCTGCATCAGCTGCATTTTAAGATTCAAATAGGCAGTGATAATGCTGTAGATTTAGAACATTTCACATAATTTCAAGTCTATTCGTGTTTCATTATAATTATTTACACAGTCTTTACAAAAGATGTAAAGACTGTGTAAATAATTACAATGAAGTAGGAGTAGACTATACTAATGGTGATTTAAAGTAGTGATGGGTCTTAAGACCTGAGGGAATTGAAGCAAAGGGGTCTTGCATGTGAGAAGAATACTTTCCGGTAAAGTAATAAAATGATTGAGAAATTCAGTTACATTAACAAAGGCACAGTAAGTACTTGTTCTCTTAAGTATTATCTTTAGTTTAGTACAATGTAATTAGAGAAAGTCTCTATTAAGAAAGCAAGCTCTACTGCAGAAAAGGAAACATGTTTACCATCAACCACTCCATATTGCAATCAGTACTGTAGCACATCATCACCATAAATTTCTGAAAGTTATATTTCTTTACCTTCTGCCATTAGTTTCAGATATCTGACCCTTTGAATATCCTTTCTCTGCACCTTTCTTTTTAGAGTGTCATTCAGTGTTGCAGTTGGAGAGCAGAAAGGTAGTTGTTCCAGTCAGTAACATGCACAGTAGTTTAGTACTGTGCTCAAAGGCAGCAGTAATGATATTGTCTGACTTGTGTAATTAGAGCAAATAGTGTCACTGCTTTTGTTCACTAAGACACATTTGTGCCACAGAGGATGGCTGCAGAGGGGTATCCTGTGTGTTTGTTGGTGCTGAATCAGCATGCTATACTGAACTATCTCAGCTAAAGATACGTGTCTTATCTTTGTCTTACAGCTGGCTTCTGTGCACAAGCTGGAATGGGGAGGACTTGGCTCTGCTGGTACCTGAAGAAGTATCCAGCTTAGAGAGTGCTGATAGTTAAACAAAGGATCCACATACCCAGGATTTCTAATCTGACATGCAGTGGCAGAGATAGTTATGTCACACAGAAACCACAGAGATAACACAACACAATCTCCAAGTGGCCCTGCAGCAATAAGCACTAAATTGGTACCACTCAATACCCAATCTCTTTTTAGCACTTGACTAAAGCGAGCTATTAACTATGGAAATAGACTGACAATTGAGATTAATGCTACTTCAGCATGAAGGAAAAAATAAGGTACGATGGTACTTTTTCCACTTACCCTTTCTCAAGTTTGAGAATGTCAGAATGTGGATTGTGATACATCTTGTATCACTTTAAGTTGGGTGACAAAGACAAGCTTAGCAACCCAGAGGACGCTGGCAATTCTGCTGAAGCCATTGCAGCTTGTGCCAGCTGAGGATGTGGTCCACTGCGTACATCTTGAAAGGCCTGTCTTAACAGTGAAGCCCCCAAACTGCCTAAAATTACTAAACTAAAAAATAGGTTTTTTCAGAAAGCAAACTGGAGGCAGTACTTATACCTGCCATAAGTACACTTACTGTTCTGCAGCTAGCAGTGTGTTTGTGTAAGTTTAACACAAGATGTGTGGACCTTGCCTGTGACTTAGCTCTTGAAATGGCTTTTCACACAGAACTGTCAGAAAATTTCTTGCTGAGAAATCTTGCAGAGTGTGAAGTTCAGCCTAAACCTACATTTTGCAGAGGCCATATTGCATATTTATCAGTTTCCATATATTAAGGAATGCATACAGACATCTCTGTTTTGTCCCAGAGATATTTCTTGTTTTCTAGTTAAGTTGGTACTTAGCTTAAAGGTGTCTTTTACTGAAAAGCTGTGATAGCATTTCCTATCTGTAGATCTTCATTTTTTTAACAACCCTGAAATGAGGTGACAAAATCAGAATTAATAATCTAATTATCTTGCAACAAATGCAGCCTAATTTATGAACATTTGAACAGCACTTCTAATCTTCAAAGCACTTTACAAATGCTATTCAAAACATCCATCCATAATAGATACTATTCTCTTGGTTGGATAGAGAGAAATTAACAGAGTGCAAGTGACATGCCCAGGGCCCCAGTGCAAACTGGTGAGACTGCCAAACCTAGGAATCAGTTTCAGCACTGACTCCTCACCTTTTCCCTTAAGATCTTTAAGTAGAAATTATCCTGAGTATTAGATTCTAGAATGCACAGCACAGCAGAAATGTGAATGTAACATCATGTTAAGGACCACTCCCATCTGTTGATTTTGTTAAGAGTTTGACAGCCAATACTGTTCTGATCTCTCAAAGTTGTGTGTGACTCTTTTCCCCCAAAACAGATTAGGTAGAAAAAGCAAAACAATGTAAAGTGGCTGCCATTTAGAGAATGAAACCTGTAGGAAAGCAACTACAATGACTTCACATGCACACAGCTTAGGATGAAAATGCAGACAGACATAGCATGTACTGTATAAACAATGAGCTGCTTACAGCCACTGATACCCATCCTATGAACAGAAAGACTCCTGCAGAACTTCCCAGTGGTACTCCACCAAAAATAGTAATGCCAAATCATGATGATACTCTTATAGATCCTTTATAACTGAATGATTGCATTCTTTCCAAGTTATGTGTCATGATCTCAGAGAAGCCTGGAAGAAGGTTCAAATAATTTAAAGGGAGAGCTTACAATATTCAGGATACCACTATCTGCCCATCACAGGTGAAAACAGGGCCCTTTATCCAGGCCAGAGGGAATGTGCTAACACCTCTAGCTAGCTCTTACACTTCTGTCCTGAACTCCCAAGAATGATGCTGGCAATTAAAGATCATTAGCTTTCTCTCGGTAGTTTAGACAAGAGCCAGAAAATAAAACTGCTTAATGCCTTTGAGGTGCCCAAGCTACTGCCAAATGATTGGAAACATGAGCTGAGTGCTACAATAACCAGTGGGTCCAAAACATAATGAGTACTTGTAGAGAGATTAAGAAAACACTGATGTAAAGGATTTTAGCACAAACATTACATTGTCTTCCTTGCCTCTTCATTATGCAGTTATGTAAAGCTTTATGAAATTAACTATTTCACACACAACTGCCTGGAAATAAAAAAGCAGATGCAGAAGGGACATGTACCTTCACTTGCTCTTCAGTGCACACCTCTCCTAGTACTTGGGAGCTCACAACAAAGTGAGCCACTTGCACAGTGGTGCTGTGTCTGTCCAACAAGCACGTACACCTCAGGAATGGCTTTGATATGATTTAACTGCACAAAGTACTTGCTGTTTGCTGAGTGTTTCTGGTAGATGGAGCATTTAGAACTGGCTATAAATTTAAGCCAAAACACATGGAGGATATGAACTGTGTTTTTAAAAATCCTTGCACAGTGGAAGCTGAGGAACCAAGTACTAATATGCATCAGATTATTAAAGCAAAATCTATTAAGTTTATAATAATTTCTTTATTTGTATATAAATACAAATTATTTTGACATAATAATAATAAAGTTTGGTTTTTTAAAACTCTGTTGCATTTGTAGTTGTTCTGCTTTTAAATTTTGGTTTTTTTTGACAAATGGCCAATGGCATGACTGATACAGGATTGTTGGTGTAAACAGGAGCAGCACCACGGTATCATCTTTTTTTTTATGGTCATAACACAAACAGCAGAGCAGATGTGCTTTTGCTTCCCTCCTGCACCTGAGGAGAGGAAAGGATGCTGCCCAGAACACTGGCACCAAGAGGAGTTGGGGAGTTACAGAGTAGGGACAGCACTGCCACCTGTAAGAAGTCATGGTGGGGGCTTGTGTTGCACCTGCCAGAGCAGCAGAACTGGAAGTGCCTTCCTCCCCTTACCCAGGCCAGATCTGCCCCAGCTCCAGTGCCCGGCACACCCCACTCAGCTGCCTCCATGGGTTGCTCTGTGCAGCACCTGCTTTACAGAATGAGGCTTGTACAAAATGGGAAGAATGGGCTGGGGCAGGAAGCCCAGTCCACAGCCCAACCCCCTGTAGCACTGAGAAAATGTAACCCTTCCTTTTTACCTCAAAAGCTTTTTACATCAGTCCTGCTTGACTCCCATTTCTCAAACAGCATAAATTCTCAGACAGGCCTCTTACACATACTATTTGCTTCCCAGCCTGGCTAACCCCTAGGATTAGCTTCCTTACAGACATAATGAACAATGCAACTTCCTGGCTCTGACTACAGCTAGATCTCACCCAAGATTATTACAAAGTATACTAATCATTGAACAAAACCACCTCTGCTTCTGCTTTTACACTGCCCTAGTAAGAAACTCTAGTAAATTACTTGTCTTAAGGTAGTTTTGCTTAGATGCAACAGCATCCATCTTTCAGCCAACACTAGGAAAGGCCAACCAGCTCAATACCCTGAAGTGGGGAACTGTAAAGTACCAGTGTCCGATTGTTGGATGGCTCCCTGTTTTCTTGAAGAGTGCAGGTAAGATGGCAGACCTCCTAAAATCCATGCCAGCATCTTTAACTTGTCCCAGACCTGGCAATGTAATCCCTCAGCTTTTCTGGCCTGAGCCTTGAGCAGTAAAAAGCCTACTGAATCCCAAGCTTGCTTCATAACAGTTTGGTTTTGTTTTATTATAAACCAGCAGCCAACTCTGATATTTAATAAAGATTATCAACTCACAGATGAGGACAGCTGTAGAAAACAAAAATGTGAGTAGGTTTGCACTTGCATGTTCAATTTATTGGTCCCCTCTTTAATCTCCCCAAGGAAAAAAACCCAACAAATTAAACAGCTTGTACTGCATAGCACAAGCCTCTAATCTCTACAAGTCTTAAGTGACAGAAAATTTTAGAAGCTCCAATTCTTAAATGAAACAAATTTAAATATAAAACCAAATAAGACCACCACTAAAGTGAGTCATACTATTATCTTAATGTTTCCAAAATGCTGCAATGTTTTGCATATAAAAGCACTATAAAATTTACAGGACAGAAGCTAGAGGCTTTGGCCCAAACTGATAGAGAATTTGTAGTAGTTATAGGCCCACTGTAAAGCACAAGGGAGGTTCGCAGTTGTGGAAAAAGGTTTATAGCAACATTCCTGATAAAATTATATACAACAGAACACTAATTACATTTAACCAAGTCATTAAAACTTGCTGAATAAAGACAGTTCCTGTTTTAGAAATACTCTTTCAAGTTCTTCATATCTGACAAGAGAAAACATTTTTTGAACCACAGACTTTTTTCCTGAAATGCCACATTGTATTACCTGCCTTGCAGGATTGATATAACATATACACATGTATGACATCAGCAATAGCTGTTACAACTCTGAATTTAATAAAACCACTTAGGCACACAAAAACCCTTCCAGTGGTCTGCTCCCTTAAAAGATGTATTTAAGTATAAATCTCTCACTCTTCCTTAATTAAGATCTGATTTTAGTAAACCCACAAATATTTTTTTCTGCATTTGTACCACCATATTTTCATGTCCTTACTGCAGCAGCTTATTAGGTACTTTAATAATTCTGCATTCTTTCTTAATACTAAAATACCTAGACCTGGGAATGGTCTTGTGGATTATGTTCAAACAGATTTTAAAATATCTCTTTAAACCCCAAGTGGAACTTGCTTCTACTTCCAGAAACCAAAATACCCTCTCAGGGACACATGAAAAAAACCTAGACCTTTAATTCCACTCTTACAGCAATACTTTCAATTCTACATAAAAGCTTAATAGCTCACTCAAACAGCTGTCAAGAGAGGGCTACAATGTATGTAACTGGCACTGCCCAAGTTAAAAACCTTTAAAGATATTACAACAAAAGGGACAACACTGGGTCATGGATAAGAGATTCTTGATTTAGGATTAAATATATTTTGAAACACAACAGCATTTATAGCAAACTTTTATTCAATAGTTTAAAAAGTGTATGGAAATTTTCATGAACAAAGAGTTATGCAACGGAAAATACCTTCCTCTTCCCCTATTAAATGCATTTACCACAGTAGTCAGTTTTAAAATGCCTGGGTATTTTTGAATTTCTTGTATACATATATAGCATTTCCATATTTGAGAAGCTATTGTCCTGAGCAGTTTATGAAAAGGCATTATTTAAACTACTAGTTACAGGACATTTGTATGATTGGAAACAAGCACAGAACAATTTAGAGACATTAAACATTTAATGTGCCTTTTCATTAAGGAAGGCAAGTGATAACTAGGTCTGCTTGCTTAACACTGTGAGTGTCAATTTAGTATACCATGTACTTAGATCTGCACTAGAAAGACACACACAAAACATTTTTCTGAAGTATATTTTGTTACAATAAACCAAGCTTGTGCTCCATCATCATGTGTGGCTCTCCCATAACCTCACTCTGGGAAGGATCTGAAAAAAGAAAAGTTGACAGCATGAAACCTTTACCAAGGTACAAAGACTAACAACAACTAATGAAGGTGAACATCTCTTTTCATTATAATGCTTAGTGCAATAGTTACTTGACTGATTTTTGACAGTGTTGCAGAGAGCAGTTCTGTAACTCAGAAGCCTCTATCCAAAGCACTGATAGAACAAACACATATATTGTGGAACGGCTTGTCCTAAGGACACACACACATTTCAAGTAAAACCAACCAGTTCTGCACAAGCACAGACTCCAACAGCCTGAATCTCAAAGGGATTACACCACAAGTTTAGTGTTTGAGAAAACTCAAGTCTGACTGAAGCTTTTCTCCATAGCTGCCCTACGCCTCTCTCCAACACAACACAAGTTCACAGTTCTCCCTCCTGTTAGGTGGGACATAATTCTGGTTTCTCTTCTCCACCTAGCTGCCTAATTTCACAGAAATTCTACACCTGTAAATACATCTGAGATTTCCTCCATTCTGTAGAGTATGGTTGACATTAGTCACTGTACTCAAAGGCTACGAAGGAATGTGCCGAGGACACAAGAGAGACCAATACTGACAGTATGAACTCCTTTTCTTCACAAAAAAAAATTAAAAAAAAAAAAAAAAAAAAAACAAAACAAAACCAAAACAAACCCAGAGCCAGTATACATGTTGTGACTGTTTGGAAGAAATACACTTTTCTTTATGGGTGCATCAATCATGTTTTCCTTCCATAAATGAGACATATTAATGCCTCTGATTCCTCCAGAGACAACAAAAATATCTGGTCCACTTTCTGATAAATAAAGCCCTTAACAAAAACACTTGTAACCCACTCACTCCTCACCACTCTATAAAAATCTAAGTTTGTTGTGAGCAGTGGGAAATAACCAAATGTCTACAAATTATGTTCAACATTGCTCTACCCCTGTGGACAACAGCCCAAGATTCCTTCCTTTGGTCCCTCTATATCCATCTCAGAAAACAACCCGAAATTTGGGGGTTATTTTCATGCCTCTAGATTCATATTTGTTACTCCATTATTTCCAGCTCCCTACCTCCCCAGCTATTTCCATTCTCCAATCCCACTTAAAAATAATCTCTGCCTCCTTCCATCTCCTTAAATACAAGCTAGAAGTAATTTGTTCAAAAGCCATTTTTCCAGGTTTATTCTATTCCACACATACTAATAGTCAGCAGGCTACCATGCAACCTCAGCCTGTTGAGTTCATTTGAGGGAGCCTTTCCCCTGCTAAGTATCTGTTCCATTAATTCTGTACCTCTTCTCCAACATCATCTTCTTAATTACAAGGTGTAAAAAACTTTGTAACCTCTGCAAAAGTACTTTAAAAGCTCCTGAGGAAAGAGACATACAACATACATGCATAATCTACTTCTTTGGAAACCCAGCCTACAAGCAAGACAGCCTACTGTCTTGCTCAATATTTCAGAGTAAATTCCACATAACTTACAGCTGAATTACGTTTATTTCTCCTTCCCCAGTTCTTCTTTGCTTTTAGGATTTAGTGTTGTTTGTTTCATTTTGGGAGTTTAATTCTCTTGTTCAGTAGAGGCAAAGAACTTCATAGCTCCCAAATTTAGCCTTTAAATATTTCCATAATATTAAAGCCAGAATGTATTTACCATTAAGGATATCCTCAAAACCAATGCATTCATCATTTCCCCTCAAAATATCCATTGCCATGTTTGAGCTGTGAAGAAATGGTAGACGCTGGACCTGTAAAAAGAGTTCAAGCAAGAGTTCAAATCTCAGCAAGTCTGAAAGAGAAAGGGTTCATATTTGGATTTCTCAGTCTGAAGAGACTTAGAAAAATCAACAGCCAGAAAAAGCAACACTGGAATAAGAGAACTACTGGCATACAAAGACACACAAAAACCACCATCTTCTTTTGGTTATCTGTTTGAGAAGAACAGCCTTCTAATAGATTTTTAGTTTTCACTGTGGTGTAGGTAGTACATCAAATATTGCACTTTAAAAAATAACAAAGTACTTTCTGTCTACTCTGTAAAGCTCCTCTCACAAAGTTGGGGAGGTTCACTGCAAAGCTCCAGACCTGAGGTCAGTACTGGATGACTGATGTATACTGCAGAGTTTGGGAACTACATTCTAAGCCTCCTGCATCTCTAACACGGGTGAGGAACGCAAGTGAAAGAGCTATACTGACTTTCACATTCAAATATAATCCTCCTTCTAATTAATCTAAATCATAATTATGTCTCTGATCTCAACCAATTCTTAAGCTTCAAGTCCACTCCTAGTTACTTTCAACAGTCTTCTGTACCCTTCACTCACAGTATTTCTGAAAAAATTTCAAATAGCACACATTGATTTCAGAGCATAAATTTTCTGAGAATGCATTCACTACTGCTAGAGATACTTCAGCTGAACTACAAGAAAACTTCTATACCCAACATGAATCTTGAAGTGAAAAACCTTCTGATCACCGTATTTCCCCCACCCATCTCCCAAAACCACCTCTGGAGACAGACTAACAGGATATCCTCACCTCCCTCATTCTCTGCAATGTGCTAATGTTAGTTAGGAAAAAGATTCCTCAAGACAGCACAGCTGAGACCAAGGGATGTTTGCGTATCTCACATCCTGACTTTCACACCTTCTGACCAGTAACTTCTTCCAAGCTTAATGCAGCTCACTGTGGTTTAGTACAAAATTCCTTATCACTCAGAGTGCAAAATTGCTCTAATTCACTTGGAAAACCTACTCTTAGTAGCTTAACAACCTTCAAGAAGACAAAAAAGTTAACTAGGACCAATGAGCTTTCTATGTTTCCCTTTCTCCAGCTACCCTCAATCCTAGGAGAAAAGAAGGAAAAGGAGACAGACTCAGATTCTCAATTAAGAGTTAAAACCTTTGAACTTAACTCCCTGTAGAGATCCCTTGATCTTACAACAAAGGCTGAGGAACAATAAGCACATAGAAAACTCTCTGTTTCAGGTTTCACATTACCTCTACATCTACTCCCAAATCACTACGAGCTTCAGACCCCTAAATCTCTTTTCCCTACAGCTACAGAGACTCCTTTCCTGTGAAGGTCATACGTTCTGCAGTGGAGAGTATTAATTTTAGGAATCAATACTCAATTCCTCCTGCTTTTCTCTGAAGGCTTACAGGAAGCTATTCCACAGCAAAGCTAGAGCAGTTACCACTTCACCAAATAACCAATAAAAGAACAGCAGTTAAGAGGCTTCAGTATATGGACTGCTCTAAAAACTAGTAATTGCACTGTTTGGTTCATCGTTTTTAACAGTGAATTAATTTCTTTTGGAAACATAAGGTATCTCAACAAAGAAAGATGTGTCTCTGAAAGCATGCTTCAAGGTAAACATTTTTTTCAAATGGCCTAAGTTATATCAGTTGGATAAAAATGCCTACCTGTTTCACTGCTCTGAATTCCATCTGCAGCTTTAAGGGTGCATGGATTCCTTGGATGTTTCTCAGTGTGGAAAAGTTTGTTTTATCTTGATTTAACTGGAACTGTCACAAACAACAGTGATTTTTATTTTAGAAAAACTTACTTTAAAGTACAGCCACAGAAGAAATTTGTGACATCCTACTTAAAAGAACATGCTTACTAAATATGTATGTAAAAATTTAGTGATACCATCAAACATTTCTCGAGTGTACAGGAAAGAGTGACGCAGTAAGATTTCTATGAAGCTGAAGTTGGTTTTTTGCTGGATTTTATTCCAAATTAATAGCAGAAATTTTATTTTGTTATTTTTGATTATCAGGAGATGTAACACCACCAAGTGGTACAGTTTTGCACTACTTTACAACGATATTGTCTGGATGAATAGGAAGCTAAGTCAAGTTTAAAAATCACAAAAACTAATTTGATGTCATTAGTTAGTCATCAAAGACTACTTGAAAACACTTGATGTACTTCTTTTCTGGTCAAGCAGGGAAACAGAGCACCACTTACACTCCTTATAATTGTGAAAAGCAAATGAAAATCATATTTTTCCCAACTACTCTCAAACTTACCAGTAAGACAAAGAAAATCTATTTAGTAGAGGCTTTTTAAAGAAAAAGTACTCACTCATGTATACTGGAGTACAAAGAAGGAAGTTATACTTAATGTTAAACTTAAGCTTAAATAATCAAAAAAATTCAAATCTCTAACTTTAAAATCTGTTCTCCATCACCACAACAAAACCCTCTTATTATGAGAACGTCATATTTATGAGAAGGGATCTCAAAAACCAACTGAAAAATACAAGTCAAAGACATAACAAGCATTTTTTCTACAACAATCTATACTGAATGCTCTTCAAATGGTAGTGGAAAATACTATTTATATGCCTCATCCTAATCTTATAATTCTGGTTACATTATTTTTTCATTTCTTTAATTTTATAAAGAGAAGGATTTTTGGGTAGCAGAGACATTTGGTTTCTACCAGTGCTACCTGAAAAACCTGTTTAACATTTATAGCAGCAAAAACAACCATATCTATCTATCTATCTCAGGCTAAGTTAAATACTTTCCCATTCAAATATACATGAAAATAATTATTAAAATGGCCTTAAAATGACAGAAAAATTAACCCAATGTGAAGAAAAAATTTAGAAGACTCACAATACTTCTTAGGGGATCACATAGCCTATTTCTGCGCATTTTTGTCTCCTTAACATGTGATCTTTTAATTATGTAGGTTTTGTATAGCAAGAACAGAGTTAAAAACTAAGTATAGCAACCAGTTAAAAAAAAATCAATTGACAAATAGCTCTGAAACATTAACAGTATTTATAAATAAACTCACAAATTTGGTGTCACAAAATCATCCTTTTAATGCAAGGCAACACTAACATTGGCTAAAATCAGAATATTAGACATTATAGTCAGACCTTGCCCTGCTGTTTAACTTAGCAATTTGGAACATTCTATCAAAATAACTTCTTTGCTTCCAGGACAGTTAGATACACGGTATCTTCTGCACTGACAAAGCAGGCACCAGAGACATTCAGCTCAACCACCAAGCCTGACCTCCCTCTACCTTCCACAGACCACTTGCAATGGTCCATGAGCA
This sequence comes from Agelaius tricolor, assembly GCF_023055355.1. NCBI lineage: Eukaryota > Metazoa > Chordata > Aves > Passeriformes > Icteridae > Agelaius > Agelaius tricolor. Next base: position 2,006,743 of record NW_027269269.1, read on the forward strand.
AGGACTGAGCCAGACAAGATTGCAAACATTTATGATAAACTGTAGGTGTAAAATGTCTAGATGGGATCGAGGAATTTATGGAAAAATATGTAAGTGTTCACAGGCTGAAAGTCTGAAAATGAAGACAGACTACAGAAATCTACAGAAAAAAATGGGAGGATCAGCCTTCATGAGGTGACAGGTGTGCCCCTAGCCTACCTATGGTGGCTGCACACACACTCTTGGATGACTAAACCTGACCACACAAGTCCCTACTCAGAAGCCTGCTTATACACACTTGAAGTGAGGAGAGATATAAGTAAGAGATTAATGTTAAAGAGACTTGCCGACAATGTTATTTGAATAAATAAAATGTTAGTATTGTTGAACACCTTCATTCTGTTAAAGACCCTGCTCATTACTTGCTACTGTATAAAGCAGTCCAGATAACCACACCGTTAATTTAAATTTCATAATTAGTTAAGAGTGAAGATGGCTACATTTGATCTTATGCTTACATTCTTTTCTGTCAACTCCAGTGGGTGGCTGGGCAACAATTCATTTTTCACACTTGTAAAGCTAGAAGAATAAGTAGAAAGGACATTAACTTCAAATAATTGGGATATGGTTTTTTAAGTTGCATTCCAAAACCAATCCCAGATACAAATACCAGAGACACACAACTAGCAAAGTCCAAATAGAAAAAAAAAAAAAAGATTAATAGTGAACCAGCAAGTAAAACCTCTAACTACAGCCCTATCAGAAGAAAGTTTCAAACATCCTTTATGCGTGACAAAACAGAATGTGTTTTTCTTCCTTGATAGCTTTCAGAAAGAGATTAAGATACTTATAAATGAAATCATAATAGATTTAATTATGTCCAAGCTACACTGTATCTTATTTTGAAGCCTCCAAGCTTTTGTAATTGAATATTGTACACACCTTCTCCCCAATGCCAGTTGTACAGCATTTTTAAACTCCATTAACTTATTCTGTATTCCTTATCCAAGACAGAGACATAAGTTTTGCACTTGGGTAAAAATGGGAAATTCCAAACTATTTTTATTATATTACTTTCGGGGTTTGTCCCAGTGCTGAAATTAAGCATTCCCCACAGTGTTATGGCACACTCATATAAACGTATATTAAAACTATCAGATATTTCACAATTATCAATACTTTGCTGTTTCTTTTCTAAAGGACAGCATCACAGAGGTAAATGCCTGTTTGCAACACACCTTGCAAGAAACTTCTGTAAAAGCCAACATTTAACACACACTGCAGTTCAGCACTGTCTATGACACAATTCAGCAAGCAAAAGAAAAGTGTACCCTCTGCGCAGAAGATCATGACCTTCAAACAGCCCTGCAGCTGAAACGTCGGTAAATGAGATACTATCCTTCAACAGAGAAGCAGCACCTCTGGAATTCTGGAACAAAAAAAACCAACCAAACCAAACCAAACAAAAAAAAAAGAAAAGGAAAAAAAAAAAAAGATTACTTCAAAAGATTACTTCAACAGCCAGACAACCAGATCACTTTTGTATGGGCCATTAGGCCAGCCAAATGAAAGGAAGTGCTCAAAAACTACTTAAAGTACCCCTGGACTTCAGAGTTTCTTTAAAATAGAGGCAAAACCAGAAACCCTACACTAATACTGAATTCTTTCAGAGAGTCTGATAAAAACTAAAGGTACTGACAACATTTTTGGATCTGGTTGACCCAGAGCAAGTTAAACTCACAATATACCCCCTGTTTGTTCCCACCCTGGGCTGCAGGGATGGAAAGGAAAGAGGCAAGTGTCCTGACAGCTGACAGGACAGAAAGGAGCATTCCTTCATTTACTGCAATACTGACGCAAGATCAAATTTAGGCACAGTTTGAGGCTGCCATAAGGAGGACAAGGTGTATTTGAGCAGTCCAGTATGCAATTAACTGAAAGAAAAAAGGCAAGCATTAACTTGTAGTGGATCACCAGAAGTCCACAGAAATACTAAGTACTGCTTACTAGTAACCCAGGCCACTAATTTCACTCTAACCTACCCAAATTTATTGAAGTGAATAAAAATTGCTCCACCAATAGGGCAGTATCTAATACACAACAAAAGGTGACAGCAATGATCTCTGGAAGATGACAGTGATGAGCAGTTCATTGCAAGGGTTTCCCCCAGCAGCACTGTCATATCTAACAGAAAACTCATGCTTACAGCTAAGATCTTTTGTGCCAACATGTGAGCTCGCAGTAACACAAGAGCTGTAGGACAGTCCTAACGTGCCTGTTGTTCCACGCATATAACGCATCTACCAATTTACACACTCAGCACTGACCAGACCTTTGTGAGGCTGCTGTAAATGAAAGCATTAAAGCGATACGGTACCTGGATGACCTGACAAGAGGGAAGATCAAAGTTAAACTCGCGGAGAAAACCACGCAACACGCCCCAAAACCAACACTCTCGAGTCACCCCAGTGCCCGGCCCGCCTGAGGCGGTCCCAGCGCTGCTGCCCACCACGGAGGGCCCAGGCGTGCCCTCCCTCCCCGGGAGCTGCGCCGCCGAAGCCGCAGGCTGCGGGAGGCTGGGACTGCCGGGGCTCCCCGTCCCGCCCCGCCGCAGGGAAGGGCTTTAAGTACAGCCGCCACGGGCCCTCCGTGCGTCCCGGTCCCCCGCGCCCGTGAGGAAACCCGCCATGGCCGCGCCGGACCCCTATGACTCAGCACGGCCCCGCTGCCCCCGGTTACGCCGAGAGGGTGAGGGCCGGGGGAGACGGCGGGGGCGGCGGGGCAGGAGGTTCTGTCCGGTCCGGTTTGGGTCGGTGCGGTCCGGCACCGGGACACCTCCGACCACCCAGCGCCGCCGCTGCCCGCACTCACCATCTTGAGCCCCCGACGCGCGCAGCCACTTCCGCCGCCGCCGCTCGCTCACTTCCGTCCCGCCCCCCGCGGGCGTCACAGTGCGAGGGGCGGGGCCGCGCGGGGCCATGGGGACGCTGGGGGGGCGGTGACTGATGGTGGCCGGGCCACCTCGCCCCGCGCCCTGTGAGGGTGAGGGGTTCGTGTCCGGCCTGGGCCCTCCTTTTCCATGGCTTTCTTACTCGGAGGTCTGTGCCTTGTAAACTGAACGCGCTGTTCGCTGAAGCACAGGGTCAGTTAGGTTGGAAAAGACCTATCAGACCAGCGAGTCCAACCCAGATCGAACACTGCCATGTTCACGACACCATGGCACTAAGTGCCACATCCAGTCCTTCCCTAAACACCTCCGGGCACGGTGACTTCGCCACCTCCCTGGGCAGCCCATTCCAAATCACCCTTTCTGTGAAGAAATTCCTCCTCATGTCCAACCTAAACCTCTCCTGACAAAGCTTGAGACCATTTCCTCTTGTCCTGTCGCTTGTAATCTGGGAGAAGAGGCCGACCCCCACCTGGCTGCACCCTCCTTTAAGGCACTTGGAGAGAGCAATAAGGTCACCCCTGACATCTTTTCCAGGCTAAAACTTCTCACATGCCAGCAAAGCCTAGCTGTCTCAGTGCCACTGTGGTCCCAAGCAGGAGCTAAAGTTGACAAACACCTTCACATAGTGGACCGGGCAGCCGTGTCTGGTATGGGGAGCTTTTCTCGGTCAAACATGTCCCGTCCCGCTCTCCCACAGGCCGCAAAAACTCCTTGAGTGACACCAAAAGCATCACAGTGCTGATGGCCTGAGGTGGTGAAACCAGGCAGTGAAATACTTCCAGAGAGTTTTCCATATATTTCAATGCATAGCTCCATATGTGTATCTGGGATATTTAATTTATATATTTCTTGTGAGACGTGTAGCTCATTCAATCCTTTAACCTTTTAATTTGGGACTTAGTAACCCAAACTGACCTGTTTTTATAAATTTTATATGTCGCAATTAAACTCCATCTCCCTCTCTCATGCACACACACAGACACAGAGGCAATATTTAAGCAGAAATTTTATATATGTTTTAATGGCACTCAGATTTGTAAAAAAAATAAGACTGGAAAATTAATACACTTTATACTCCATTTTCCTGTTTCTTGGACAATATCTGTACACTTCTTAAATCCCCCACCCCCCACATTCTCAACCCAAGTTCTGGCCCTTTGTATTTAAGTCTTAGGTTTAAAGCAAAAACTTCAAAAGAATGAGAATGGAGGGCTGCAGTTTTTAAAATCATTTTTAGGAAAATGAGCACCACAAAGGTTTCTCTGATCTTATAATTATAATGGGTACTTGGTTATTGTGGTGCTGGATTCATTATTATAGAATAGATGTGAATACAAAAAACAAATCAAGTTCCTGTTTGACTGCAGCTTACAGAAAGCTAGGTTTTGTCACTAAATGTATTTATTTATTGACTGAGTTTGTTGATCAGGATATGACTGTAGAGATGAAACATCTAACTTTCAAAGTCATTCTTGCAGGACACAGACAGGATGCAATCACTCCATGTACATTTTTGACATCACTGCAATCCACAGTCTAGGCTGCATAACATAAAAGGGCATACATTGCAAGAAAGAACTGGTTTTCCTTTGCAGGCTTTCACACTGGGGAAAACTTCCAGACATAAACACAAATCACACACGTATTTTTTTCAACAGATTACCAAGTATTTCAAATTGGAGCAAGGCTTGATTTCTTTCACAACCAGCTTTGCTTTAACAATCTTACAGTGAGCATCTTGATAGTGGGTGATTGGGTGCCTCTCTGCAACCCCACTGCAAAGACATAGGAGTTGCATGAGCAATTGTCAGGCTGACCAAATTGGGAATCAGAAATGAGAGCCCGTGGTGAGCAATTTGTCTGCTTCTTTGACAGCTCAGAAGCAGATAGAAAGTGAGATGCAGTGACTGCAGTTGCTAAAAGGGTCTTCTTGTCTGGGGACACTCTTTTAAGAGGATGTGGACACCTTAAAATTAGTGTAAAAATAACTATAGCTCCTCTAAATTGGTAACTTCCATAAAGTTAGGATGATGAATTTCACATGTTGCCTTCAAACGTAAACTCCAAATGTTTTGTGAGATTTTTTTTTCATCACTTTGTGTCGTGGAGGTCTGAAATGTATGACTGTTTTGTGTGTTTTCTGGATATTTTTTACCACAGCATTTTTGGAATGTCAAATCTGGTCTTTTTGGTTTAGCTGTGGACCTTCATTAAAGATTTAAGCTATCCTTAGACAATGGATACTTTTATCTTTTGGAAATGGGGAAGTGTTCACTCTTTTTAAAGAAAATGATACTAATCTTTTATCAGTTAAATTGGAATTAAAACCATAAAAAACCTCATTAAAGAAATCTTAGACAGCCTGACCTAAAGCAAATTCTGGTTTCAGTTACTTCGCTTTCTCTTGCCTGGATCCCAGCATGGCATCATTTCGTGGGAGGTTTGTACATTTCCTGCTGAAGCCTCCAGAAGAAAGGTGGATTCAAAAATTGTCACACAGAGGCACAACATTAGCTCAAAACCTGCTTTAACATAGCAGCAGAGTGCCCAGAAGAGAGCTGGCTTCTACAGATCTCCTCTTCCATGGGTAGAGAAGTCTGGTATGAGGCAGCCTTTGCTACCTAACCCTAACCCTAGTCCTAAAAAATTTTTTTGTGTGGGGCAAAGGCTGCAAAAGGAGTATGTTCTCCAAGGAAGCTTGTCTTTGTTTCCATGATTTTTTTTAATATTGATGCAGCTTTGTCACTTTTCAAAATATAAATCCTTCAACGTATCAGTGTCAGCAATCTGTTCTGGCTACGTGAACCTCTATCAGAAGAAAACCTTTATTCTGTGGGACTGGGAAACTCTTTCACTGGTTTTTGTCAACAGCCAGTTATAACTTGTTGAAGTGAAAGTACTTTTTATTTGTTTTTAATCAAATCAAATAAACACATTTTCTTTGATCTTTAAGAACTCCTTTCTTGTTAACTTGCTTTATACTTTTGTGTTTTGGCATTCATTGTAAATCTAATTATTTAAAAAGTTATTTTGTTTTACATTATTAAACCTTTTCTGAATTTAAGATAAACAGGGGCATGTTTTGTTAAAGATTAAAAATAAATTTCACACAAAACTGCAAAACGTAGCAAAGATAATAACATGTAGGCGTCAGACTGTTCCAAAACAAGACTCTCTAGGGGCTCTTCTGAACACACGGCTTCGTTAAAACCATGTTCTGAAAGGGCTCAGGAAACCCCTGTCTCTAACCCACCCTTTCCTGAAGCTGGTGAAAGTATTTAGAAAAAAGTTACTGTTGCATGGAGACAAAAAAAAAAAAATGATCCCACATATTGCTGAAGGAGCTTATTTTTTCCTGTTTGTTTACCAGCAGAATCTACAGTTTGTAGGATCTTCTTTAGACAAAACTTTCCCATCCTCATCGTTCAAAAGCAGCCAGCAGTCCAATGGGTGACCAGAAAGAGAGCGTCAGGATCTCTATATGAATGTAGACTTTTTTAACATACTGTAACATCTAGCGGGGAAATAATACTGACAATCCCTCATTTCGTTATCTGATTTATAAGTCATCAGTGAAATTTAAGTGAAAAGATAATATATCTGTCTTCAGTTCCTTTTTTGGTGGGTCAGACAAGGAAAACCTGTTGTGTTTTGATCCAAGCAATGTACTTGGATTTAAAAGGAGTCCTTGTTCTTTAGAAGTGATGACTTACTTTGCAGCTTGTCAGTGCCTTTGTAAGTCTAGGAGTACTTTTTTTGTACTAATCCGTTGTTTGTACTCCGTGAGTCTGTGTTTCCCTGCGCTCTTTGTGCAGGCTCAGACAAGCAGGATGCTGCACCGGGAGAAGCGGTCACTAGGGGATGCTCAGTGCCCGAACACCCCGCGCCTGCTTCCCTCAGCGCTCGCCAGCCGCCTCTGGTAAGCCTCGCTCAGATACTCCTGCCCGGGTTTGAGTACTTTTTCACTTGCAGTGCTGTGAGAATTATGAAAAAACAAGGTCAAAAGATAAAAAGCAAGGTATGTGCAACAGCTGAAGCTATATGGGCAGTACTTGACAGAATGCTGGTAGGCTTATTTCCAAGTTAATGGGTTGATAACTATTTTCAGTAAGCTCTATTACCTCCCTGTGACACTATTAAACTAATCCTGCAGGCTGAGTCCAACATTTAACCAAGCCAGTGTTCACGTAGTCAGGACCTCTGGTCTGAAATCAAGTCCCTCATGAGAATTCAAAGGAAAATATTTTTGTGTTTCCCCTCAGTCTGGAGTGATTTTTCTCCCAGAAGCATACCCACTCTGAACATATAGGTGAGACTAAGAGCACGCTTCCTGTGAGAGTGTCTTCCTACGAGAAACCTTGAATTTAATTAATGGTAGTCACAGCTGAAAGAATTGAATGGAACATTACTTCCTAGTCCTGCTACTGTGCAGGAAAAAAAAATCCCACAAGAGTTTGCCAAAATGCCTAGCAGCAAGAGGGGAGTATGAGACTGCTCTGACTCATAACCACATCCATTAAGCAGCTAAATAATCAGAAGTCACCCTAATTTCCTACTATGGCTGACTACAATAAATGAACCCATAATCACCAAACTGAAAAGTTGGAATTTCACACAGAAAACAGGCATTTCCAGCAAAAATATGTGCATCACTAAGAATTTTTTTTCTTTTCTCTCTAAGAAACTGTCAATCAAAAAAAATCTCCATGTGCATTTTCTGTTATTTTAAAAATGAAATTGTGACAAAGTTTCTCATCCAGCCACCATGTGCTACTTAAGAATTAAGCCCACAGATATCATGGTGGTGTCTGGCTTAGAAACAGTTAAGGCTCGAATCTTCAAAGGTAACAATGTGTTGAACTCCTCAGGATATGAGCCAGCCAGTGTCTAGGTTTAGCCAGCAAAATCAGAAATAGGTCTTGAGCCTCTCAAACATTGGCCAGGCTTGGGCTTAGGTTTAAATCTGATGAGTCATTTTTGACAGAAAACTGCAGCTTGCTCTCTTCTAGGTAGACAGAGGTCGTAGCTTACAGTAAGCTCGCATGCAAGCCCTGGCACTTGTAGAGGGCTTGCTTGACTTACAGAGAGTTCCACACAGGTGCAATGATCCCACACACTGGAGAATGGAGTTCACTGAAGGAGCAAAAAACAACATTGTTTTTGTAATGGAGAATTATTCCACTGTTTCTGCAGGAAAAGCTTTTATTGCATTCAACAATATTATATTGTAAAGGGTGGTGAAGTTAATTGTTTCTAAGGAGAAAATAGTGTATCACAAATTTTATTTTTTGTTCCTACTTTTTTTTAAACTTCTAATTTTTTTTAAACTATGAGTATACATTTTCCATGGATGATTTTATTCATACTTCCTTTCTGCAGGTTTTCCATATAATGGGCTTAACTTGTTTTCAATCTTCATATTGCATCTCTCAATTCTGAGTCTTTAGAGCTACCTACCTGTTCCATGGCATGAGTTATTTTTTTGTTATATGTGTCATACCAACAGCTTAAATCATGCTCCTTTGCTCCAGTTTATTGCCGTGAGATGCTGATTGTGTGTTGCTGGAACTTTGTAACAATGAGATTTCCTATTCAGTTTATATCATACCACACTTGTGACAGAAACTGTCAGTGAATTCAAAGAATGGCAGCTTTATACTTACTAAGTAAAGAATATTGCAGCAAAGAGCCAATGCAAGTTTTTTTCACAGTTATTGAAGCCCATAGCATTACAAAGTTGTAGAAAGTTCTGTATTTAACATACTGAATTGAAACTAAAGAGAAAAGAAACAAATTAAGATAATGCCACTGGGTAAGTTCTCTATTTTTATCTCTGTTTTTGCAAAGGAAGATTGTGGATCAGCTTCAGAGTGACCTTCAATGTAAGGAAAGAAGGATAGAATGAAAGAAGGAGAGGAGAGAAGGAAAGAAAAAGAAAGAGAGAGAAAGAGAAAGAGAGGAAAAGGGAAAGGAAAGGAAAGGAAAGGAAAGGAAAGGAAAGGAAAGGAAAGGAAAGGAAAGGAAAGGAAAGGAAAGGAAAGGAAAGGAAAGGAAAGGAAAGGAAAGGAAAGGAAAGGAAAAAGAAAAGAAAGAGAAGAAATAAATTTAAATAATTAGATTTAGGCTGGAGCAAAGCAGATGCAAATTAACTGTGAAAACTTGTGTGGTTTCTTCCTCTAAAGGACTTTTTTTTAAGTTGTGAAAGATTACCGGAAAAACAAATCCCAAGCCATTTATTCAAAGAAGCAAACAGTCCTGAAAGGGTTTGGGAAATATATACAGTGGACATTTCAAGACAGACTGTCATATCCTCCTCTGAGAGTAAATTTGCGTGAATACCTTTGTGGTGAAGGATCAGAGTGGGCAGATCAAAGCAATATACAAGCTCAAGGGAGATGAGGAGGGGGAAGGAGGTCGATATTTGGATTCAAGGGCTCCTCTTGACTTACTGAGTCCTGCCCACTGATGTTACAAGGAGCCATGCTGTATAATTATTTTCATAACATCTTAATAAACTTGAATATTAAGTTAACTTGATCTCATTCCTCTTTCTTCTTCCCTGACTGTTCTTATTATAAGGATTTGTGCTCAAAACCTCATTGTTCCTGTCATGAAAACTTAATATCTGGACAGAAATCATTCAGAGCCAGTTTATACCTATTTGTTCTGGTGGCTTCTAATTCACGTGGTTCTTTCTTCATGAAGAGGACATGAAAACTCTGCATCATCTGTTCCTTTGACAATCCCAACAACCCTTCCCAGAACACACATTCTTGAACATCCATAGTCAATCTTTTGTAGAGTGCTTCAGATGAGGTCACATCAGTGCATGCACAGCTACAGTAATACAATTCTTCTCATACAGTTTAGGATCACTTTTGGGTTTTATAACTGCTTCACTCTGGTGCTTCATAGGATAGTCTGCTTCTCAGGCTTTCTATTCATCTCAGGTGCTTGATTGGCAAGCACTTAGTTTGCTGTGGGAAGTCTTTAAGTCTCTAGTCAGAGATCTTGTTTTATTTTGTTGCATTTCTATTATTCTCATGTCATTCATGTGTGATTAGTCTGATGTTCCTCTGGTTTCAGACCTCATGACTTTCTGGGCTACCATGAACTTTAATTAACATATTTCTATTTCTCGAGTGACCATCAGCTATGGAAATATGAAATAAGACTGATCCTAAAAATAGATCCCAAGGAACTCCAATATATGCTGAATCATTGCTTTTCAAGGCACTCCATTATAGTCTTCTGAGTGAACTTCTATTCAAATTTCAATCCTACCATTACCACCCTTCTTCTCAATCTTAAAACTTTTTCCTTATAGTATCTCAAGTACTAAACTAAAATTGTGCTTAGATGAGAGCTGCACTTTACTATTTTCAAAACTTCCTTTTCACAATCAAATAAGGATATTTTATTGCTATGACAAAGCCTCCTCTTGGAAATTGACATTTTTTTCAGTCTACATTATTTTCTAATTACCCAATGCCTAATTACACCCTCCTTCAAAGTTTATTATAAAATTATGCACATTATTATAATCAGATTATTGATTCTACTGCTATCTAAAATACTCCTTCCCTCTCTTTCATAAATAAAGCTCCTAAATCTACCACGAACTAACAAATAAAAACAATGTTTGTCAGATTTATTGAAAATCCGTATTGTAAGATTTGTGATAACTGTGGTGATTCTTTGGGAACTGAGGATGAAAATCATCTAAGCTATGACATTTTGGTTATTCAGCTCTTAAAAATTTTCTGCCACCTTGGAAATAAAAGTTTCCAGTTCCACAGATTTCTTCAAAATTAGCATTCAGTCTTGCTGCAATGTCATACCTTCTCATTCTGCTTGAAAACTGAGGAATAATACTCATTTTTGGTGGCTCTGCCCTGGCTAGAAATTGGATCTACATCAAATTTCAAGAACAGCTGTATCTGCATGAAAATAATGATTATTATTTTTCCAAATTTGATTTTCCCTCTAGATTCCTACTAAAGCTGATTGCAGTAAAAGCTATAGCTTTTGGCTTTTCTTTGGGAATAGCACACTGACCATCCTGAAAAGATAAAAAAGTCCTTTGAAATAGAGAGGAAGGAAGAGTGTCTGGAGCCTTCTCCTCTGGGATATTTATGTCTAAAGAGCATAAATAAGGATCATACCCTAAATGATGTGCTGGATTGTAGCTTCTCAGTGCACAAGATTTGGCAAAACGAGGCCAGATTTTTCTTCTCGTAGTAGAGAGGGAACATGTGGATCTGGTCTGTGTCCAAGAGAAACAACCTACTTTTCATTATATGTTGAAAAATAGTATTGGGATTGGGTTAAGCTCTTTCAGCTACTCTCTCTCTCTGAACAGTACATATTTTTGACTATGCTTCTATTCTGTCTTATTTCATACCCATTTTTGTGAACACAAGAATAAAGCACCAGGCTTCACCATGCAAACGCAATAACTACACTATGCCAGTGTTGGTCCCAAGCATTCTTAAAACAAAGTCTACCACTGTGCTTCCAAAACTCTAAAAATAAGAATTTTTCCAATCTTTAAATAAGAGACAATTGTGCTTACATCAAGTGTACTTGGCATTTTGAATTACTCTTCTTTAGCTCAGCCTGCCAACACATTTTGTTTATTCCCTGAAGCAGTGCTCAGATCCAGCCTAAAATATGTGCTTCTGCACATTCCTGAGTGGTTTTCAAAGACAGACTGAAAAAGATACTCATTCTTCAAGACATGTTCCTGAAGGTCTACAAACTGGAACCCACCAATTCATCCATGGGGGGATGGAAGGCATTATTATTTAATTATTAATTAAATAATTAATGAATGGATAAATTATATTATTTAGCCTGGACTGCCCAGGGAGATGGTGGAGTCATTATCCCTGGAGGTGTTTAAGGACAGACTGCCTGTGGCACTCAGTGCCATGGTCTGGTTGACAAGGTGGTGTTCAGTCAAAGGCTGGACTTGGTGATCTCTAAGGTCTTTTCTAACCTAACTGATTCTGTGATTCTGGCATCTCAGATAGCTTCTTACTAGTCTGGCAGTGAGAGGCTAATGCAATAATCTACTATTCTGCTTCAATGCCACATTTCCCAATGGTTTTTTCTGGCAGTTTTCCTGCAAGCTTGTGAAATTATTCATTCCTTATTTAATATCTAATATGCTGTGATCTCAGACTTTCTTTAGTCTAATGACAGATATGATGGGAAAAAATCTGCTGTCAGTTGATATCTTCATCTGCTCTGCTTCCAGTGGCAACTCAGGCATGTTGTAACGACTGATAACTTACTGAGTTTGGTATCACTGTGGTTTCCCGAAAAGTTGCCCCAAATTCCAGAAGGAGAGAATTCCTCTGAAGGAAGATTACAGAGATAAAGAGCATGAAGTGATGTGTTTGGCCCTTATTCTAGATATGCTTATCTATTATTAACTACTGTCTGGCATATTTGAACATAATAAGATGTGAATGTTAGGCGATAAGAAAAAGAGTAGATTTCAGGATTATTTCTCTGTTCAAAGGATTTGACATCTGTCCTATGCCCCACTTCCTTTCCTAGCATTAAAAACCACAAGCTACTGAGTTATGATAATACCTTAGCCTTTGTAATACTGCTAAAATAGCTCTAAAGTTTGAAAAATTATGAAAAAAGAAACTCAACCCAATACATTAATTCAGCAGTTAAAAGCCACAGCAATAATTATGGAAGAGAACTCCTTGAACCTCCATCTGTGTTTATTCACAATAAAATATTAAGAAAACATAGCTGTCTTGTAGCCAAAGGAAGGATGTTATGTGCTTACTGAAACAAGAAAGCTAAAAAACAGTTTTCCATTGTCTCCCACTCACATATTTTTCTTGCTTTTCCTAATTTTCCTGTAGTAAAACATAACTTGCTGACTTTGCAAATTATGTTATTAAAATTTTGGAAAACATTTCCTATTTCTACATGAATTCTGTGAACACAACAGTGCCAGATCACAACAGTGCCAGATTTTCCTTGAAACTTTGAAAGTCCAGGGAGTCAGTGTCTAAGTATGGAGACACAGCATGCATTATCAAGTTATCTCTATATCTTCTTACTTTCTTTATCTTTTCCTGAGCACTGAGCCTTTTTCTTCTCTTGCAATGCATACTCCACTTTGGCCTTCCTCCTTACTAGCAGTGAAATCTGTATTACAGGCATACTTTAAAAGTTGGTTGTTCTTTGCAAGCATGGGAGAAGCAGAAGAGAAAAATAATAAAGACATAAAGTATTTGCTTCTTGTCATCTAGGTGAAGATTGTACAAGAAGTCATTTATAACAGGCTGTGAGCCTTAATTACAAAGTTTGTAGGTAGGTAATGTTTAGTCCTCACTCCATAGCCTCTTCCTTCCTCTCTAGATCACTGTTCCTTGGAGCTCACAATGTGTCTGCATTTTCCTAAAAAATCACTGTATCTTCCTCTCCAGGAAGTGGCTTGTTCTTTTATAGCAAAGCCAAACTTTGTCCTCTTTAAAGGCCATATATCCTCTGCTGTCTAGGACAACAGCCCTGGACACATCTGTCTAGACATGCTAGAGCATGCATTCCCTCTTCCTACACTGAAGAGCTGACATTCCCGTAAAACAGACTTTACAGTTACCTTCTTGTGTCTATGCAGATGCAGAACTGATTTTGAGGGGTATTTGTCCTTACACACAGTTGTTTTCATAAACATGCCTGTAAGATGAACCATAATTTTTCATAAGTAAGCCTGTGTGGGTCACTGCTCATCCATTCTTTCCCATGCTATAAAGCACAAGAAAACAAAATAAAATAGATCATGGGGTTTTTTTGAGTAAGCTGGACCCTAACATTTCAAGAATAAAGACAGCCTATTCATTCCCTGTTGATTCTTTGTGGTCCACTGGTAGGGAATGTGGGGTGTCCTATAAATGTTATTTGATAAAAGCTGAGGCTAGGCACCCTGCTGTTTTTAAGGATCATGCTGAGATGAACTGCTGGTAGGATATGCAAGAGAGCAGATTTGTTTATCCTTATTTCTCCGCTCACATCCCTGAGCACACATGGTTGCTGTTTTTGTTTTGACTAATTTTGACTTTTTTAAATGTGAGAAAAGTGGTTAAAATGAAGTCATCCCTGTCTGAAGCTGGGACTCGTGTGAAACAGTGGAAATGCTGACAGGCCTCTGGCTGGAGCAGAGTGAATAGCTGTCCTCCAGGGCTGGATGGTCTCCTGCCCTCCCAGTCCCATTCATACCATTGTTCTCAAGGAAGAGGAAATCAGGCAGTGGCATAAGAAAGCCCACATGCTTCACACACTTCAGCTCACTGGGATTGCCCAAGACCTTGTAGAAACTCAGAATCTGGTGAAAAGTTGCAGTAATATCTTTTCTTACCTTCTTGAATGTAACTTATGATTTTCCCAGGAGCCAATCAGTATGGAGTTTAAGAATTTGAATCACATCTGGTCATTAAGGTCTGCAAGCAATGGCAGTGGATTGTGATCATTTTATGTCCAGGATTTTACTTATCTATGAATACAGAGATTTTACTGTTTTCTTAAGCTAGAGGGCATTTTCTTCCCATGCAGGTTTTCTGCTAGTTAAAAAAAAGTTTAAAAATGTTGTTTATTGATATTAGCTATTTCTCTTTGTGTAAAATATGCAGGCATCACAAGATAGGACAAGGGTCACAGTCTACTAGGTAATGTACATAGAGAGAATGAAAATATCATTTTTACTGTAAGATGCTTATACTTCAAGCTTAAGAAAAGTCAAGAGATTGAGCTTGTAGACCAGCCCTGTAACCTTTAATTTTTTGTATCATAGCTGAGGATTTAAAATGCCCTTGCGAATTCAGACACATGCTTGTAAGTGTAAGTCCGTCTGTGGTATTGTAGGTAGGAAAGCTCTGCAGAGGGCTTGGACAGGCTGGGTTGATGAGCCAAGGCCAATTGTATGAGGTTCAACAAGACCAAGCACTTGGTCCTGCCCTTGGGTCACAACCTCAGGCAGTGCTACAGACTGAGGGCAGTGGCTGGAAAGCTGCCCAGTGGAAAAGGAAATGGGAATGCTGGTCAATGGCAGCTGAACATGAGCCAGTTGTGCCCAGGTGGCCAAGAAGGCCAATGACTGCCTTGTGTCAGCAATAGGGTGGCCAGCAGGACCAGGGCAGTGATTGTCCCCTGTACTCGGCACTGGTGAGGCCACACCTTGAACCCTGTGTTCAGTTCTGGGCCCTTACTGCAAGGAGGGCATTGAGGGGCTGGAGAATATCCAGAGAAGGGAAGCAAAGCTGGGGAAAAGTCCAGAACACAAGTCCTCTGAGGAGCAGCTAAGGGAACTGGGGGTGTTAGCCTGGAAACAAGGATGCTCAGGGGAGAACTTATTGCTCTCTACAAATGCCTGAAAGAAAGATGTAGCCAGGTGGGGGTCAGTCTCTTCTCCCACGTAACAAGTGACAGGATAAGAGGAAACAGCCTCAAGTGTGCCAGGGAGGTTTAGATTGAATATCAGGAAAGATTTCTTCACTGAAAGGATTGTCAAACTCTGAAAGAAGTTGCCTAGGGAAGTGGTATAGTCACCATCCCTGGAAGTATTAGAAAAATGTGTTGATGTGGCACTTGGAGATGTGATACTGTTGGCAGTGCTGGGGTAATGGTGGGACTCAATGATCTTAAAGGTCCTTTCAAGCCTAATGATTCTATAATCATCTTTAGCTAACTAAATTCAGTCAAGCTATCTGCAATTCCAGGAAGAATGTCAAAGTAGAAGGTATCAGCAGAGACAGCTGAGATGGGACATTCTAGAAGCATGGTTAGGAAACTAATCTTGGCAGCAGGTAAGTTGGTAGATTAATTTGCTTTTGAGAAACTCCTTACCATATCAGTGATACAATTGTTGGGAGAAGAGTCTCACTCCAAGATAGATTTTTTTCTTTTACTGAACTCAAGCTTGTGAGTAGTTTCACTTTTGTTTCTGTTATATTGCTTCACCTACTGATTCACGTGGGGAATAGTCACGTTGGGATTTGTGGAGAACACAGGCAGACAGACCACTACTTGGAAATATAGAGCACAGTGTCTACGAAGTGTTACATGGAAGAAGTCATGGCTCATTCTTGTGGTGATCGTGGCATTCAAAGAGTGCAGTGCAATGAGATTTCTGCTGCTTAAAGAACTTGCAAAGATCTCTGTGTTTGTAAGCAGTCAATGTACTTGTCTTAGGACAGTTTCGGAGATATTTTTTCCCAAAAAAATATTTCATATTTAACCCAAGTTACCCAAGTTTAATTGGAACCTTTTTTTTTTTTTTTTTTGTCATCCGGAAGTTTATTTCCTGGAAGTCATTGGGACAGCTGTGTGATTTTAATGATCTAGTTTTTTAATACAGAGATTGCAGTGTGGTTTTGTCAATGCATTATTTGCAATGGTTCCAAATATAACCCATCACCAAGTGCAATTATTAAGAGCCTGAGGAAAAGAAAGATCCATCCTACTTTTTATTCTCTTCTGATTAATGCTACATCTGAAGGCTTGAAGAAGAAGTTTTGCATCATATCTTTCTGCAAGATATGCATCATATCTTCCTGTAATAACCAAATCCAGATGTCTGCATGATAGATTCCTGGAGCTAAACCTCCCAGCTTTGCTGTCCATGATGTTCTTATGGCACAGCTTGTCTTACAGTAATATAAATTATTCAGAGCTTAAGGAGATGCATCCTCCCCTTTGACCTGTTGGAATCCACTTGTGCACTTTAAGTATTATTAAAGATTCACACAAATATTTAAGTATTAACAGATTTATCCTTTTACTTAATAAATCAGCAGCTGACCTATAGTGAGATTAAGATATTTGCCCCAAATGAAAAGAGCCTGTTACAAATGTTGGAAATTACAAATGATCTCTTTGGCATGCTAGACAGAACATCCTTCCCATTTTCAAACTATTTAGAACCTGTGTATTGGCACTGTACTTCTCTATGTCCTGCAGCTGTACTTCACTCTTGATTCTGCTTCAGCAATAATTCAGACACAGACTTAAATGCTACTAAAACGAAATTGGATTTCAGCATGTGTTTCTCTAATGAGCCTATAAATCATATAATCATATAATAATTCTAGTTGAAGGGATCTTAGGACCTCATCTGGCCTAAGCCCACTCCCTCACTCCAAATGGAGTCATCTTTGAAGTTACTCTGTGTAGGTCAGGGACTTTGAGGGAGAGGATTCTGCTGTAGCCTCTTCTCCCACCTAGGCACCTCATAGGGAAGATTTTTCCCTTACATCTAATAACAGCTCCCGTGCTGCAACTTTTCTCTCTGAGAAGAAGCAGATTTCTATAACCACCCATTAATTAGTTGTAGACAGCAATCAGATCTCTCCTTTGGCTGCTGTTCTCTAAGCTGAGTGAACCCAGTTCTCTCATTCTCATGTCATATACTCACCCCCTTTAACATTTTGGTAGCTTTTCTACTGGTCTTGCTCTAGCTTGTCCTTCCTGTACTGAAGATCCCCATAATGGGCACAACATATCAGATTTCTCACATTCACTGACCAGAGGGGACACCACTTTGCTCAGTCTGCTGGCTGTGCTCTTTGTGATGCAGCTCTCCTTCAGTGCTGCACAGCAATAGTGATGCAGAGCAAGCACCATGGAAGAGAGGGCACAGATCGCAAACACTAAGCAGGTTCTGCATTTATTTATAACCATGTGAGATCATTTCTGTTCTTTGCCTGAAGGCTGACTCCTGCCATAAGCAAGGAGAAAATCAGAATGGGAAAGATCCACAAATTCATCAAACACTGACTGCCTTTGAACTTTGGTTCAAAAATCTTTTTAGTTTCAAGACTGCATTTGGTGATTTATGCATTAGTTTGTCACTGCTTAATGCAACATATTAGTTTAATATGTATGCCTTCCAAGTGCCTCCACTGAGCCACAAATTTTTTCACTAAGGCGCTGAATGCCTTGAGTAAGGGATGTGCTCAGTTGAATTTGGCAAACTCAAATATCTCAGACAAAAACCAATTTGTGGTGCACCTGCTTTACATTTGGGGATTTACACCAGCAAAAAAAGTATGTCTTCATAGTGTCAGTTCAATTTTGAGTCATACAGCTTCATTTTATCAGATTATAAGCACTGTGTATAAGACCAAACCATGAAATCAATCAGAAATTATGCTATTAGTATCTTTATATAGTTGCTGGTTAATGACCACTTTGACCTCTCTGACATTTAAAGCTAGAGAAAAATAGGAAAAAAGAGAGGAGAACACTAGAAGATGTTAAAGCTAACAGAATAGTATTTATAGTGTTCCTAAAAAATCTAATCAGATATCTGGATGTACAAATTCAACATCAGCACTACCTAGGATCCAGTTTTTCATCCTTGACCACTATTGAATAGAGTTTCCTGGCCTGGAGTTCAGACATGCTCTTTGATTCACCTGCAATCCCATGGCCAGACAAGGCCAAAACATATTCTAATGATCTCTAATGCTCCAAACTCTCACTGAATTCCTGTCCAGTATGTACAAAATTTTATTAAATCAATATGTGAAGTAGTGCACAGACTGGAGTGACACATGCCCTACTCCATTGAGTTTCTAGCACTAACTTTTGCTTTCACTATTTAAATAAAGTTACTTCTTTTTTGGATGACTTGGCAAACATTTAAGGCTCTTTTGAATGCTTTATATTTGTCTGTAAACACACGTGTCAGTTTTTTGGGGGTGGGTTTAGTTATTGTTCATAGCCTTTTGTGGCCTCTGACTGACATTTCCTATTATTTAAACAGCTAATTAGTCCCTTTTTATTAGGTGTAAATGTGTTTCCATGCTTTGACAGGCAAACACTAATCTCTGAACTTCAGTAGCATGTAGGAATTTATTGCCTGTTAATTGTGCCCTAGGGCATAGTGACTTTTAAAAGTGAAATAACAATCATTACTTCTCCGTATATATTACTGCAGTGCCTGTATTGTTGTAACATATGTACAGTTGGATTATCACTCATACAGAGGGCAGCCATTCAAAACTATACTGATTTTTCAAATAAGGTGAAGTTTCAGATATTACTACTAACACAATAAAATATCTGGTTGTTACACTTCAGTCCATAAGTGATTTTTTTCAAATGGCTTAATATTTTTTCTGTTTCTTTCTGTCCCAGTGACAGCATGAATGCCAGATTGTGTGGGTGTTACCTGATTTTTTTTCCCTTTATGTGTAAGGATTTTAAATTTGCTGCTTCTGTAAGGTCTTACTTGTCATTATACTATACACTTGAGATATTTTCCATGTTCTGTGTCAGCAGATGTGCTTCTCAGTGTGTGACTCAGTGATAACACACTGAGCTTTAATTTCACTTGTCAATGCATTTGTTTTTTCATCATAAATGCTGAATACTTTGTGGGATCTTATTCAGCCACCCACTCTTCCTTCTACAGGCCTTTTCTCAGAAACAATAAAATTAGTCAAGATTCCTTTTATTTGTCTTGAAATACATTTCATGTCACATTTCATGTGACGATGAAGTCATGCAAAGATTCATTTTCAATTTAGAGCTAATTTAATATCTATTCTCTTTATTTTCTAAGCTAATATGCATCCTTGAAAAACATACCAGGTGGAAAACTCTGAAGGGACTGAAAGAATGACACTGTGCTTGTAGTGCTGAATGTTTTGATCAAAGACTTCTGAAGTTTCTATAGTATCAAATTAGTGCATTGCTTACACATTTTGGAATCCAAACGTGATTCCCTTAGAACTCCTAAGGAAATGACTCCATAACTGTAAGTGATTAGATACAATATAGAGAGTGTGTGTGTGATTGGAAGGGGAAGCAGTGTCCTTGATTGCTCAGTTTTATTTTTTTTTGAGCTCCATTCCCAAGCATCTAAAAATATGCTGTGCTGATCTCTTTTATTCTGAGGCTATATCCTACCTCTTACTTCAGTTCCCACTTCCTTTTGGCTTACCTTCTTTTCATTCTGACCCCAAAAGGTATACTATGTAAAATTGCTTCAACCACAGACATCTAAAACCAGACGACCCAGTAGGTAGCTATGTCCTATTGTTCCAAAGGAGGAACGTTTGTACCATCCATTAAGTTCATTTAACAATGTCAATTCTTGGCACCTTTGGAACAAAGGAAACATGTATTGATGCTAAGACAAAAATCTCACTACAAACTTTTATCCTGTGTAATGCTTATAAGTCTTTGTCAGAAGACTTGAAGAGCCCACAAGCAGAAAAAGCAGAAAGAGTAATATATACTCCGTATTAATCCCTCAATCAGGCTACTAAGTAGAGTGTGCTTCTGCTTTCTGTTCAGAAAAAAACACCAACATTTTGATGGGAATTTTTTTTCCAAATAATTGTATAGTACTACCTCCCTATTGCACTGTTGCTCTGAAGGACTTTGGAATGAAGAGTTTCAATAGGAAAAGGAATGTAAAGATAAACTTGCTAAAGTTTTGCCAAAGTGTTCACAGAGATGTCACACAATTTTACATGTACTACAGAGTGTACAGAAAGATGAAATCATCATAGGCAGATAGATCTTGAACAGTAAGTTACATTATCTAGAGTGAAAGGGAATGGGGAATGAAGTCATACCAAATAGTAAAAAATAAAGTCAATATAATCACAAAAATGGTCAGCAGAAGATACTGTAAATTTTTAAGAATACTTTTCCCAATTTCCTCTCAGAAATGTACTTTTTGCATGTAATGTGTTTGGTCTGCCTTCAGATCAGCAGTACAGGAGGGGAAAAAATCAAAATTAAAAGAGTTTCATCAGGGTTAAAGAAACATTCTTTTGCAGGTATGTTATAGGACAGAAGACCACATCTTGCTAGTCCTGAGGGATAGCTGCAGGTGGAGCTTGGTACTTCTGCACTCAGTGGGCTGGGTTGTATCTCACTGTGATATTGGGCAGGGCTGGAGACTGTGACATCAGTGGCTGAGGGCTGTGAGGCTACATATGGTGTATCCAACAGCTGATCAGGGAAAAAAAAGCTCTAAGCTCCCTTAAAAAGCTTGTACACTCCATTTTCATTTCTTGTAACCTTTTGCTCTTATTTATTCTGTTAATTGTCTGAAAGTCTGAGATCAAGCAATTTCTACTTTCAGTGGCAGGATTGTTACGGCAATTCTACTGTTACTGTGTGGGCTGGGACGGAATTTTTATACTTCTCCTCAAGTTTCTTCCTCCTTAGTGTAACAGTTTCTGTGCCATCACCATATCTCTGTGGTTTACAGCCTTTCCCACTATTGCAGTCCCATCCCCTGATGGTACTGTCATCTCTGGCTCCTCTGTCGCTTCTACTCAAGAAATGATGAAGTAACTACTACATTTACATTTACCAGAGATGATTTTGTTGCCTAATTTTGTGGGCAGTTTACATGCCAGTCTCCAGAAGTCTTGAATTTCAAACTCTGCTGCTTTCTGAAAACCAGATCCACTTAATCAATTTTTGTTGGGCATTTATGATTAGGATGCCCAGTGGTGCCCTTCTCCACCACTACTTCAGTGGTGGAAATTCTGGCTGTGATAGGTGGGTTTCTTTCCTGAATAAACATTTTGACATAGGACAGCTTGGTTATTGACAAGATCCTGCAGGGATACAGAAGCTCATGTTATGGTTGTTTTCTTCTCTATGTGGCTACTTCTTGTGCTCTGTGACTATTTTCCCAGCTCCTCCACCAAAGTCCATGGACCCAGAGGAATATCCAGCATTACTTTATGATCCACTGCTTTAAAGATGCATTGCTTTAGTCAGTCTTTGAGACATTGCAATAGAGACAGTGAGGTAAGTTTGTTATCAGCTTTTGTATTTACTGAGGTCTGGGCTTGCCATAACATCCTTTTAGTTACAAGACACAGGAGTTGTGTTTTGTCCTTCAATAATGGCTTTGATTCTGGCTGGTTGAATAAAATTCTGTTGAATAAGAAAGTCAGGCTTGGTTAAAGGAGGTGGTTCAACAGCAACATGGGTCTGTGAATGACTCCAGTCTTACTTGTCTGGAAAGGGGTATATAGCTTTTGTTCTTGAGCTTTTTCTAAAAGTAAAGAAAATATTTTTAAAATAATTTTTAAAAAATTAAGAAAAGATAAATGGTTGGAGGTAAGTAGGCATTAAAATAATCCACATTTGTATAAATTGTGATCATTTTTCTAAATTTTCTCTTGTACTGTGTTGGTAACCTGTTCTGACAATTCTGTTTATGGTGCTTAGGGGTGTGTTGCTAACTGCAATGGATTAAATTATATTTTGGGGTTGGAATAGAAAAATATGACTTCTTTCTTAGTTGTTTCCATCAACTTCCAGTACTATAAGGAGAAGAAAATATTTTAAATTATCTCCATCTTTCTTCTTAGAAAAATATACTGACAAAGGATTGGTTCGTCTGCCTGATGTTAAATGTGAAATCACCAAATCAGTTGATTTTTATGGGACTATTTTTTAAATCTTTCCTGTTTCTGCAACATTAACTCCTGTTATATCCTTTGATTCTGGTGCTAGTGTTATTTTTCTTTCCCTGTGATTAGTTAATGACTGCTTCAATTTCTATAGCAATCACGTTACTATTGTTTCTATGTCATTGTGCCCAAGCCCAGGGCTGTCTGTCAACACGCTTCATGTTTTCTTTTTTTAATTAGTAGCTGGAAACACAAAGTAGAAAAGCACAAAATGATGTTTTGGTTCTGGCAAATGGTCTGTGTGATAGCTTTGAGAAACTACTCTACAAAGCTGTTAAAAACAATTTTAAAGGCTTATATACTCAAAACATTAACATTTAAAAGACTGAAGTGAATTATGACCTGAACATTTTTCTTCTGTAATTGCAGCAACTAGAAAGAGAGATTGAAAAAAAGATAAATTTACAGTTATGATACTTAAGCCAGATGGCAAGGACTCTATTTTCTGTTCCACGACAGACTTTTTTTTAATTATAGAATTATGTTTCAATTTTCTTGTTCTTCTATTTCTTTCAAAAAGATAGGAAGATGCCAGGTCTCTTTCAGCTGCTTCAATAGGAATTATCAATTTCCTATCACATATAACTCAAGTCTAGATATATAAGGACAGTGTGAAAGGAGAAAAGAATAAAAGGAAGCAATACCCCTTCTGGATAAAGTTAAAAGTCTCTATTAGGTAAAAAACCAAAGCACTAACAAGAAGAGAGAAGAAATATATGGAAAATGTCAGCAAAGAAGTAGTCACTTGTGAAGGAGAGAAAAGTGAAATGGACTTCCAGATCAGCAGCCTTCTGACTTGCAAATTCACACCAAACAAAATGAGACCTTGGAAATGATTAAAAATAGAACCCAACAGAATGAAACTATAGACAAAACACTCTTAAAAAGAGTGCCAACTGAAAATGAAACAGTGTACTATACTATATGCTGTCACGTTTCCCAGCACAATAGAAGTGAAAGATGCCAAAAAGAAAAAAAAAATAGAAAGGTGCAGGTGAGGATTAACTTATGGGGAAATACTTAAATGTCCTGATGGTTTCAGTGAGGAAACATCATTAAGTCTCTGTTCTCTGAAATAAAAGGAAGTTGTAAACACAATGGCAAAGAAATGTGACCAAAGTGACTGTGGCATCTGACCGTGTGCTGCACACTGTTCAGAGGCAGACAAGCCTTCTACTGTACTACCCAGAACACGATAAAGAAAACAACTGCTGGCAAATACGGGAAGCAGAGATTCAGTTTCTAAAAGGAATATTAGTTCCTCATCCACAATTCTTCAAGCTTCTGCTTGTGAGTTAATTTGATCTTGGAAACAGTAAACCACAGAATAATTTTAATTTCCATATGTGAGTCAGGAAAACACAAGCATTCTGCACTCAGGCAGGGAAGTCAAATGAATCAGGGAAAAACAAACATAAAAGCAGTTTAGCCAACTTTTCACTGAATTAAGTGAAAGGCACTATAACAACCCCACTAGCTACTGTCTTTTTTGCCTAAAGGGTTGGGCATTCTTTCAACGCTGAGAAGCCCTGAAAAAGAGTGCTAAATGGAAGGGGAGAAAAAAAGCAGCAATAAATGTTCCTCATTCCACTTATAGGTTTAAAGACAGCATTTAGGCAACCACCACATAAATATATTTGAGAATACCTTATGTGTTATGATAAGCTCCTATGATAACAAGAAGCTTCATCAAAGGTTAATGTAAGGAAGTAGAAGTTGTGTTTGATTTAGATTTCAGCAGTAGAAATCAGTATCAGTTACTTACTACTTCTGGTTTGAATTGTTGCTTACTTCTCTGTGAAAAAGAATAGGTGGGCATGGAATGGATACTTGACAAAAATCTTGATTATGCTGGCAAGACAGCATAATAAACTGACAGAAGAGGCTTTTCAGCACCCTAAAGAAAGACCAGAGAACCAGTGTCAGAGCTTTTAAACCAAAGCATTTTCTCAGAAAGTGTTTCAGTGTTTCTGCCTCCTGGGAAGTATGTTTTTAGCTGACACTGATTCTCTGGTCAGTGTCAGAAAGCAACTGCAATTCACCATCTTCAACAAGACTTGGTTGCTGAAATAGGCAGCCTAAAGACTGTCCAACTTAACTGCTATTCCACCTTTGCTTAGGAAAACATCCTAAGGAAAAAAAAATTATATCTCCACAAGACAAAAGCACCCAGAAGGTAGAGCCTCCATGTGGAAACCAGGCCAAGTCCACGGAGCACTTTCCAGTAGGGTATTTTAGCTCAGAAATAACATCAACCAAGCATGACTGTACTGTTTCCAGATCTAGGCTGGCTTTATTCAGTCAACTCAACTCATCCATCTCCTTAGTATTTCCACTTCAAAGGTTAACAATACTGCCAGGAGGAGTTGAGGTCTGTCTGCATCCTTTGGTGCAGTTATGGTTGGGTGCCCACTTTGGTCCATGTGGCTTGTGATTTCTGTTGGCTCGCTCCAGGCCTTCAGAGGTATGCAGACAGTAGAAAACATCAATTAGAAGGACTTAGTTTAAATCTAGGCCTCAATGCCTTTGCAAGTAAATTCCTTAGAAAATACTAGATATTAACCATTCAGCAATGCCTTGGCTAGAAAAGAAGACAGAAATATCTGAGACATGCTAAGAAGGAAGCCTGAGGGAGAACTCAGTTGTCCAAACATTGGTATCTGGTCATTGTACACACCCCAGGGAATCCCTTCTGGATTCTGGCCATTGCTCCTGAGAGGCCTGGGCTCACTGGAGCCATTTTTCTCAGGATGGACAGCTCACATGCCACAGCTTATTACAGGTAGGATTAGACACCTGTGTTTGGCCCTGTGTGGGGGCCAAGGTGGTAGGGTTGCTTAAGGAACACAAAGGAGTATCTGATAAGTCATCTCCTCAGCAGGGCTGAATATTTCATGATGGTTCTTCAAGGAGCACTTTATCTTGGTCAGACAGAGCTGGCAAAAGCTTTTCATATCCTCAGTACATGTAGTCACTGTGGAGAAGTAGAACTGGTTCAGAAATGAGTGTGTTTCTCATTTTCAAAATGTTGCAAAAGTTCATCTGTTGCTTTTTTGAAATAGCTTCAGGATCCTTACCTTAGGTGAGAGACAGAAATGCGAACAGGTACATTTCTTATAAAGCACAAATGAAAACATTCACTTTCAGATCCTCCTATTTGTTTTTAAATAGACTGGATTTTTGCAAGCACCTTGTTTTTTGTTTCTGTTGTACAGCCGTCTTTTGAAAAAGTAGGCAGTTTTGGTGGTGGAAAGACACTTCTAGTTTTATTTTTAGGGTTCATCTCCTGGAACAACCATATGTTTTGTTTTGGTTTATCTTGCAATATTCTTTTCTGCAGAAAGCCCTTATTTCTTTCCTTGACCAGATCTAGATTTCATTTCCTATATTTGCAACTCTCACATTACAAAGTTATCTGTATAAATGTGTGAGACAGCAGAAAATCACCAATAAAACCAACTTGCAACACTTAATATTTTTGTACATAATGCTTAAAATAACTTACGATGGTCTGTGAGTCAACATGTGAGTCAATCCCAACTTCATAAAACCAGGAAGCAGAAAAGGACATTGACATATGTTCTGAGGAAATTCCTCAGAAATTTCTGCTATAAGTTTGGCAATCATACATTGGCAATGGCATAGGGGAAAAAAAATCTAAAAATATGTATTCAGAATCTCAGAATTGTCATGACCCATCAGTGTGAAAATGCCATGAAAAAGCATGGTGTTTTTGCATGTTTGACCGAACTGATTTAAAACTGAGATAGGTGTAGGGAATGTCTATGGAGGTATTTGTGTCCTGTGAGAAGAGTCAATTATAGTAAAAACATAAAGTTGATTCTGTGTCTGACATAAGCATTTATCAAGGAATAAATACTTGTAAATAGCAATTTAGCTTGAAAGAAAAAGTCAGCACGAAATCAGGAAAATGTAATCTCAGCAGGAATTAACTTAGGCTGGCAACTGGAAGAAATTCTCTAAAGTAGGGGAATAAGGTTCTGTAACAGCAAACAATCTAAACAATTAGCATTGTTTTTAAAGAAATGAGAGTTGTATGAGCAACACGAATACCTACATGGCTCCTACCTCTACAAAAAGTTTCTTCTCCCTTTGGAATCCATTGGTCTGTTTGAATTAAAACTGATACAAAGCAATAGGCTTTAAAGGTAATTATATTCCTGAAGTTTTCATGAAAATAAAGGCTAGGTGGAGAGAACCCAAATGAGAAACAATAGAGGGAAAGTCTTTAGTGTGAATTCATGGTCATTTTGTCAGCAGCATGTCCCTGAGCTCACTAGGGCATTTAAGTGCCGTGGGAAAGGCATGGAGCAGAGCCCAGACTTTCTTAAATACAGGAGCCTCACACTACACTGGAAAACAGGTTTCAGTAGTTCCTCTGCTCACATGTGGTGCATTTCTAACACTGCAGCCTGTTACACAGTGAAAGGGTTTGAACAATGTGTTTGTCTGCAGAGGGTCTGATGACTTCACCAAGAGAAAACATTTTCTGTCACAGTCACTCATACTGTGTGAAATTAGACAAATAATTTCATTTTTAAATTAACTTCTTACATATACCCTTCACAAAGCAGTCAAACACAAAGCTGACACCTTCAGCTGGATCATATTTTAAAGTGTTTGAATTAGATATGTTACTAACAGCAGCTTTTTTATTTTTTTGAGTCATACTAATGACTAATGGCTAAGGATCTGTCCCATCTGAACGCAATGATAATTTCAAACACTCTGAAATTTGTAAAGAGTTAATACTGTTCTGAGAAATTCCAAGT
This sequence comes from Agelaius tricolor, assembly GCF_023055355.1. NCBI lineage: Eukaryota > Metazoa > Chordata > Aves > Passeriformes > Icteridae > Agelaius > Agelaius tricolor. The sequence continues at coordinate 2,033,946 of NW_027269269.1, forward strand.
AGAGGAGAGATTATGTTTTGGTTGTTTTTCTGTTTCACAGTTATGAAATATTTCTGTGGCGACTTCAACAATAGCTTTCAGGAACAGAAAATACAAAGTATTTATTTTTAGGTGTTCATTTGGTATGTCCTATCCCTTAGGGCTGTGCCTGTTTCCTCTCTAAATAAGCCTCATCCATCTCTCAAAAATGATGGGCATCTTAACTTCATTGCTGGCTGACTCCAGCGGATGACTGGCCATTTCCCTAGGTTCTGGAATCACAGGCACACTTTGTGTTTTGCCATGACGACATCCTACGCATACAGGCATGGGTGAGTGCAAGGAAACGAACCTGTTCCCAACAGAGACCCAAGCAGGCAGCTCACTTTCTTTCCCAGGGCTTGGTGACAGATGTTACCATAGGCATTTTCTGATACTCAGTGAACAGCCACCACCAAAGGGGCAGGAGTGACATACTTTTAACATTACAAATTTACTTCTTTGGTCAAGCCTGAAAACCCCTTGAAAGCAGAAGGTGGCTGGTGTAGTGACGTGCTCATGTGTTCATGGCGATCTCCCTCACTTCTGTGTCAGACGTACTTGCTGTTTCCTCAGCTGTTTCTTGGCTGTGAAATCTCGTAAGCAGAAACTTTTCTCCTTGTGGTCCTTCTCCCAGTGGACTTCTAGCTGCCGACTTGGACTTGTGAGAATAGAGATGTTGAATAACAGCGGTAGCGACAGCAGCAGCAGTAATAAAAGAAAGTTTAGCGCTTTGCCTGTGTCAGACTGCGGGTACTTACGTGATCCCTGTTACACAAATCGTGAGCAACTTTGTAGATTATCAGCGGTATTTAGACAACTACATCCCTCATTCTGATGGGAGTTAGGCACTTCAATGCCTTTAAGGATTTGTGCCTCTGGGGTTTTTTCCAGATAACAGAAGTCTATGGCGGAGTTGGTGGGAGATAAACTTGAATTGCCCACATCTAAGGGCTGGGGGAAGGGCAGGCACTACCACCGGCAGAAGGAGCGCAGCTTTTCCTGCCTGCGGCATTCCTGGCCTTTACAGAAAGCCTGGAAGGAGCACGGAGGGCTGGCATGCGGACTGCCTTAAAATTTACTGTCTCACCTTAGACGGGAGCTAAGGACCGCGGACCAGAGTTGGACAACCCGTGTGTAACAAACCCCAAACCAGTGTCTTTGTGAAGGGGGGCAAAGGAGTGTGTGAATGGAGCTGTAGGGTTGCAAGACCACCAGTGACATTCAGCACCTTTCACAACCAGCTGTACTCAGCCGTGAGCACCTTGCAAGCTACTGGAAACCCGGATGATCTGTTTTACCTTGGGATTTTTGTTCTGTTATGCTTTCACAACGAAGGAGACACAGAAAATGGGTACCATTTAGCCCATTTAGGTTTGGTGGGGTTTTTTTGTTGGGTTGGGGTATTTTTTGTTGTGTTGTTTTGGGGTTTTGTTCTTTCGGGGTTTTTTTGGTTTTGTTTTCTTTTTTGCTTGCTTTTTGGGGTTTTTTTGGTTTTAAATTTTTTTTTAAGGACTCTGCTCTTTGGACATAGGAAATCCCATTCTATTTTTATACAGAAAAGTTTCTAAATAATTCTTGAAGGTTCCTCATATCCTCTTTCCCTAAAATTCCTTTAACTCAGCCCATCTACATGTGTGAAGAGGAACATTATGTTTTCTTTTTGATTGCAAGCAGGTACATTTAAAGAAAATTATTTGCATTTTCTCATAATGAGCTACTGTCAGTCAGTAGTTGGCCAAAGGGATTCCATGCTGCAGGCAGCCAGATGCCAGAAAACACTCAAAGCAAGAGACTGACCCTGCTGCTCTTACTGGACATAGACTTCCCTTGGAAATTGGTTTTGTATCCTATTAAGAAAGGCAGGAACTCGCCTTTAATAAGAGCTAATAAGAAAGTTTATAAGAACTATTTTAAGAATAAGAATTGTTCTTTCAAACCCTCTCTTAAGGAGAGATTAACTCTTTAAGAATTGTTTAACAAGGTATAGCATCAGCAACATTGAATCTATACATATATCCAAAAGAATCTATGTACCCCGTCTTTTGGACTGACATGATCCTTCCAGAGTAGGAAAAAGATGTCTTTATTAGTTACTTTAGGGAAAGCAAGCCACGATATTTTTAAAGCCTGTGACAGGAAAGCATTGGGACAGGAAAGTGTCCCAAACTGCTTTTGGAAACACCGTGGCTCTTCCTCAGATGTTACTTATCTTTTCCTGCTAAGAAACTGCTGGGACCTGCAGCTGGCGTGAGCACCGTGTCCCCTGTGCCCAGGTCGGTGCGGAGCGAGAGCCCGCCCGTCCTTGGAGGGGATGCGGGGTATCCAGCCCCGCCGGAGCCCCGCGGGCTGGCAGCGCCCGGCCCCTCGGGAGCCCGCACCGGGGAGCGCCGGTACCGCCGTGCAGCCGCAGCGCTAACGGGGAAGGTGACCGAGGTTTTGTAATCTACTTTAGACCGAGGGGTTAAGTGAGGGGGAGGAGGAGGAGGAGGAGGAAGACTCTCCTAATCCCTGGTCTCTTTGTTCCAGCTTGCACACATCGGAAGCGGGGCCGAAGCGTGTGATCACTTTGCATGGAAGAGGAAAGACATTTGCAGGCACTTCTGCGCATCCTGGCCTCCTGAGCGGGGCTGGAGGGACGGCGAAGGACGCCCCGGTACCCTGCTCCGCCGCCGCATCGCTCCCAGCTCCCAGCCGCACCCGCTTTTCTCTCCACAACGCTCCCACCCCCACCCACCCCCCCAAGATCAAAAGCTCCTTGCTGTTGCAAAAAGACTATTTTCTCAGGCGCCCTTCCCCACCACGGCTTTGTGAAAAGGACAATAGACTCCTGTGTCAGTGTTGTTGGCACCAGCCTTGCATAATACAGGAAGCAGCATTTCCTTTCGGGGGTGGAAAATTAACTTGGACCGCGCGTTTCTCTTTTTATTGCTGACCGTACACACCCCGGGAAATTCGGCTCGCAGGCTCTCGGGAAGGGAAGCGGCAGCAGCCTCTTCTCCGCATCCTCCCCGGCGCAGGGGGAGACCCGAGCGCGGCCCGCCCCGCCCCGGAGCCCCCGCTCCGCCCGCCGCGGCCGGGAGTGCCCGGGCGGTGCCGCCGCCCGCGCCCGCCGCCCCGAGCAGCGCCCCGAGATCCCGCTGCCCCTGCGGATGCCTTGGGCTGAGGGGTACGGCGGTGCACAGCTTCTCTGGCTCTGCGAGTGAGAACGCAGCTCGCCTATCTCCTTAAGGGGAAAAAAACCCACTCACCAGCCAACCAACCAACCAACCAACCAACCAAAAGACAAGCCACCAAGGAAAAAGGGTCTGTTTTCAGTTGTGAGAGTTAAAAAACCCAAACTGAGAGGTCTGCCCTTTGACAGCTCACGGCACCTGTAAAGTCCGATTCCACAAAACAGGTTTTAACCCGTTTCTTCTAAGGATGTTGGCCTTTGCACAATGGCTGTCCCAGGAAAGCCACACACTTGTTAATAGAGCGTTTGAATGTCTTTCTATTCCAGTTCTCCCCACGAGAGATAATAGGGTTAAAAAAATACGTGGCCCGGTATTGACATAGATCTTCGGGGCAAATCTGACTTCAAAAACACTGTGTGTGTAAAATAAATTACACATTACAAAATTGTTCCTCAAATGATGTTATGGTCTTCACTGCCTTGTGGTGTTCAGGCAAAGGTGACTGCAGTCCAGTTCTGGCTTCTCCATCTTCCCTCTGGCCACTAATGAGACTGAGGAAAAGTCAGTGCAAACTCTGATGATCTCAAGAGTACTCCCATCACCAGAATCTTCTGGTCTGCTCTATTTGTCTTCCCCCCTTTTTGCCAATAACAACCTAAACCTCAGCTTCAGGGGATGACTTGCTATCTGTGCAAGGTAAAGGCACACATGAACCATACCAGCAGGTCCTTGTGCTTGTGAGGTTAGTTTGTGCACAGATCATTCTCCCTCCTAGATCTGTAAAGGATTCTGTGTGCTGCCCATAGTGACAAGAGAGCATTTCCAGGTGAGATTTCTAAGAACCAGTTGGGCAGCTCTGAGGCTTGTTGAGTCAGTGGGCAACCCTTTTCTGCATCCCCCATTCATGCTGATCTGCCAGTAAAGGTTTTCCTGCACTGAAGGAAGCAAAGATACTAATTTCATAGCATGGAAATGACACTATTGCATCACTGAGGTAAAGACTGACCACATCAACATGAATATCTCATGGAACTAGAAGTGAAGCAATCTTTTAACTATTCCTGTCAGCTAGTTTAATTTTTTAAACTTTTATGCTTTACCTTTTTTTCTTATTTTCAATGAAGTGTTCTGTGGAAAAGAGCTATCTTAAAACCCTTGTCTTGAAAATCTCATTTATGACTAGAGAATGAAATAAAAGACAATTTTAGTGCATTTTGGAGGAAGCTTTTACTCCCACTGGACCAGTGGAGCTCTCCTTAATCTTCCTCTGTACAATGTCATCCTCACTACTTGCAGATGGAGCTGCAGATATCTCTGACATGGTTTTTGACAAATATTACAGCTAGAGACAGCTGTATGAGGTTCCAGGCAAGCACTGTATTGGGTCTTCTTTCTTTCCACCTGTCCAGTAGATTTGCATGCTACTGATTTAGCCCAGTTTTGCCCTGGACCCAGAGCTCCAAACTTGTGTCCTGAGCCCTGTCTCCTGAAGCTCCTTTCCCTGTGGTTGTGTAAGTGAACCAGCAGGAGCACGGAGTACACTGGTCCTGCTATTTGGGGCACATGTGGTGTAACCATATGCATGGTGTTGCAGGACCCTGACAGTGCTGTACATAGCCCACATTTCCCAGAACAGCTCCCAAGACACTCCTGTGAACACCATTTCTGTGGCCAGATAACTGTTTGCTTTTGTTCACATTTTGTGTCTGCTTCATTCCAAAACAATCAGGGCATAAGCATTTGGGCACATCCCTGAGTCACCAGCTCCTCTGGAGCAGCAGCTGCGTGGGCTCCTAGCATGGAGGCCTGGTTTATGTTATGGGGAGGGAAACACTAAACCCCTGGGGCTTAGTGCTTGGGGTGGTAAGAGGAAAAGAGCTCTTCATTGTTAAGTTTGGTTTTCTTTTCGTGGCCAAATATTTTCTTGGGTAGTTTTCCCTTTTTGACGTGTTTTGGTTTGGTTCTGCGGTTCTTTTGCTGACCTTCTGGTTGTCTTTCCCACTGAAAGGCAGTAACCTTGGCCCAATGCCACAGGGAGGATATGCTGCCTATCCTTTCATGTGGTCTTGACTCTTTCTGAATGCTTATCCTGGTACATTCATGCACTTATTGCTCCAGGAAAGGCATATACATATCCTCTTGGATAAAGAGAAGAAGAAATGGTTGGGAGCTAAATTTCAGATGCCTGGGATATTAAGCCAAGAGCACTATGTCACCACCACACTAACCCTGTTATGCTGAAAGTGGGTCATTCCCATATTGATGCAGGTGTGAGTGCATGTGAGTGGGGTTCAGCATACAGTGGAAATGCTTACTAGCATCCTTCTGTTATACTTTTGTTTTTCAGGGTCAAAAAAAATCTTGTTCCACTCTTTTTTTTCCTATTCAGTAAAATATTGCCTGATGCACACAAAAAACCAGTTGTGTAGTATTTTGTAAGAAAATGTGCATTGTAGCAGGTTTTGCTTTTAGTAAGGTGTTGAGATCACTGGCTTTCTGCTGTATGGTCCTGACCAGGAGAGGAGATGTGGGCAGAGCCAAAATCATGTTGGATATGCAAGAGATCAATGAGAGCCAACTGATTCTCAAGATAGCCAAGGGCAGTAAAACAGGCAGGTAAGAGCAGTTGTTAAACCAGCAAGGAGCCAGAATGTGAGATGGCAGGTTTGGGTCAGGATTGGGTCCAGAGGCAGTGATCAGGGTCAGACCATGTCTGGTAATTGCTTAAGTAAGGCCACAGTTGTGGTACAAGGCTGGGCAGAGATGGGTCTGTGTGAGCTGTGGTGCGGCATGAGCAGGGATCAGCGCTATGGCTTCATTTTCAAAGCAGCTCCCTTGGAACAGGAGGGGCAAACTCTTTCCTCTGGCTTTCTCCACATCACCTACTGCCAGTGAAGGCAGTGACCTTGTACTGGACCAGCTGAGGTCCAGCCACTGCAAATCCTGGAAGAGGGATACTCTCCAGGCCCAAGTATTCCAAACTTCCCAATAAAATACCACATAACCTAATTAATTGCTCATGCCAGTTAACTAACTATAATGAAAAATGAGCAGCATCAAATTACGTGCTCCCATTGCCTCTACTTTCTTGTTATCGTGAGAGAGCTGCCTGCTTTGCCTGCCCTCAGAAATGAACCTTAGTGTGATGCAGGTGAACACTGACTGGGTACAAAGTCAAGAGTCTATACAACACTAGGTAAAGCTCAGCCTTACTGAGGGAATGCACCACCAGCTGTAGTTTGTGCTTCTGCACACATTTACTTATGCATGTACCCAGGGAGCAGGTAAAAGTTATGTCCCAGCAAACACTGTACAGAGTGTAGTACAAAGAAGAGGTCTCAGCTTCTACTTCTCACAGTCCTTGAGAAAAGTAAGAATAATGATGATGGTAAATGGGATTTCCTTGATAGAGTGCTTCTTGAACTCTGTTCCTGCCAGAGGATGTCAAAATAATGGTGATGGGAAACATGTCATTGAAAAGAGAGTCAGAGGAAGGTCTTGGGTAGACCAGTCCTTCTTACCTCCCCTCTTGCTCCAGGTTACAGTCTCCCCAGTAGCTAGATCCATACTCTTCTAGTCCTCAGAGGTCACTGTGTCTCCCATTGTATGGATGTGCTTCCTGTAAGCTGTACCAGTAAAATGATCCAGGTTATATGTGATTCTCCATAGAAAGTAAACAGGTTACATCCTGGACTGTTTCACCAAACTGTTTTAAATTGAGCCCCAGAAACAGCTCTGCCAGTGGAACTCATAAGAGACTATGGAGATGGCGTAGGGTAGACAGGGAGCATTGGAACCTTTGACACTGCTTCTGCAAAAATTTTAATGTTTTCAGCTGATCAACTGAAATATTGCTTTGATTAAATTTTCAGTCCTGGAAGCATCCAGTCAAATTAAGTTGGCAGATGCAGATTCTGCAGAAGATCTGCAGAGGGAGATCCAGTCTGCTCTGCTTTGGTATTTTTCCTTCTGTCCCAACAGCAAGGGCTTGGGACCGTCTCAGAGACATTCTAGTCTGTTTCTGTGAGGTGTCTACCTCTGCTGTGAGTACAACACACACCATGAGGTCCCTCAGCTGTAACTCTGACCAATGCAGTCTTCTTCTGTGGGCAGGCACCTGATGTTGCAGGCACTGGTGGTGACACTTTGTATAATGCTCTGGACATTGGAACCAGTACTACAAGGAATTATTCTGAGTATCGGTGCAAATAAGGAATTGTTGCCATGGCTAGAAAGAGTCAGGTCATGTGGGGAGGATATCAACTTCTGGTGTGAATGAGATTTTTCTAGGCTCTTTATGTTTGCCAAGTCCACAGAAACTGTCCAAACAATTCTTCCCAGAAGACTTGGCTAAAGCCTTAACCAAGGGTGTTCAAAGTGTCCTGTTTCCATTGGGGAGTAGAAACCACAATGTCAGAATATGTCCCAGTGACTTGACTAAGTCATATCCATAGGGGAGTGGCCACTCCATCTAACTCCTGAAGTCAGACATGCAAGAGACAGACAGCAAAGTGGCAATGGCCTGGCTGAGTATTTAGCTATGGAAAGTCCAATATTCCCAGGATGATGTCTCTGTTCCTTTGTCATGGTAATCTGCTGCTCAATGTGGACCTAAGGTCTGAGAGCCTTGATTACCCACCTTCTCAATCAGATTTCCTATTGCTCATTTTCTATGTTCCAATGAATCTTGCTGGCCAGGGATGGGCAAGGGATGCAAATGGGAGAGTTGGGGCTTTTGCTGCCTTACAACTTGATGATTTTAGTGTCAGATGTGTGGGTTGTTCAAAAGCTGTACTTTGACCTTCCTGTAGAGCAGAGTAAAATTCAACAATACAAGGTACTTCTGGGCTGCAAGTGAACACTGAAAACAAATGTTGTCTACTAGGAAGGTTGTTTCTCCTCTCTCTCTTTCAGCTTCTGTAGTGCTGGAGATTGAGCAGATGATCAGTCTTGCAAAATGTTTGCCTGATATGTTTCAGAGGGCTTACTCTCAGCTGCTAAATTTGGCTGATTTCCTTCCTTGTATTTAGTAATAGTATTTTTAACAAATGCTAGAAAAATGAAAATTCCCACATTTCAGAGCTGAAGGGAACATAACAACTGTTATGTATCCATTATTCATAGAAACATAAAATCATAGAATATTCTGACTTAGAAGGGACCCTCAAGAATCATGAAGTCCAACTCCTGGCCCTGCACAGGACATCCCAAGAATAACACCATATGCCCAAAAGCATTGTCCAAACACTTGAACTCTGGCAGGCTTGGTGTGGTGGGGAAGCTGTTTCAGTGCCCTGTCACACTCTGGGTGAATAATCTTTTCCTAATATGTAACCTAAACCTCCCCTGACACAGCTTTAGGGTGTTCCCATTATTGGCCTATTACTGGTCACCAGAAAGAAGATAAAAGCTCCTGCCCCTCCTCTTCACCTTGTAAAGAAGATATAGACCACTATGAAGTCTCCCCTCACTCTCCTCTTCTCTAGGCTGAGCAAACAAGCCACTTGAGCTCCTCCTCCTAAGTCTTGCTCTTGGCACCATTCACAATCTGGGTCCCATCCCTCTGGACACACTGTAATAGTTTGATGTCCTTCTTGTCACCCAAAACTGCCCACAGCACTTGAGGTGAGGCCCACCAGTGCAGAGCAGAGTGGGACAATCCCCTCCCTTGGCTGGCTGGTGATGCTGTGCCTGACACCCTCCCATGTTGTGTTTGACCTCCTGGCTGCCAGGATTCACTGGTACAAGTCACTAATATGAATCACACTTATATTCAGCTTGCCACTGACATATTCTGTGGCACTGCTCTCCAGAAGAACCTGACAGACCTGCAGTTATCAGGGCCCTCCTTCTTGCCCTCCTTGAAGCCTAGGACATGAGCAAGCTTCCAGCTGAGTGGGATGTCTCCAGCTTCAGGCTCGTGCTCCCCAGGGGGCTCCTATGCTGAGTCAGCCTCTCTTGTGCAAGCTGCCTGTTCCATGTGAGCCTCTCTTGGGTTTCCCCTGGTTCTAGAAACTCGCCCTATTCTCCATGATCCCCTGCTTGGCTGTGAGAGGTGCTTGTACCAGAGCTGTTTGCCTCAGTGAGTAATGGTTGAATTCCAATGATTAAATTGGCCTCACATATGCCACCCACTACTTAGGATCAAACCAAGGCCTAAGATTCTGGTATGAAGAGATCATATGGCCTGCAGAATAGACTTTTGCCTGGGACAGATCTAAGGCTGTCTCCTTAGTGTTTCTCCACCTACAGCATCTAAACTCCTCTTCAAAGGTAGTTTGCATCCTACTGGGTGTTGCAAATTGCGTGGTAGTAGTACAAACACACACACACACACACACACACACACACAAAGTCAAGTACATTCCATGAAGCCCTTCCCTTCACATATGCATTTTCCATCTGTCCAGATGTTCCAATTTATGTGTTTAGACTGTCCAGTTTCAGGCACAATCTTCCTCCTGCTTTATGGCAATATCTGCTTCTTCTTTCTTCCCCATATCTCTCTGCTAGGGTCTTTCCATTCTAAAACTCCACATCTCATCTCTCCCTGACCTTAACATATAAAAGTGTGAAAAGAGATTAGGAGCAGATCTTCAGATTTGGCCTCCCTGGTCCTCAGCCACTTGAATGGATCATGAGCTGATGACATCTGTTGGAGAAGGAAGAAGCTATGGCTTGCCAAAGAAATGTGGTCTTTGGAGGGCCATGGCTGAATGCAGCTGTGATGTAGGAGGTGTGAAGAAGATGGGGAGGAGCTGGTGTGGCACGGCTGCTGAGCTTGTGATTGGGTTTGCATCATCTCAGGCTCAGCACATACTCAGCACTGGGTTGGCCAAAGGCAGGCACAAACTGTTCCCTGAGGTCCTTCCATAGGGGAGCCCTTGCTCCTAGGGGGTCTAAGCCGTCAGGATGCTCAGTGTCCTAGTACTTGTTGGCCTGTCCTCCCTAGCTGACTGTTTTCCCAGCTGCTATCCTCTCCAGTGGAGGAGGTGACTTCGTGTGAGTCATCCTCTTCGGGAAAGAAACCTCTGGGTTCTTCCCCCCGTGGTGTGAGCAGCTGAGGGGGAAGGTATCCATAGCTATTTTATTTTCAAGGTCTCAGCTGGGGCAGGAAGATTGGAAAATACAGACTTAAATTTGTAGCTTAGGGCATAATTTATGAATAGGAGTCGAACAGACGCGTGCAGGAAATATTCTCACAGACTTTAAACTTTAAAGCTAAACAGTTCTCAAGTTAAAAACAACATCAACTTCTTATTTTTTTTTCTTGCACAGGATGGTCTGGTGGGACACGGGAGGTCTGAGTTCTATTTGTGTCTCCTGTCACCAGCTTCCTATGACCTTGGACTAGCTGCCTAACCTCTCTATGCGCCTCCGTTTCCTTCTCTGTAAGAGGGGGATGATCACATTTACCTGCCCCATGCAGACACTCTTGTGACTTGTTTCATAGTATAAAAATATAGGGAGGGCCACAGTGGGTCAAACTGAAGACCTGACTCACACAGCAGCCTTTCTCTGGCTGCACAGGGAGAAAGTGGAAGCATAGGGCTTGAGTTTTCCTGTCATGGGCTCTCCGTTGATCTTTCGCAAAATAAAACATGTATGGGAAGCGTGAGGTATGTGCATAGTGGGGGAGAAATACATTTCTAGCACTGCCCTGAATGTTACAGAGTCAGTGAAGGCCATCAGGGGAGCTGGCAGGGCAGACTCCCTAAGCATCCTTAGCCAGTGCTGCCCCTTCCTGGCTTCCCTGCTCTGAGCGCTCTCAGTGCTGCTGGCTGGGACCCGTGCTGGTCTGGGTCAGGCCAGGCATAGAGCGCTCTGCCCCGCGGCTCCCTCTCCCAAGGAAGGCGGGGAGCGAAGCCCCGGGCCCCTGGGGCACGGGCAGCGCTTTGGGCGCTCCGAGCATCGCTCCGGGCAGCCGGGGACGGCTGTAAATGGCCCCCGCCCGACTCGGCACCCGGCTCGGCAGCCCCTGGCGGGACGCGGCGCTGTCAAGGTTTTCCTGCGGAGCAGGCGAGGGTCTCCGTAGGACCGGGACCCCACCGCTCAGCATTTGGTCTACGAATCGCAAGTCCACTTCACGCCCTCCCTAGGAGAGCCTGACGACTTGCGAGGGACGAGTCCTGCTGCCCGCCCCGGCAGAGCTGCGGCCGCGGCGGCTGGAAGTAGCCCGGACCAGGGCTCCAGCGGGACGGCACGGCCAGGTCCCTGGGGGCCATGGGCGGCCGGGACCGGGAGACCCGCGGGGCAGCGACACCATGTCCACCGACGGACGGACGGACGGACGGACGGACGGGCGGGGGACGCGTCCCGGGGAGGGCGTGCTCCCGGCGGAGGATGTGGGCGGGGGGGCGGAGGGGTGCGCGGCGAGGGGTGGAGAAGTTATAAATCAGCGAGGCTGGGGCTGGCGGGTATCTGATGCCCGCAGGAGGTGAAGCTGGCAGGGCCGCCCGCAGCGGATACTCCGTTTCCGCAGGTCGGGCCGGGCCGGGCTGGGGCGGGCGGGCAGGATTCGGGGGCTGCTGGATGCGGATCCCGCGCCTCGCTTTGCCGTTATCTCTTCCACCGCGGGAAGCGCCCGGGACCGAGGAGAGCCCGTCGGAGCCCAGCCGGCGCCTCTGCCCCTTCCTCGCCGCCGTCGGCAGGGAAAGAGCCCTGCGTTCCCGCAGGCAGGACCATGCCCCGCCAGCTGCTCTCAGGGACCGTGCTGCTGGGAGCCGCCCTCCTGCTCGCAGGTAAGGGACCGCCGGTTCGCGCTGCCCCGGTCAGACCCCGTTCTGCGCCGAGCTCTCCGCGACGGGTCCCCATCGTGATATGCCTCATCGGCTGCGCCTCCCGCGCCCCTGACCCGTCCCGCCGCACCCCGCTCGTCTGCTGGAGCCGGCGGGCACCTGCCTCCCCTTCGCTCCTTTCCTCTGGGCAGGGCCGGGGACGTGATCCCTGCTTTCCAGGGAGCGGAGAAACGCCGCATCCCCGAGCTGTCCTTATGCTCCGGATCCCCGTCGGCGTGTCCCGGGAGCAGCTCCCCGGAGGGTCCGGCGGTGCGGAGCCGCGGTGCCGCTCCTCCTCCAGCAAGGCAGAGGTGGCGTGGAGGCCAGCCTCTCCCGGGCACAGGGGACCGCAGTACATCATCGGGAGTTGTCCCAGCCGGTGCATCACGGAACGAGAGCATGTCTTGGCTGCAGGGCACGCTACTTTCCTCCACACTTTATTTTCAAGTGTGCCAGCTCTGCCCGTGAAGCGGCAAAGGTGTACCTTTTCTTCGCAAAAATCGAGGTTCTGCTGCCTCCCGCCCGAGCAGGTTGGTGGAGCGCGGTGGCGCTCCGTGCGGGGCTGGCTGCCGGGTCTTACTGGAGAGTGGGATGGAGCTGCTCTCCGGTGCCTGCATCCCGCAATGACGGGGATGGATCATTGCAGATCTGATGTTCTTAACCGAGTTTTATTTTGCTTTGAGCCAAGAGCCAGTCCCCGTGGGCCGGAGCGCCGCGGTGGGCATTGCGTCCCAGCCTTGTGTGGCTGGTCCCCTGAGAGCAGGGGTGCGTGGTGGCCGGGCAAGGGCCGGTCCCGCGTGGGCTCATGGCTCGGCAGGGCCGCTGCCCTGCGGGGATGCCCGCGGAGAGGGGCGGACCGGGGCTCCCGCCGCCTGTCCCGGCCGGGGCAGCGCTCACGGCCGCGGGGACGGCGCTCGGCAGAAAGGGGCCGGCAGCCGGCGGGGAGCGAGACCAAACCCCGGGTGGGGAAGCGAAAAGCCGAGCTCCCCGCGGGACAGCCGTCGAGGCCAGCGTTCCTGCGGTGAGCGGCGCGAGTGGCCGTGGGCTCGGTCTGCTCCGCGCCGCCCAGCCCACGGGAGCGGTGCGGCTGCCTGAGGCTGCCCGGGAGGAGAGCTGGCGGGGCCGCTCCGACGAGACGTTTTCCTGCTCGGGAAGTGCTGATTCATCAGCTTTGATACAGATACATAGGTATTCTTCTACTTTTTTTTTTTCCTCTTTCCTTTCCCCAGGAAAGTGCTAATTTCCCCACATTATTTGTCTCTGCCTAGGAGGTTCTTATGCCCAAGATGAAATAGGCAGAGGCATGGGACACCCACCCTGGATACAGGAAATGTGGATTCAGATCCTTGCCAGGCTTCCTTCACAGCTTGAGTCTGAACTTCGGCGTCCTGCTCCTGCATGGGCTCCTGCAGTGACCAGCTCCGCCAGGGGACTGGCTTCCTCTTTCCTGTCGGAAAGGTTTTCCATTGTGCAGATCATGGCAAGCCCACTGCCCAGGGAGAGGGTGGATTCTGTGAGCCATGGGCTGTGAGAAAGACCCTGGTTCACCTTCCTGTTCATGTGCACCCTGCACCAATCCCATTGGGAAAAGCTTGGCTTGCTTAGGGGACAACCTGGGGCTCTGGGCGCTGGGGACAAACATCCTGATGGCCAGCTCAGGTGCTGTAGGCGTTGGAAAGTTTATTCTCTAGTTTTGCTGGGAGCCCTTACAACCATTTCGCTGGAAATTCATACTCTCCCCATGTAGAAGAGATTGTGCTCAAATCAGAATTTAAATGTTTTCAGGCTCATTGGCTTTCTTGGGGTTTTTTTGGTCTGTTTTCTAGAGGAGCATTCTTTCTCCACTTTGTTTGGACACCTCAAATAGGTTGATTATGCTTCTTCTGGGCCACTGGCAGAACTCTCCATAGTTGAGTTTGCACAGAGAGTTTGAAAGTTGTTATTAAAGTGGTTGATGTTTTGTACCATACACCTCTCTGTGTTTTTCTTCCCATTTCATCCTCCTTCACTGCTTATTCACCTGCAGTTCTTACTCAGGCTGCCAGCACTTTCCATTTCCAGTGCTCTTGATGAAATTCAATTCATCACTGGTGCCCTCTTGTAATTCAGTCTCTGCAGGTGCCTGCTGAGCTTCCATTTACTGGCAGGTTCTAGGGGAGATTCTCAGAAACAGTGAGTGGTTCAGAAAGAACCTAAAAGACCTCCACAAGGAGGAGACAGAAGAAGGTCTTTCAGCCCATATAAGTCTACTTAATAATTTAAAATTCCCGAAAACAACATGCTGCCTACAAGCTTTGAGAGTACCCATTTGAAAAATGATATTAAGGAAATTAAATTCATTTGACATGTGAGTGTTGGGCACTTCAGCTCTCTTGTGCCACACATATTCTGGTTAACTTGGGAAAGAACAATACTTTTTTTCTGGGTTTTGCATAGAACTCACATATGTTTTCTTTATATCTTATAATTATTTATTCCCCAAATTGTATTGCATATGCTTGCTAATGACTGTACACGTAACAGTCAACAGGAATATGTGGTTGCTGTATTAAGTTCAATCTCCCAGTCCTCAACTTTATTACTATAATTATAATTATTACTATAGTATTACTATAATTTTAGTCACTAGCATTTGGGATTGTGAAGGACGGTGTTTAAACCCTGAAAACATCAGATTCTGCAGCCTGGATCAAGGCTTATGCACCATGTTTCTAGAAACATAAACTGATGGTTTAGCTGTATTTCCAGCTTTCCACACAGAAGTGGAACCTCACAATTTGCAGTTAGAAGGTGGTAGACTCTATTACAGTCTTAGCTGTGAGCAGCACTATATGATCTCAGTTATTTCAGTAGCAACTAGAACATCAAAATCCCCAGTGGACTTTTCAACTTCATGCCCAGCTGTAAAAAGTGAAGGAAGAATTTCCAGGTCAAATCTAATCAGTGCTGAGGTTAATTTCTTGCAATAACTTACCTGACTTCTCTGAAAGTGCTGTTCAGATGGATGTTCATATGTTAAGGTTTCAATTTGATTTGAGTACTTGCTGAAGCAATGACACAGATGGAATGGTCCAATTTGGGATAAGGGCTGGAGTTATTAACAAAGTTGAGAAAAACTGGCTTTACCACTTCTTCTTCATAGAAACGGGGCTCCCTAAAAATTCTGAACTGCGTTCACATAAAGCAGAAGGGTTAGGAGCTGCTATATAACAGAGACTTTTAGAAAATGTATGTTGTGTATGGAGTTAAAGCATCAAACTTTCTGACACAGTGAAAGAAAATCACTTGCAGAGCTAATTGATGTTTTACCAGACAGGTGTTTTTCCCATGTGCTCTACACAAAGCTAGATTTCGTTATCTTACAGCTGGTGTAAATCCGGAGCAACTCCTTTGGGCTGGGCTAGCATCTTCTAGATTTACACTTTGTGTTGGATAAACTTGGACTTGGCCTGTGCTGTAGTAAAGATCTTCATATCCAGAAGCACCCAATATATTTAGAACCCTAAAAATTTGCTTTTGAGGAGATTTGAGAGTTTTTTTGGTGGTATTGGGGTGGGTTATTTTGCATCCAAACAATAACAAGCAAGCCGTCTATTTTTTGTCAGATGCTTCAAAGACTGAAACCAGTAGCCTTCCACGTTGTGTGGGTGTATAGGACAAAAGGAAATTGTCCAGATTTGCAGGACAGTTGATAAGTCCTTACATTTTCATGTGGTTTGGAAACTTCCAGCACACTGTTTATCAGCTTGCTAGTTCTCATGTTCAACTGAGATTGGGAAAGGAAGAAGCTCAGCAGAAGCAGATGAGGGTTAAGGTTTGGTGTTTCAGAAGTCTGTGTCCAGAGGGGCTGTGGAGGGACTTCAGCAGCAAACCTGTTCCTTTGAATCCCCCAGAGTCAGGGTTTGGGAATTCTGGCTGCAGGCCCAGAGGGAATGGAAAGCAAGACTGCTGCAAGAGTAGGTTCCACATGAAATGCCCAATCAAAGTCACCTCTGCTCTTGGAGAGAACTCTCTCCTGTTGGTGTGAGATCTTCAAGAAGCAAACCGCTCCCTCCAATGACATGCTTCATCTTCAGATCTCGTCCCTGCCCCCAGTAGTCTCTTTTTTCCCCTCTACCGATATTTGTGAGAATGTAGAGAAACACTTCTGTATGTATTTGTGCATGAATTCTACCCACAGACAGAACCAGGCTCTTCTCTCTTTGCCCTTGTCATGCATCCTCACTGCATGTATTCCTGCAACTGGGAAGCAACCTTTCCCAAGCATCCTCAGCTGGAAATGGTCTGACTTCTTGATCCATCATGGGGAACTGCTTATCCTAAAATTGGTCCAGTGATAGTCAGGGAGATGCCCACACAGTTTTCTCTTACTGAGATGCAGAAGTTCAGCTTCATTCTCCTGTGGTTGGAGATCAGTACTGCATAAATCTTGATGCTTAAAAGAAAGAACTATGGTGCAAGCAGGAGCTGGAAAAGTGAAAATGCAGTCATTAGTGCTCTCTCCAAAGCCAGGCATGGCATAATATCATGACTTTGTGACCAGTAGAATGAACTCATGATGGAACTAAGCAAAGTGCTAACAGATTGAGAAACCAGCAACAAGGGCAAAGAGATTTGAAACTATAGCTTTCAGAGGTACTTTCGTCTGAAACTTAAGTCCTGAGCCATTGAGATGTATGGAGAAATTTGGACAGGGAATGTGGATGACTGTTTCTTCTGCATTAAGTCATATTTGCATTTGGGGTGTTTTTTGTCTGGCACAGTGAGTGGAGATGTGCCAGACTAAAGATGAAGAGGAGGATGATTTAGCTTGATGTGGTGCATCAATGTATTCAAGACCATTATAGATGTTTGTGCAATAGTTAATAGATTCATTAATCATGTTTCTCAGACTTTGGTTTGTCTTGTGTTAATGCTGAAGCAAAAGGTTCATGCTCATGGTGAGCTGATTTTACTCTCTCTGTTGTTTTCTCTTCAAAACACACTTGATTTTTCATTACCAAAATCCATATCCACAATGTTAAGTCACCCTTGTAGCATATTTAGAGCATAATTCAGTGAGATGTTGTTGACAACGATTTCTCTTGGCATGGCTTTTCTGGGTGGTGGGGCTGCTTTTGCAGCAGTCACTGATATGTGGCACTAAGCACTTGTGCAATACAATTTCTTTTTAAGTTGTATTCCTTCTTTTGGAGTTATGGCCTTGAAACAAGGCTCTCTTTGCTGTTGGAGCAGCTGAAGGATGGGCATGGGGCTAGAGGGCAGCTGCTTCCAGGATCTCAGTGGGTTGAAGATGCTGCGGTGCCATTTTCCCCACACCATGGCTGGAAGCGGGTGAAGCAGGCAGGGCACAGTGGTCCTTGAGAGCCAGGGACCTGTGAGCAGATGTCTCTGCTCCTCAGATGTTCTCTCAGGAAGCCTGTGCTCTGGGAACAGACCCCCTGCTTAGTGCGTGGGGAGCGAAAAGGGATGAGTGTGAGGGCATTTCATGAGAGGAATTTCACAATTTCACATAGCTCACTTAAGCGTCCTTCCTGTGGGATTCTTCCTTGACACAGAGTGAAGGAATTCACCCCTTTTGTTCCCATTGTCATTCCTCTATGGAAAAACTTCTCATCAGGATCACCATAGACTAATGTTAATAGAAGCGTGAGAGTTGCCATCCTGGATCAGACAAGGGCTTTTTTAGCTTCATGCCATGTCTTTAGTGGTGTCCAGCATCTCATCTTCAGGAAAGGTTCGCGAAGCCTTGCAGGAAGCAGTTATCTGATAAAATTCTTAAGGGGGGATATTTTTTTTTGGTAGTATGATCTAAAATCCAATAGCATTTCATAAGAAACCATGGGGTTGAGAGTCAAGGAAAGTAAAATTTAGTTGTTGTCTATGTTTATGCAAGTGGATTATTACATAGTGGAAATCAATCACATTAAACTATATAAGACAGAACTTTTTTGTTCTGTTGTGCTGAAAGTGTTTGGGGCACTTTTCTTTGTCTCATGCAGTTCTGCAATTGGCAATCATCCTAATCTATTTTAAAAGTATGAATGATTATAATTTCCCAATGTAATTGAGCCATAGGCAATCTTGCCAGAAGATTTCTGCACATGCAACTCCCTCCTTAGACCGGGTGCTTTAGATGTCATTGAACAGCAAGGTGGGTTTTGCTCCTAAGCCATTGCAAGGGAACTCCTCTGTACAGACTCTTCCAGTTCTTCTCACCTCTCTATTTTAAATTGTTGTGTTGCATTATTTACTTGTTCTTGTTTTAAACCCAGGGGCTTTACTTATAGCTCTGCTTTATAGGTTTAAGTGGGATGGATGGAAAGTTGGTTCCTGACTCTTCTTTTTGTCTTGGAGCACTACAGGACAGTTCAGCTGTAACAATGGAAATAATAATCAGCAGCCTTCAGCAAAGTGTAGCTCCTTCAACTTTGCTTTACATTTTCTTTTACATAGTTCCTAATTTGTTTCTGTGCTTACAGCTTAGTGATTACTACAGCCCCAGACGAATTTGACAGGCTTGTGCTGCTGGCTGGGCAGGTAGACTACTGTCAGGTAGGCAGTTTACCACTCTTTATGAAAGTCTTCCAATTCAGTCCTATTACACTGCTTCTTTTGTCCTGCCAGCTAATCTGTTACAAATTTAAGGCATCCAACTAGTAAAGAAATTTAGTTTGGCTAAGAAAATGTACACCTTTACTCCAAATGCCTAGGATTTCTAAATTGTTTTTGTGTGAATTTTAGTGTACTTGCTTTCTCTTTATACCATATTGATACTTTTCTACTCACTTATTAATGGGATAAACTTTTCTGAAGAATATTGAACTGGCCATTATGTGCTAGGATCTGTCATGGTGGAATTAGAGCAGAGGCACCGTGGTTGCTGATACCTGTCAGTAGGTAGATCTGGTGACTCACAGGCATAGTCTGGATGGGGCTCTCTACACTGCGAGCAGCACAGGCTGAATCGTGTGGGGAGGCACGAAATGACGCTCCTGGGTGAATGCCACTGGCTGATCACATGGCATCCCTTTGGCTGGGCAGATGACAGAGTCACAACTGCTTCTCATCTGAATGGCCTGAGCAGGATCTCCATGCAGGGCCAGGACAGGCACATCAAGGTGGAGGGGTATGAGAGCCACATGGATTTGTGCTGAATGTGGCTGTGAAAGTGTTGCTAGCTGTGGTGTTACCAGCTTCAGCTGACTTGTTTTGTTTTTAAGATGGGCATTTGCTCTGTTGGAGTGAAGACCAGACTAAGGTGGGCACAACTGTGGTATTTCTCTTCTTTTCTCAACACACATCAGGTATATGCGTGTCTTTTGCTTTCTGGGTGTGGTTTACCAAAGTGGTCCCACAAGGGTTCATAATGGAGGTGTCAGACTGTGCATTTGGATATCCATTTTCAATTCTGGGTGCTCAGTGGGAAAGAAAAAGTTTGTAGTTATGGCTGGTTTTATTTCTTCTCTGTAAATATGTCGTCCTTATATAGCTGATGAAATGAGCACCTTCATCAGGCTAAATATTGGCCAAGATGTTAATTTCAGATCCTGTAATTCTAGAGGTATTAAAACTTGATGGATACAACAGGAAACCAAGATTATTTTTCCCTCAGATCTTTGGTTGTTAAATACTGAACTTTATTTGTCATTGGCATTATATGAAGTGCCTATGCTCATGCATGGAAGTTACCTGGTGAGTTTAGGGCAAACAAGGCACAAACTTCTGATGAGCTGGTGAAGTAAGTGCCTTCAAGTGGGTCTTGTGGGGCACTAAACATGGAACTGCATGGCCTTGGTTGCCAGGTATGATGGGAAATGTCATTAATTTCAATTGATAGTAACTGGAATGAGATTTATGTCAAATAACTGCTGAGGTTTCAGTTTGTTTAATTCCTACATCTAAATTTTTTAATGAACAACCCCCTCCCTGCTCTTTGCTAGAAAGACTTCACCACAAACTTCTATAAAACCAACCTGACCTAACTAGGGCAAGTGCTGGCAAAATGTTTGGCAATTATTGGGGAAATAAATATTTGTTTACATTTGCAGCTATTGGCCATATTGGCATGACAGTGTGTACTGCTCACGAGTGTTAATGAAGAACAGAACTATTGCATTATTTTTAGCTTTGGCTCTGTCACATTTAATCTTACATCAGTGGGTATAGTCATCTTGGAACAGCAAATACATAAAGAGTAAATGAATTATAACTTGCTCTGAGATCTAGAACTAAAAAGGAAGGAATACACTTGTTCAAATACACTTTTACCTTTCTATGCCCATGAAGGCCTGTTTTGGGCAGTTGCACATCCATTTTCCTTACTGACTCCACAGCGTGGAGTCACGGTCAAGGCTTTTAGTCTACCCAGAAATCATGTAATCTACTGTTACCAACCTTATGCTGTTCAGACTTAACTATGGTGTTATGGTGTGTATCATAAAGCAGTCTAGCTTTGCTATCCTTTGCCATCCACTATCCTATCTTTTTTTTTCTTTTTTTTTTTTGGCTGGCTGGCTGTTATGTCCTAATAGTACTTTAAATTCTTACATTATAATTGAGATTGATCAAATGTAAGCATTTGATCCAGAAATCACTTGGCATGTGTTGCAAAACATCAGACTAGATGGATGGAATGTTTCTTTTGGACATGAAAGGGATGAACCAATGAACTGGTAATTTTTGTGCTTCTGTGTGTACTTAGTAAGTAAATAGCATCCAATAGTTTTCTTGGTCTTGAATGCAAAAGAGAGGAAAGTTTCAAACACCACAGGGATATGTGCAAGTGATGGCTCTGTTAAGGAGTGATACAACTTGAGCTGTTGCTTCTACCCTGAGGGTGTTTCTGTCTGCCAGCTCTGTACCAGCACACATGGTCCTTCTCTTTGCACAGGAGCCAACAGGAAACAAGTACAAAACTACCTCTGAGTCCAGGGACCTGTATCTATTAACACTTGTAAATCCCCATGGCTCTTAATTGGCCTGCAGATTTCTGCTTCAATAGAAACAGTGGTTACATTTTGCTGCTTCAGATCATGAGTTTGCTCATCTGGACCATTGTCAGTGTCAACTTGGGACAAAGTCACAACGCCTTGCTTTCTCTCAGTTAAGCTGCCCTAGTTTCTCTTCTGCAGCTTCAGGTATGAAATTTGGAGTTACTTCAGAGAATTGCTGTGAAATTAGATGACTGTGAGGTTTCCTTTAGAATGGGGACTTAGATGGCATCTGAAAGACCTGGAGCTACCACTTTGAGTCTCAGGGTGGCTCATGCTTTGGCACTGTAGGTCTTTTCTGGAGACTGTTTGTAAGAACAGGCAATGGAGAGGATGCTTTTATCCCTTGGAGCAGGAAGCCAGGCTGTACTGCCTTCTTTGCCTGTACCTGAGCATCAGAAACCCAGGTGACAGATGAGATGGGTGCTATTGATGCTATGGGGATGGAGGAGTGTCTCCTTCCAGCAGCAGTTCTGCCTAGCCACCAGCACAGAATCAGAAAGCTTCATTATCCAGGGTGCTCCCTTCTCCCTCTAGTCCTGCAGCAGGACCAGGCCAGACAGTTACACATTGAACAGGAAAACAAAATTTTCTTTTCCATTCACCACACAAGTTTTAACACAACACTCCCTAAAAGTTCTCCTGTCTTTATAAATGCAAGTATTAATGCTGAAGAGAGACTCACTGTTGATTAAACTGGTCTAGACTTCTTCATATAGTCAGATGTAAATTGAAAATTTAAGTGGCTCTTAAGAGTTGACCATGACTTTTTCTTCTCTATATATATCTTTTTCTCCTTAATAGAGTAAATTGGTGTAATGATGTAATTGCAATTATTATGGGTAGGTACAACTGTTTGACCAAAAAAAATAGTTATGTTTACTTACAGAATAGATTGAAGAGCCTTTTAAAGAAATGGTAATACAATAGCTTGTCAAGAATAACTCTGAAATAAAGAAAACTACTGATACCTCAGATTTCCTTACAGAATGGAGTAAAGCCATATACTGCATTTGAGGTTAGCTAGTGGCCATGTTCTGGTTAAGATGCTGCTGCAAGGCAGAGAGAGGTCATTTTCACTGGAGACACGCTGAAGGTCAACCCCCTGGGTACTGTCATGTACCTTTGCATTTTGTCTGGATTCTGCAACTGCTTTTTAGTTGTACACATGTGGGCATTCCCATTCCCTTCAGTGGAATGACTCATAGGGAAGTGCTCAGAAGCAAGAGTAAAGTCCTGGGCTGCATCTGAACTGAATGACCAATGTTTTAAGCATCACAGAGAGGTGGAGACCTTGTTAAGAAATAACCTGCCCTCTCCTTCCAGTGCAGGAGTTTCCTCTGCAAAGTACATTTTTGTTGAACGTTTGAATCAGGAGGAAATTATATTTGATGGTAAAACCCTCAAAGGCTCAGTTATGTTTCACAAGGGGTAAGACATGTGCAAATCCATCAGTGACTGAAACAATTACTTCATGATGGATAACTTTATTGCCCACAGATGGCACTTTAAACCCAGAAGGTCAGATTCTTTGTACACACTGAAGTTGCAAAGATAAACTGATCATTCTCCTTAACCTCTCGTTGAGCAGGTGAAAAAAGGATTAGTCAACATGTTGAGGATAACAGGAGTGGCTGGAAGACAGTCACATCCCCAAATTATAGAAAAGATATTAGAAAGTCATTAAACCTTAACTTCAAGGAAGTTTATAATAACTTCTAATATTGTAATTTTTTAAACTTAGTCTTAAAGCTAGCTTTTGGATTTCCTTTCTTTAGTCAAAGGTAGTAGAAGTTCTCTGTTTATGAAAAGAAATTTAAAAGTAAAAACTGGGAAAATTGGAATGGGAATAATAACCCAGATCATGGTCCCAATTTTGAGTTCAACTAATCTATAATTTTTAAGAGAATCCAGGATTTAGCAGAAATCAGTGAAAGGTTCATCCTGCATGCATGTTATTCATTTGTCTATAGAACTGGACACATATCATATTGGAAAAATACATGCATGTCCATTTATTTTATCTTTTTTTCATGACTTGTGATCAGAGGGGTTTTTTGTTATCAGATAACTAATATTTTTATTTACTTAATTTGGAAGAGGATCAGCTTTTTTGGTGGGGCAGAAGTTAATGGAAGAAAACTTCCTTTATTTTTTTCCCCTTGAAAATCACAGATTGCTCTCTGCTTTCATAAAAAAAAAAATTGTCCTCCCCTTTACTTAGAATGGCTAACTTTTGTGATCTAAATTAACGTTTGCTCATTAATTAAGCAACCCCATTGACTGACTTTCACATGCATCTAATAAGCCTTCCATAACAAATAAAATGCGTCTGAAAAAGCCACCCTTTCCCCATGGGAGGAGATTCCTCAGTTATCAGGATTAATTAGTTCTCTTGTTGTCACATGAAGAGAAGCTGCACCCCTCAATGTAGGTCAGTGTGAGGGTAGGCTGCTGATGGTCGCTTAGTGACAGGCACAATGATAAGTGAATGTGTCCTGTTGAGCCATGACCCTTCAGAAAAGACAGTGTCAAGTAAAATGCCCACAGAAGGTACATAGAAGGCATAATCTGCTTCTAAATATTGACAGTAGGAATTTCCCTGCTATTCTCCTTCCTTTTTCTTTCCTGGTAAACATGTCAAACTCTATTGCATTTGTACTCTGCATTGGTTTTGAAGCATTTAAAAACGTAAGGAACCTAATGACCCATGAATAGATAGAATGTCAAATAAAGCTATTTTTCTTTGAGACATAGCATCTTGCTGGTAAAAGCATTGTGTCCCATACTTGTACAGCCAACAATTTTGGCTTGAAATAAAACCTCAGCTTTTTGTCAGTGAAAAACTAAATAAATGAATATATAACCAGGCTTGTATGTCTTCCCAAATACACTGACATTAAGTCTTGAATGTGAATATGATACTGGAGTTAAGTGTCTAAAATGTACTTGAAATCAATGATGAAATGCTGGCTTGTGTCAATGGGAGCAGAGTTAGACAAACACTAAGCACTCCTTAAGATCCCCCACACAATATTTATAAATACTGTGCTGTCTTTTAGATATATGTAAAATGTGCAAAAGGGCAAAAGCTTGAGTATGTGTCCAGTATATTTGGGTTTCTTGTTTCTTTTTTGCCTACAAGATGGAGTGGAAATGTGGGTGGTTTTGTTACATTTTTTCTTTGATTTTAGTAACTCTGAGGCAGATCTGACAACAGGCTTCCAGGCTGGCTTGTTTTATATGCTTCAAATAAGTTAGATCTTCAAGTGTTCGTGTCTTTGTTTATATCACTGTAAAGTTAGGAAGGAAAAAACCTTGTAACGTTTATGATGGTTTCTTGCTCCTCACCTCTGGTAGACTTTGAAAACAGCAGCAGCCCACATTCCCAGGGCTGGTCTCCTAGTCTCAGCATGGGTCAGACATGGGCAAGGTGCTGCAGGATTGGCTTTGCTCCTGGGCATGGTGCAGTGCCAGTGCCCAGCAAAGCCAAGCACTCAGCACCTCAGGCATGACCAGGCACTGCAGACCTACTCTCCTGTCTTGCTGTCAACACCTGTCACTCACATGGATTTTTCCACTTTCTCACCAGTTTTACACAGGAAGCAACCTACATGTTGCTCTCTAGCAACTAGGTTGAGTTGCATGAACAACATACATGTTGCATCTCTAGCAACTGGGCTTTGATCCCAATGGTTTCCTCTGGCAGACCATCACTGATATTTTTTTCATACATATTGAACTGCTTGTAAACACTGTTTCATGCTTTCAGCCTTTCCAGGACCTCAAATAAGGAGCAGTTCAGGGAAGCTTGAGGTCAACTTTTCCCCAAAGTAAAAACCAAGATTCATAAAGCTGGATATAAACTCTCTCTTCTTGGGAGAGCATCTGACCCTTCAATTCTGGGATGACAAGAGGAATGCAAATGAAATGAGGGAATGTGGGAGTTTCAGAAAACCATCAGATTGTTTAGCTAGAGGATGTTGACAAACCCTCTCAACCAGAGTGCCTGGGTTGCTCTCCAAGCAGCTGCCTAGGCTGTTGTAACATCTTATCTCAATTTCTCAGTGATTGGCCTCAGAGGCATTGTTTCAGAATGGTGAATGAGAAGACTCATAGACTGTAAGCATCTATGGGAGATTATCCCATAAAAGCACACTTTGGGGGAACCAGCTCTTCAGAGTTGAGATTCCTAAAGGGCAGGCATGAGAAATGTATGTTTGCAATGCATATCACATAACAATTAACTCTTCAGAGATTTGCTGCACCATTTTTCTCTACTCTTACCAGCTGCTAGAATATATTAGTTTCTAGTTAAAAATATGATTATCTAGACAAATCTCAGAGGAAGTTTGTGTATGTGGACAGTCTCACCATTCAAATCTACAGTGTTATTTGAGGTGTAGTCCAGAAGATCTCTTTATTCTGAAAAGTTATTATGCCCTTGCTTGCAGCTTGTGCAAGTGAACTATAATTTTATTTATGTCTATGTTCAAATGTTCATGTCTATGTTCAATTTAAATATTGTTTTGAATTGGCAGAGATGATAGAATATATCGAAAACTACAGGAGCCACATCTTAAGTAAGATATCCAGGGCTAAAAAGAAAGCTCCTGCATTTGGAGCAGCCATTGGCTTTGATGTGTTTATACATCTAAATTTTAGTCACCAATCTCAGCAGGAACTGGTGTCCAAAAGTTCCTTCTCTAGTCAACAAAAGAGGGAAGCTTTTCTGATTGGTGATACGTAGCCCCAAGAAAGGTTCATGTATTTCTACTATGTTTGGTGCATACAGCTGTTCATACTTGGCTGTGCAGGGACCTCTTACAAGGACTTAAAATAGCTGAGCTAAAACTGTACTTGACTGAGTTCTAGAAGAAAAATCTGCATTGCCCTTTACTATGAGATGGGGTTTATCCCATATGTTGACAAGGTAATACTTTCTCTTGGAGTAAAGTGATTTGGGATAGTTGCTGTTGCTCTCGCTCAACAATGAAATATTTACAAATTACACTTGATCCCAATCAGACTACAACTGGTTTTCAACTTTTAACTGTTTTGAAATGTTTTTACATTGTGTTCCTAGCTTCTGGAACATTTTGCTGTCAGTGCAAGGGCAGTGGGATGGATCAAGCACCGCTTCTTCCCTAAGGCATGTTCTTCTGTCAGTTTGCCATGAAAGCTTTTGTGGCCACAGCCTATTACAGAGCAAAGATAAATCATTATGTCTTTCCAGCCAGCTCCTCCTGACTTGATGAGAAGGAAGATCTCATGCTCTTCTGGTTTTCTGACCATGAGGCTTTTTCATGGTCTTCTTAAAAATGCCTCCATGTAGACTTCACAAAGCCCACCTGGACGTTTTCAACTGTCCTCAGCCACCTCGTGTTATGCTGACACCAAGGCTTTCACTTATGCCAGAATGGTCTGGCCACAACGTCATGCTTGCTTTCTCAAATAAGCAGCAAATCTCATCTGGAAGGTGTCTTGATCTTGTTCTCACAATTTACTGTAAAGGTCTACCTTTTGGTGCTACTTTGTTGACAGGAAGCCTGCAGCTGGTGAGGGGCCAGGAGTAAGAGCGCTGTGACCTCCAGACAGAAAGGGAAGAGCCTTAATGCATTTGACTCCTTCCACATCAGTTTCAGCCTTGCAGCAAGTTGTTTGAGTGGGATTTCAGTATCTTAGGAGTCAGTACGTGGCTCTTGCGATGGGAGTGGCTGAATTTATCCTTCCCATTGAAGAGGCTGCCATGGCTGTGTTTCCTGAGGAAATGCAGCCAGTGGTGCTGGGGGCACACTTCCTTGGTTAGATGTGGATCCATGAGGTCCTCAGCTTCTTCATTATATGTTCAGTGAAAAACTTGAGAGCAAAGTCATTGACTGATAGCTTTCAATTCTATTTTCTTTCCTGAGTAATGCTGCTGGAAGGTTATTTGAGTCCTGAGTCAGGGCAACAGGACTTTGCTCAAAGGAAGAGAGTATGTGTGGTGAGAGAGGCACAGTTTTCTTTTCTTTTCCTTTCCAGTATAACAGCATAAATGTGAGTGGACTGGAAGCAGAATTATTTGACTTTGTTAATGTTTTGATTTTTTTCTTTGTTTTTCTAGGATCTAGTTCAGGATCAAAACTAAAAGTTCCTGAGCTGAGTATAAATGGCATACAGCACGTTGTTCAAGCCGGCCAGACTTTAAATCTCACCTGCAGGTAACCAACTGAGTTGGATTATGATAATTTGGCAGGGACTTCATACACCTGACACTTTCTTTTTTTTGTAACTGAAATTAGAAAAAAATTAAACCTTGTGTTGTGGGGAAAGGTGGGGAGTGAACTTCAATGGCAATTGTTTAATAGTTCTTTGTTGTTTCTGTTGTTGTTTTTGGAAAACAAGATAAAAGAGAACCCCATAAATAGCCTGATATAATAAAAAAGAAAGCTTGGGAACTGGAGCTATATAATTGCAGCCCAGCATAATTGTTTCTGCTTCCTTATCTGTGTTTGCAGGGGGGAAATGGTTCATTCATGGTCTTTGCCTGAAACTCTTAGCAAGGATAGCAAAAGGCTGAAAGTAATTAAATATGCCTGTGGAAGGAATGGGAAGCAGTCCTGCAGCAGTCTGACCTTGAGCAGAACTCAAGCGAGTGACACTGGAAATTATAGCTGCAAATACCCCACAAGTCCAGCAAAAAAGAAGAAGGAATCTACAGTCTATGTATTTATTAACGGTAAGATTCAGTTTTTTTAACACTTCCTGGTACTTGCTCTGCAATACAGCAAAGTGGAAAAGTAAGGCAGTTCAGCTGGGGCTGAGTTTTGAATGACATTTTCAGCCGTGCATAATGTTCATTTGCCAATTAATGTATAACATCTTCTTTCTCAGAACTTGCAGATACAAATGGTAATCTTTTATCAGTTAGAAAAAAAATGAAGCAAGAAAAAGACCCAATCCAAACATTTGCCTAGAGAAAACAGGAGTCCAGATGGAAGTAGACTACAAGTGAATATGTGAAATAGGTATCAGAAACTGTCTCCTATGTGATGTGATGTGATGTTATTTCTAGGCAGCTGAAGGATGCTAAAGCTGCCTGTCAGATCACTGACTTGCCTCATGCTGCAGAAAATTACTATTTGCATGTGAAGTCATATTTAAAAATAACCTCTGTAATCCATGTCACACATATTGGAAAAATCTAGAATAAATGAAATCAAATTAAACACAGAGTTGTGTTCAGCAAACAAGTATTGTGTAATGTATGGGAAGTGCTGGAATTAGGTCAGTTAGACTATAAAAGAAATTTCTTTCTGATCGTACTTCCTTCCAGGGTATTAATCAGACACTTCTGAGAAGAGTGTAATTCAATAGACACAACAATAAAAGAACAAATTATTGACACTTTAGGGATTTAATGAATACTTTAGTTTTTTGTTATTTTTACACAGTAATGTTAATAGATTACTGTAGTATTTCAGGACACACAGGTTTTGAAAGCCCATGTTACAGAGAACGTGCAACTGGAAGTTTTCCAAATTCTGGATCTGCTGCATCCAATGAGTTCACATCAGAGTAAATTAGCCTTTGTTTTCATTTTGTGATATGAAGAGTAAGACTGGCACTGTGAAAAAGCAGAATGAAGTGGACCTCTCACTACACTGACAGAAAATAAGATAGCTCTCCCCATAACTGTGTGTTGCTTTATTGAGCACTATCGGCTGTTCATGCTGTTCATCCTACTTTCCTTCATCTGAAATATGCTGCAGTGTTTTCATCACCCATCTCTTTTCATATAATTCTCTGTAAATCCAACAACAGATGCATCCACGGAAGAATAGCCAAAATAGGATATTCATTTAGTGATCAACAGCCTGCAGCCCAGGGAAATGTACAATTTCCTCGGATGCCTTTCGCAAGTTTCCCATCACGGGACCTTCTTGAACCTCCCACCTTGGATATCATCCCTGAGACCTATCCTCAATGCTCTCCATTCACTGCATGAGAAGGACCTCTCTGCTAAACTGACTTTACCATACAAGGGTTGCCTTTGCATCCTCTTGGTCTCTTACCTGCTTGAAGAGTTAATTTTTCTGTATCCTAAATTTTTACAAATGAGAGACAGAACCAGACTTCCAACTCTTCACTGTTTCCCAACTTGTATGTGGCTTCCCTGCATTTAAAAGGCACCTTCAATCAGATGATTGTCAACCAAGGTTATCTGCAGAATTCCCATAGTGATGGAAGAGACACATATCATTGCAGAAATTGTTTTAGGACAGTCCCATGCCAACCCCTGTCCTTCTATCCCTGCTAATCATTTAAAGAAGGCTGTCAGAGTGTCTTGGTTTTGTTGGTTTTTCAAGGACATTCAGTCACAAATCTTGATGTCGCTGTTGAAGAGATGGCTAGATTTTATAACTCCTCCTACCTTAATTGCCAAAAAAGAAATAAAATGTTTAAGAAACAAACCTGTTCCCTAAACATTTTAATGGTCTAAGGTCCATTACCTTAGACCTTTCTGGCATGTTGATTTTCTGAATTTGGCAATCATTTTGATTGAAAACAAATTTCTTAAGATTGAAGTGTTAGTTGTGTCCCAGGAAGCACACCTGACATTTAGGGAAAACTATGGATAATGAGGGAGGCTGCAAGGTAACAGCTCATTTAATGCCTGTTGGAAGTGTCACTCTGTCCTAAGGTGGAGAAAGGTCCATTAGTCTTCCCAAACTTTACAATTTCAGGAAGAATTGTTTAGTAAGTTAGAAAGATACAAGATACTGAGTACCAAAACTCACCCTTTCTGATAAGTATGTATTAGAAAAAGTATTTTCTTTCTCTATGCTATCTCATTATCCCTATCTCTTTTCTACCTGTCTCTTAATATGAGTCACTGTTTCTGTAAATATGCATGAAATTCAATTATTCTAGCTCAAGTGGGGTTGAGATGGGGGTAACAAAATCCTCTGTGAAGACTGTCTTCTTTCCTGAGTCTAGTTTCACTCTGCATTAATTCGTGGGTGTTTAGGAAATAAACATTTGTGAAATTTGGGTCCCTCCTAGTCTTGTATTGTTTCCTGTGACAGGACGTTGTGTCAGTCCATTTCCCATATTAGCTCCATGTGGATCTCCAAGGTGCCTGTTTCCCATGTCTTAGCATGCTGCAGATGAGAACAAATAGTTGCTATTTACAAACACAGAATCCAAATCAGGAAAGTTGATATTGTTTGTACAGGAAGTCATCACTTATTGTTTTAAAAATGTTCTTCGTTTCCGTAATTAGAGTGATACTGAATATGAACTGGATTAAAAAAAAAAAAAAGCCCAAAGACCAGACCACAATAAACCCAGTAATTAGTAAAAAGTAAGTCCTTTGGTTCAGTGATGAATGTACGCTCCAGCAGAAAATGATCTGGTATAGAGAAGAACAAGTCACAAGGCAATGACAAGGAGACTGCAAGTCCCACAGGCCCCAGGATGACTTGAAGCATTTCTAAAGTCCTGCTTTTAGGGGTCAAGGAGAGGCAGGCTGGTGACTTGCCTTGGAGGAGCTAGTCCTGACACCACCCCTCTTTCAGCTGGAGAGGTCACTACTGAGTTGCAGAGGGGAGTGAGTGCACAGTGTCTCCACAACTCTTGACCCCACACAACTCAGAAATTGAGACATTAGGCAAGGGAAATTAATTCTGTTAAGAGTCTTCATCTTTGCCTCAAGAAAACTGATGACCTGACTTTCCCCATGAGCCATGGGAAAAATCTGAAATGAAGCAAACCTCTTTGCCAATTTCTCCACTGTCCCGGACCCAGAACTGCTCAGAGCTTTGTTTTGTAAGGGAAAATACAGCCAAACAGTAAAAAGGAAAGATTTGCAATGAACGCTCACTGCATACATTGCAGTGAGCCATGAGGAATTTTCTGCTTGAAAAGAGATAATGATGGAATAAAGACATTTAAGAAACACCAAATTATCAGCAGGCTGTTCTGAACCCTATGTAAATTTCCCTGGGGACAGTACTAAGGGCTTTTCTTTCTGTCTGCTTTGTCCCAATATCTCCAAGGCACTTTTCAATTGCTGGAGCTCATTCACTGTCTTCAAAAATGTGTAGTGCACTTAATTCTCATAATTGCTCTCAAAATTTCTTGCCTTTGAACAATTGCTCCCATGGTATGACAGAGAAAAGGCTTGTAAGTTCATTTACATTGATATATCAAAGTTAGATTTTTGCATGAATTTAAGCAAACTGTGATTCAAGTTGAAGTGTTGCTATTTTCTGTGATGAAGACTGCTTTTGGCAAGTAATATACAAGAGTAAAATCTTAATTCTTCTGCAACAGAGAACAGAATTCTTCTCAAAGTAAAACTATTTGGCTCTGAGGCAGTAGCCCATTTCCTAGTCAGTGTTCTCCCTCTCCTTGTCTTTTCTCATAATCCTGTGGTGTATGTCTTATGGTCACTTACTTTTCCTTGCAGAGAGAGACATGTTTTAAAATCAGACCTCTAGGCTGTGTTAGTTGTCTGTTCTCTTCCTATACTTAACAGAGAATAAAAGAAGCTTCTGGTATGTACTGTTCATCACCTACTTTTCAAGAAATCTGGAGAACAAGCTTAGAATAAATTTCTTGCTTTGAGAGGATTTAAGCCAGGTGAGGCAAATCAGAGTTGTGTAATTAAAGGTGCAGGTCCTGAGAGTACTTGTGCTCACCAATGCCTAGAATGTTGAGCATGCCCACTAGCTGTACGTATTTGGTTTGATGTATGTCTTGGGCTCAGCAGTCCAAAATGAAGGGCTTTATCATTAGGGAATTGTTCAAAATGTAAGGCTTTGAAATCCCAAAACATCTGGGATTCTGAGCTCATTTTCAAGCACTAAAGTTCTATGCTGCAGATTCTTAGTGCAGAAGAACTTCCTGGGCACCTCCCTGGGAGGTCCTCCTGCTGACAGATAGCTGGATCCAGACCCAGAACTGACATGCATTTAAGATTTAGCTTGGATGGATTGACTCCTGTAATCCTAAAGATACTATTGTTGCAGGACATGGAGGATATCCAAAGAGTTCTGCAAAAGGGTCTCCTAAATCAGAAGCATCAGAGTCAAATTCATTCAACGTGTAACAAAAGCAGTAAGACAAAACACCCTGAGAGCTAACAGAAAGGGAGAATTTTCTTCTTTTTCCTTTTTCTTCTTATTTACAAATTACACACTGATAAAAGAACCTGCTCAGGCCTGGGAAACTCTTCCTCTCCATGCCTTTTTTTGTCTTTGCTTTTGGCACAGTTTTAGCCTATGAGCAGTACGGTTTTGGCTTACACCGTCGGAGTCAATACTATGATAGCGCTTCTGTTATGAAGAGGAAACCCGTTGGAATTAAACTATGTTGCAGCTGTATCAAGTATGCGGACACATTTTTAGCTTCTAATGAGGTTCCTGTTACAAAACAGAGACCTCTAGGACTTGCTGACGTCAATGGCCTATAATTGCCGCGCTTTTGTCATTGCGTGTGCATGGGCTCCGTATCACAGGACACCGTGGGGAGCGGAGCATGTGCCCACGCTTTGGCCGCATCCAAAGCTCTGCAGTGACCCCTCTGTGGTCCTGCTCCCTCACCAAGGCTCACAGCTCCTACTGAAACAATCATCTTTCCAGGGTGAGCCACCACAATGGAGGAGTACATCTGAAAGAGCATTCCTAGTATTCATTAGCCTTTCTAGGGATTGCTTGCTGAACGTAGTAATAGCTCTGTCGTGGATTTCCTGGCTAATATGACTATTTTTCCTGAAGATTTTTAACTGTGTTTTATTTGTGTCATGGTCCTTTGTTGACGATAGCATAGTGTAACTAGTCTCAAAGTAAAACAAACCAATCTCGTCTAAAAATTTTTGTACAATTGTATTAGAAATTCTTTGTGTCTGAGTGTGCTCCGGATATAAATTAATAATCATAGAAGTCCAGGTAAAAGAAAGAAAAACAAAAAAGAAGGAGAATACTTTATCAGGTTTTCTTTCAAGGTTTAGACATACTTTGTATTTGAAGAGTGTTATTTACTGGTTTACAAGAGGCACGAGTGGAACAACCTTTCTTCTAGAATATGACATACAAAATGGGATTGTTTTTCTTTAAGGAAATTAGGCATATGAGCCAGTTCAACAGACATATTTCCTAGGGCATGATTCATCTCATGGTAAAGCAGATGTCTAAAACAGGTCAGATGAGTCCCATTACAAAATTCCCCTTTTCTCACCGGGGACAACACCAGTGGTTTGGCTCCTAGCTCAGTGAGAAATGTCTGTATTGTAGATGTGCAAGTGAGGCTGGAATGACTCTCGGTGTGCAAGATTCTTTTGGAATTACTTCTGAACAGCCCCAATAATTTATCTGGGATAAATAAAGTTAAAGAGGTTTAATCCCTTCAATGGAAAGGGAATGTGGCAGTTGGCCCATGAACTTCAATTAAGTCTGCATGTCTGTTCCTTACTAAAGACTGTGGTCCTTTTCACATGCATGAGGGGAAAGGGTGTTATGTGAGTGTGATGAAAATATTTCTCCCCCTTTTAGCCTGAAAAGAATCCTAAGGATGAGCCAAGTGTAAGCAGGTGTTTTGGAAGAACTTCAGAGGATAAGCTTTTAGAGATTTCAAGGAGCTTAGATTTTCCTGCAGAGACTTTTCTTCTTGCAAATGTATGTGTAAGTCCTCTGACTTACATAGCTCAGATTATTAAAAACAAAACAAACCCAAGAACAGTAGCTGAAGCTTGTAGAAAGAAAAACCCTCTCCACTGTTTCTGAATTTGGCATTTCAGTGTTGGCTAATTTAGTTGTTTGTGCAAACCCCATAAATAGCCTAGACAGGTTACTGATACCAGACATAATATTCCTTGTGCTAAGTTCTCTTATCACATTTTTATCTGGCTGCCAACCAGCTTAGCAAAAAAGCTGCTATTTATGCTCTTTAACAATATAGCAAATGACCTTCATGAATTTTGTGATTTCATGAGTGCTCTTTGTGGTTTCATGTTGATTGTAACTGAGAGATATTGTAAGGAACACAGTCAACCCAGCACACAGGCATTCATTCTAGGTATAATTTAAAAATACACTAAACTGATTTTTAAGTAACCTTTAACATATGTAAGTATTCTGGCTATCCAGCTTTCATTTTTCTAACCTCACAGGCAGGTCTGAAGAAAAAAAACCCAACAAAATAAACCAACAACCCAAATAAATAATTCATAAAATCAAGGTCAAACCCTTAGATTTTCCATTCCAAATCCCAATGAAGCTGAATGTGTAACCTGGATGTGGTCTTCAAAATAGGTCAGTCTGTAATGTTCCTTTCATCTAGAGCTTTCTGAACATAGAATTGAGTGAAACTGGCTCAAAAGACTGCTGGTGGGAAATAAAGTCATGCCAGATGTGCTGCCAAGCAGCTACGTGGGGAAGGTTCATTTACCTCCCCTCAGGAAGAAATTGAAAGGAAATGTAGTGGGAGCTAATGGCAGTAGCTGGGGTTGTGATGGGAAGGAAAGAGGAAAAGAAAAGGCAAGGAGAAGCTATTGCCTGGGGAACCGAAGAATTCCATGTTGTTGGCAAACCCTGTCAAGGTGGCATAAGCTGCCCTGGCGCTGCCGTGAGTTCAGCTTTGCCTGATCCAGGCTGGTAAAGCCTGCACCAGATTCTGATCTTGAGGCAGAGAGAGTATCCAGTTAGGACCTTTACGATGGAAGGAGAATAAAATCAAAGGGAACCAGGAAAAGCCTCCATGCTCATTATGAAAACAAAACTGTTCTTAGGAAACATGATGCGTATTCCTTTTAATCAAAAGCAGGAAGGCATTTGGAGCACTCGGGGCCATCGATTGCCCTCTGGCCCATGGCGGAAGTCCCCGGTGATGTCAATGGGAGCTCTGCACGCGAATAGCGGGGGCACGGCGACGCCTCGGCGCACACTGCAGGGAGGGCACCAGGAGAGCTGTCACCGAGCCTTGGAGCCCACCAAGGGCAACCAGAGTGTTTCTGCTGCTTTCATACAGCTCTTTGTTGGCTTCTTCAGGTGTGGACGTGCATTTCCACTGAAGAAGAAGAAAGAAAACATGGTGTTTTATGCTGGTTTCCTGGCCCCCCGGGAATCCTGCGAGGTCTGAGCTGCACAACCCCCACTGCCTCAATACTGGCATCAGTCAGTGGTGACACTGTCTGCAGACAGCACCGGCAGGCCCCAGAACAGCTCTTCCTCACACTTACAATGATCTGGAGATTATGGTACAGGAAACCACTTTGCAAAGCTTGCTGGTTTTGGGCAGAAGCTCTTAATTTTGTGACAAAGACAAACGAGTCTTTGGGGAGTAGTAAATCGGTTTGTCTGGTGATGTTAAGGGGCAGGTGACCTCTTCTGTGCTGCAGTCCCTGAAACAAAAAAGGCTCTTTTCCCTGTGCTACAAACAGGTTCATTCTTGGCCTTTCCTTGAATCGTCCTGCAGAGGAAATGTCAGCCTAACAAATCCTCAGGGCATTTTTTATTACATATGCATCCTCTATTACTCATAAGTTCCTTTCGCTATCTCAGTGGACGTTTAATATCTACTATTAAATAATACTTTGTGGGTTTCATTTCAGAAAGTTTGTATCAGTTTCATTAAACCACTTGAGCAAAATTTTTTCTGTATCCTGGAGTACATTTGAGATCTTCTGCCTTAGGATTCTCACTGGTATAAATTAGAGCAGAATCCATTTCTCTTCCTGTTTGATGTCTCAAACAAAAATATTATTGCATATAGTAAGAAAAGAGGATCCTAAGGGCAGAACAGTTTGATGACCCTGGGAAGTGCATATCATACTTTTGAAAGACAAGCAAAAGTAACTTACTTGAAGAACTGCTTGAGTGAACATAGGTCAACACACAGAAGTTTGGGGCCAGAACACTTAAATCAAGTGTTACAGTTTGAGGTTTTATAAGGGATTGGTTCTTGCTAACTTTACTAATTTCTTATCCAAGAAAGATTTCCATTGTTATTTCTAGGATTTTTGACTGAGTGAAAATAATGGGATTTGCCTGAAAAAACATTAGAGCTGTAGATAAGCATAGAATTAAGATCTTAATGTTCTGCTTTTTTTAGGAGTTAAAAACCAAACCTTATGTGAATTTGGAGGTAGTCTATCTGCAATGTGAGTCAAACTGAAACTTCAGATCTGAACACCTGCAAAGAAGATTTGGAGCCAGAGCCCGTGGCTTAAGCCCCTCTTTGTTAAGTGGCCCAAACAATAGCAGCAGCAATGTTCCCTGTTCCCAGCGCAAGCTATTTATGACAATGCCCTTTGTTAAAGGGATTGTTCAAGGGACGGTAAATTACTCTGCCAAGCTTTAGCTTTGACTCAAGAGGAATTAATGTTTTCCTGGCATTTTTATTTACCTTGTCACATAAAAAAGAGACACATAGGTATTGTGATAGTGGGAATGAGGAGAAGAATTAACTCTCTCTAGTCCGTATTCTCGGAGGTGAAAAAATGGCTGGATAATCACAGTAGATTCTTTCTCCTGATGCAGTCAGTGTGAATTTTTCCTATCAATTTCCTTGCAGACAGCAGGAAGATGTGCTTTATAGGGGGTTCCTGATAAGTGAATTTCAGCTCACTTCCCATACATTTACTTTTCCTGGTGATAAAAAGATATAAATGCCATGAAATAAGAAGCAGATATCTCAGCAGTAGAGGTTAGAGGTGTTGCTGTAACGGAAAAAATGGACTTCAACCGTCCTGAAATTTAAAGAAGATTTCAAAGTACTGATACTGTTATTGAATGATACATACACCTTCAAATACTTAATAATAGTTTGATGAAGATGTTTAGACAAAAGTAAACAGAAGATTGATTTCAGGACTTTGTTTAGCTTTCATTACAGACAGGGCTAGTCTGTTTTTTTAAGTCTGTGCAGTCTTACAATTCCCATGCACTGCCTTAAAATTTCACAAATTAACTTTTATTTTTTCTTCTTTTGCAGATACAAGCAATCCATTTGTAGAGATGCACAGTGATATACCTAAAATAATAAACATGGCTGTAGGAAGAGAAATGATCATTCCATGCAGAGTCACAGATCCAAACATTGCTGTTACTTTAAAAAAGGTACCTCTATCCAAGCATGCTCTGAAACTGTTACTGTGGATGATGTTTTTGTTTGTTTGTTTACAGCTATTGTAATGCTTTTGAAATATTTTGACAATTTAATATTTCTTATGCAATGTTTCTGGGCGTCAATGTGTTCAGAAATATTTCAACACTGGAGGCTTCATTTTGAGTTGCACAGAAGGACATCAAATCTCCTAAAAGGGTGGAAATTTTCTGAAGAAACTTAAACTTTTCATACTACTTTATTAAATCCTCACTGGCAAAGGTTTCTTAAGCCCAGGAAGGAATTTCTTGTTAGGAGAAGAGATTTCCTCCCACCTCTTCCCTTGCCCTTCCTCCCTTTTCCTTTTCTGTCCTCTGGAACAGCCGGTGAGTCCCTGGGGACTTGCAGTGGCTGTACAGGGATCTTTGCAAGCCTTTGCCCTACCTCACTCCCACCAGAGACTTTGCTGCTTCCTTTGACATGTGAGCACACTTAGACAAGGGATAGCTTTTCTTTGTGGGGAAACTTTGCAGAGAAACTGCAACATTTGATGTGGTAGGGCTAGTTTCAGAGAGAAAGGAAAAAAAAAAGATATTCCCATGTTTTAGGAAAACATTTGCCTCCTAGATACCTTAAGAGTTACATGGACAGCTAACTGAACCATATGTATGCAGTTAAGTACCTGGTATCAAGACTGAGAATGGGGCATTTTTTCAAAGTTACCTCTTTTTTTTTCTGAAAAATTAGGTGGAGGTGGCAAAGAAGTTTTATTTCTAAATAAAGGGAGTTATGTACATACTGGCAATGAAAGTTCATCACTGTTAAAAGGAAAGGAGGTTTGTCTCTTTATAGAATAATGTGCAATTGCCAAACAATACCACCGTAAGGTACTTATCTAGCGCAACATAAGTCTTTGATTATTCTTTGACTGTAGAGCTTTACACCAACCACAAATTTTATCAATTCTTTCAAGTGCTGCTCTGCTAATATAGATACTGATTTTGCTGCTTGGTTTTAGTCTGTTAAATTCCATGAAAGAGAACAAAATGCAAAGAAAAGAAAGTGATCTGACGCAGGACATTACCCTATGTGTGTAGGTACACACACACACACACACACACACACGAACACACACACACACAGCTTTCTTGCAAGAAGATGCACAACGTTGTGTGGCAAGGGAATCAAAAGCAAGTGAGATGTAGCATTCCACAGAAGGGGTGTTGTAAAGTGGGAATTTATTTGGGCGCTGTAGTGTTGCATCTGAAATCTCAGCATATTAGATTTCTAGCTGAGAAAATTCCTGTCAGGTTTCTCTCATTAAACAATATAAAAAAAAAATTCTCCTTATTTGTAGAAGATTGAAATGTAGCTGCTCTTTTTTTTTTGATATCAACTTGCCTTTAGCTTGGTCTTGTAGTGTAAGGCACAGCTTTACACCATTAAAACCAGATGTAATACTCAGAAGGAGAAGGAGGAGGTAGAGCCAAGCCTTGAAATAAAGGATTGGTTGCTTACATGTTTTGCATTCCAGGAAAAATAAATGTGTTCCCTAATTAATCCTAGAATTTCCTGAAGCATGTAAGCTACAATGCATTACATCATATCTTACTTTATTTATCTTCTATGACACCCTTATATGAAGATTCCAGCACGGTTTTACTCACAGGGCAATTAAGAGATGTGTTAAATGCATTCCACAGCTGCAGGCATACTACTGCTGAAGAAATGGCAAGAGCTATTTTGTGTTTTCCATCAGTGATAAAGGAAGAATTTGGTGTCCTCATAAAGAAGTCCTCTGGAGCTGGAAAGAAAATACCAGCTTTAGTGTCATTAGGTTCTGCCATCTGTATTGCCAGGAAGTAAAAATACAAAATATTTTTAATAATCTCTCTCTTCTGGAAGGAATCCCTACAGTTTCATGAGCACTGCCTCCAGTGTTTATTTGTTTGCAGTGCTACTTCTTAGTGGACCAATATGGGAAAGGTTTATTTATTATCCATCTTCAAAACTACAAACCATTTTTTAACTCAAACTTCATCTTTACCTTAGTCAACCTTTTCAGATACTGTGTTGCTTTCATTTTCAGGCTGAACATCTGTGCAGATTGTATTTTATAGCATCGCAATCACAGACAATATAGGAGAGGAATCTTCAAAAATCAAGAAGCTAATAAAACATGGACTGGGAAATGGGGAGGAAGCTTTTAATCCCTATTTCAAATTCAGCCTTCAGGTCCTGATATAACCTTTATCTGCAGGAGCTGATGATCTTTTCCTTATCATATGAAGAATTGTGAAAACAATTAATAGTTTTGATCTAATGCTAATAGTTAGATATTCAGAGCCTCTGAAAACATCATTCCTATCAACATGATTCTGGCAGCTTCATTCAGGATCCATAAAATAAGATAAACCTTATTGCAAGTAAGCTGTGCACTTCTCTTACCTCTTCATTTGTTCTTATCTTGATAAATGGAGAAAGTATCACCTTTTGATACAATGATTTAATCCATCTGTTTACCAAGAATCCTTTTGGATTCTCCATCATAAAAACAATGACATTCATAGGAATAGAAGTAAATAAGCTTCAGTACAAGGAATAAAAAATGGAAAGAAACCCAAGGGATGTTGTGAATCACATACGCAGACAATCTGAATTCTTAATAATGCCACCTCATCCTTCCCAAATTGGTGGAAGGGGAAACATGAAAGAAAAGCCAAACATTTGAGAAGCTAATGTACATTTTAATGAAACTTTTAGTTGTCTCTTTCCAATACAATCTGCCTTTGGAAATGTGGGGAACCACAGCTTGACTTTAACTCTTGACCATATGTACACACACAGCATGGTGCTGTATTGTGTTAATGCCTCCAGGTACCAAAAACATTCAGCTAAGATGGAGCAAAGAAGGAGGCACAGCCTATACCGAAAATAGTTGCATTTGAAACAAAGTACAAAGAAGGTAAAAGGCCAAGAATGCACTGGGAGCCACAGTGATAGGGTTCACACAGATTAGTATGTAGACAATAAATTCCATGTTTACTGTAGCCGTCGCAACAAGCTGATTCTTTGAATGCCTCTGACTCACTGTTGGTTCCCATCTGAAAGCTATTATTGTGGCTGAATTTATCTTCTGCTGCTTCAGTGGAAGTTTCACTATTTCTTCATAGGTTTTCTACTTCTCTCTGTGATAACCAAATGGCCAAGATTTTTGACAAGGCCTTGAACTACACTGGCTGTGCTCTGCATAGGGGCAGGACCAGATGACCTATGGAGGTTCCTCCCAACCTAAATTATTGTGTTATTCTAGGATCCTCTGTCTTGTACCATCCACAGCATGGTGACTTCAGTTTTCTGAAGTTTTCCTTCTCGTAACTTAGTGTTGTGTTATGCTTTCACAGGTGACTGGTGTAAGTTAGTCTCAGAGATGCAAAAGAATTATACAAAAAAGATGTAGCTCTAGTGGTTTTGAGGAGTGTCAGATGAGTAAACTGTACAGGCAAAGATTTGCCTCCAGGATAAGTAAGCCTAATGGACATCCAGACAACTCACAAAATTACAAGTTGCAAAATAGGACTCTTCTGGGTGTTTTGGTTACTTTTGTATTCCTGGAGTAAGGCTAATACAAAGTCAGTAATACATCAATTAAGTAATGAATGTGCAGTGAATGAATTCTGTGGGAAATGCTAGTCTAAGAAAGCTCTCACCCTCTAGCTTCACTTTCTTCCTGAAAACATGTACAGAAATATGTTCAGAAATAGTTTGATTTTCACCGAAGCAGGAAAAGGATAAATCCAATTGAAGCTTATGAAAACATAACTATTAACTAGTTACACCAAAGTTGAAAATGCATTTTGTTTAGAACAGGAATGGCAACAGAGCTTGTAGGGACCAAGATATTGTTGAATGGTAGCCAGCAGGCTGTAACCTAATGGGCTTTACTAGTGTGTGTGCTGCACACACTTCCCTGTGATTTGCATGCTTATTTTAGCATCTTATCCGCTGTTGTAAAGATAAGGAATTCTACCACGTCATTTTGTGCTCTGTATTTATTGCTCATTTGATTCATCATGAACTTGGTTGTTTTGGAGGAAGTGGCATGAGATGAGTGAGTGTGATCTCAAGGGTGTCTTTCTGCACAGGCAGCATCGAGGGTGCCACATTGTAGGGAGAAGCTGTACCCCATGGGAGGGAGACAGACTTCATTCTGCTTCCCCCGGCCTCTGACAGCCACCCATGCTGGCTTTGCTTGTAGGAAGGAAAGGGCTGTCCAGCACATGAGTCCTCTGCTCAAATAAAGGGGAAGAAAGAGATGAAGGGACACAGTGAGACTGGTGCACGGTGGGAAATGATGGACTGCAGGGTGCTTAGTTGATCCAGGGATCTTTCCTTATGACCATAATTCATTTAAACTCTGCTCTGTGCCATCTTTAAAAATATCTTATTTTTACTATTAAAACGGGTGTTATTCAAAGTAGAGTCATATCCAGGCTTTGTACTCATGGCTGATCTCTGTGCTATCCAAATGGTGGCATTTATTCCATCAATAAGGTATAACAAAATAGCATGATCTGAAAATGAGAGGTTTTGTCTGAGATGGCTGTGTTAGGCTTTACTCCTTCAGGTTTTTCTTGATACCTTATTAAAATGGGGCTTAAAGGGCAAAGGATCATAATGTAAAAGGTAACTTGTACTGCTGACAAAATGAACGTTTGATCCCACATGGCAATATTTTTTTTGTTTGTTTTTTAAGTTTTTTAGGCAAAATAAATATGACATGCATGAATTGAATCCTGGCAGGAATTTCTTAAAGCCACAAAATGACAGCAAATTAAGCCCATTTGTCATCTCCGTTGAAAAGTGTGTATTTGTTTCTCTGTGTTGGAACCAGGATACTTAATTGCAAATGTTCCTGGAGATGAGCACTTTAGCTGCCAACCAGGAGCCAACAGAATAGCAGCCTAACTGCTAAAACTAATGGTAGTGTCAATCTATTGTGTCATAAATTACATCCTGTTATAAATAATGAAATCCTGGAAACAAATGCAGCATTCGCATTCTTCACCCAGGTTTTTCCTCTATTTTGTGATGAAAATGTGACTTGAAAAACCCACATTATTAAATGTCATCCTTTTCATATTGATTGGCATTTTTTTGGGTGCTTTTTCCCCCATCCCTTTTTTACTAGGCTACTTTGATTAGAGAGTAGACATGAGGATGAGCTGTTTTTCTGATGTGTGTTTGGCACTTCCAGATTCCACGAGAAACCCTAATCCCTGATGGCAGGACAATAATCTGGGACAGCATGCAAGGCTTCAGAATACCTAAGGCAACTTACAAATTCATCGGGCTCCTGAGCTGTGAGACAACCGTGGCTGGGCACACGTACAGCACCAAGTACCTAACGCACAGAGAAAGTAGGTGGCATTCTCCACCCCCTGCCTCCTAGAAAGCACCCTGCCCTGCTGGCATCACTAATTGTTCTCCCTCTTTGCCACGTGCAGCCAACACCATTTTTGACGTTCAGTTAAGCGCCCCACGTCTCGTCAAGCTGCTGAAGGGAGACAGCCTAGCAATTAACTGCACTGTCACTGCAGCCTGGAACACCAGAGTGCAGATGACATGGACTTACCCTGGAGAGGTGAGTGCTCTGCCTGGAAGGGAGAAATCAGAGGTTTCCCACAGATCATGCTGCATCTAGCATCCCGGGAGGAATTCTGCTTCAGAATACTTGCCATTGTTTGCATTCCATCATTTTGACCCTCGCTAACATGTCTCTTAAGGTTTTATTTTTTTTTCCTTCTGATGCTTAATTTCATAAGTAAACATGTTTACACAATGTGCTCTGGTTATATTGCATAATCACGAGCAAACGCTAGAATTGTTTCATCTCTGGGAGCTTCTTTTCGACCTGATGGAACAAGAGAAATTTATCACCCCATCCCAGGCAGGGGCTCTCTCTTGTGACAAAAAAGTTTCAGTCTTGAGGCTGTCTTCTCAACACATTCATTCCAAAGACTGGCAGACAGTCAGGCACCCGATTTGAGCATGTTTGGAAAAGGTATTTTGATTTAACTAGCCAAAATCTCATTTGTTAAGTGTCAGACGAACAATCCTCTTGTTTTGACAAGTACAGGAATGATCTTGAATGAGCTTCTCCACCCCCCACATTGGGAGCATCCTCATAAATATTTGTCACTTACAGAATAACTGCCAGGGAGTCCGTGTAAAACTGATAAGAAATTTGACATTAGCTTAAGGTTTACAACTCCCATTCCTTTCATGTCAGTTTGATTTATGCTGGTGATTCAAGTCAAGATCATTTATTATGTCACTCATTGTATCTAATCACAGGCTGAAATTATGATTGCATTATACAGGGAAGATTAATGCAATTGTTTATTGCTTACTGTAGCCATTTTCCCTGGCATTTTTTCACCTCAGAAATAAACAACTTAGCAACAAGAAATGCTTTAAATATATTATATTGCTTGTTGCTGCCCTACCAAGCCCTATCTGGGCACCACACTTGTGAAATTGTGCTTTGTTTTTATTTAGATGGTAAATGAAGGGTGGTCAGTGTTTATAAGACATCAACAATGTCCTGGGTTAAATAAACTTTGAGGCCAAATGCTGAGGGGGAGTTGCAGGAAATAACTCCTCAGAGTCACATTATCTTCAGTTCCACCCTGCTATTCCCTTGCCAAATCTAGTCCCTTTTCCATCTGTAGCATTTCCAGAATTCTCCCCTCCTTGTGTAAATTTCCTTTTCTTCTGTGTGTCTGTTCCCTATGGCACTGAATCCAGGCACCAAACTATGTCCTGCTCTTCATATCACGGCTTCAGGGACTTTTAGGAGCAGTGCTGGACAATGGCAATGGGGAACTGGGCATGTTGATATGACAGGCTATATAAAAGGGAGGATCTTCCTCCCTCAGATGCCATGATACCTTGGATGAACATAGGGATGAATTGCCCTATAAGGTTGCTTATATTTTTTATTGTTGACCCTCCGGAAATGTTAAGCATCCTTTGCTTATCTGTGCTGTACAAAGACATCTGGGATTTTTTTATTAAGTTATGGTGGAAGTACAGGAAAATAAAAATCTCAGGAAATGCTCATGAAAATTGGTTTGATCGAGCTCTTTCTTGTTCATTTCTTTGGCTCTTATAGACAAGGAGAAGAGGTTCTGTAACGCAGCGTATTGACCAGAAGAATTCAGAGGCCAACATTTTTTACAGTATCCTCGTTGTGGACAGAGTGCGGGACATCGATAAAGGCCAGTACACCTGCCATGTGAAGAGTGGGCCATCCATCAAGGCTGTCAACACAACAGTCATTGTCTATGGTAAGA
Source organism: Agelaius tricolor (assembly GCF_023055355.1). NCBI lineage: Eukaryota > Metazoa > Chordata > Aves > Passeriformes > Icteridae > Agelaius > Agelaius tricolor. The sequence goes on from NW_027269269.1 coordinate 2,078,357, forward strand.
AGTGGTGCACATTTGTGGAATATTCAGTGTTCCTGTACCAAGGTCAGCTGTGTGATGGTTTTACATTGTGACACAAGGCGGGAGCCATCGCGGGCAGATAAAGGGAAAAGAGGGAGGGAGGTGCTCCAGGAGTGAAAACCTGTGCTATTTCCTCCATGACTGTTTTCTTCTGTTGGCAATAGACATGTTAATGTTCAATTTCATCACTTTTGTCTGCTAAATATTGTGATGGAGCTGTCCTCAGTCAGTTCTAGGAGATACAATCAGGCAAATTCTAGTTTGAGGGGAAAAAAGAAGGTACAAGCATAATTTAAATAGAAGAATCCCACTTCTGCTTCTATGGTACTTATGCATTTCTATGAAAAAATAAACAAGAAATAAATACCCTAACTCTACATGGAGCTGGTAGCTGGTAGCCCATTCAAAAAATGCAAATCATTAATGTGGTTTTACAGCAGGACTCTTGATCAAGTTCCCTATGGTTTGTCTGAGCCTTCTGTGAAATCTGGAAATTTCTGATATTATTTCAAATGCATATGAATAAGGACTTTTTTTGCATCAGGTCTCTTTGGGAAGTGACCTTCTTTGGGACACCCTGTTACAATTAGAACTAGCCAGGATCTTTGGAGCACCATTGGTGTTGAGGCCAAGTGGCTGGTGGGTGTCCTCTACAACAGATGACTCATGGTCAGAATATGGATTTATTACATATTTTCAGCAGTGTATCCTTCCTCTCCTATCTGGAAGTGTGGACTAACTACTCTGTGTTGGTATTCTTAGAGAGAAATTTCAGCCCATTTTCTCTAGAATTTAAGTTCTGGAATAAGGCACTGGGAACACAGGATGAATGCTGATAACCACTTACGTATCTTAAACAGATAAACTGCATCTTTCAGAAAGAGAGGTTTAGATTATAATTTAAATCAGAGAAGTTGGAGATTAAAATTAGAGTCAGAGAAGCTGGGACTGTTGAAGTCAGCCTGCATTCACATAAGCAGCCCCATCTATAGGATACCAATATTGGAAAGAGACTGTATGAATAAAGGTTTGCAAATCAGGGCTGTAACTTTATAACTTAACTTGTGTAATTAAACTAGTTATTTGTCTTGTGCATATTATTTTCAATGTATGTGGTAAATGTGATTAAATGTTGAACTTGTTTAATGGATGTCCATCATCCTTATGCAGTTCATAATGTGAGTAAATATTGCATCCCAGGTACCATCAAAAGGACAATCAAGAATTTTTTATACTTTGAATATTTTATTTTGCACAAGTCGGCAGGAGAGAAAGAGATATTTTCCAATGTATTGTATGAATTTTATGTTTTATTGCCTCTTGGAAAAGCCATCAACTTGGCAGAGAGTTGGAGATAGGGGGCAGAGCAAATGGATAAGAACAAATTCCAGCAGGTTGTTTTTATTCCAGTGAAGTGACAAAGATTTGCTGGTTTGATGAAACAGCTGTTTACCGATGAAGTTTCTGCCTTTTCCTTTGCTATTTCTCTGAAGGTCCCTTAAATCCTCTCTGGAAAAATGTTTTCTTTTGGAACATTCATTGATCCTTGGCCTGTAAGAGTGAAAAGGTCATCTGATCATCCTCAGTTCAGCCTCCCACATACTACAGACCACTTTATATCTTGTGCCCTTTTTTCTGGCTGGACACAATGTGAATTTGGCTAGAGTGTATCTTCTCCAAGCAGATTCACGCCCTGGGAACTACTCTCAGTTTCTTGTATATTTATGGTATTCCTTTATATTTTATAGATCTCTAGGAGATAAGGCTCTATTCTTGCTGCTAACATGTGGGAGCATCAAAATTACTAAAGATAATTTTTATTTGGAGTCACATTTTCTTTAGTAGAGCTACTCATTTTGCAGGGTGAAAATCAGTAATGCAAAGCTATTTTTTTTTATTTTGTTTAAGATAAAATGTTCATTAATTTGAAACGTCGAAGAAAAACTGCACTGGAGGCTGTAGCTGGAAGAAAATCTTATCGTTTGTCAATGAAAGTGAAGGCATTTCCCTCTCCAGAGGTTATATGGTAGGACAACAGTTACTTACACATGTTCATCCTGGACCTCTTTTTATAATAGAGTTGGGGAGGGTCTTTTTGAAGTTTCAGAGCTGCCTGGGGTTCTGAGAACATTACTTCCATTTCACAAGTGCAAGAAAGGAGATATGGAAAGTTTAAAGATCCTCAAATAGGTGCGATATGTCTCCCCTTGAAATCAATGGATGCTCTATAGCTAAATATCTCTACCGCTTTGACTGAAGTGTTGCATCCCGCTTTGCTCAGACCTAGATATGAAACCTGAACTTGCTTTTCAGACAGTAAGAGAAAGAAAAGAAGTCTTTCATTAAAATGAATTATTGACTTGAGTCATACAGACATGCACTATTGCAAAAAACTGGAAGTTGGTATTATTATGCAGTGATCTGCAGTTTGTAGACTTACTGCAACACAGCATTCACTGGATCATTCATTTTGTCTCGTGTAAATTGTGTTAAGAAATTTTTGGAACAGTTTTTATTTTTATTAGTCCAATCCACTTTCATGTGCAACAATGTTATCTATTCATGATCTCAAGGATTTTTTTTGTTTAAATAATTTAAAACACCAGTAGCTCTGGCTCAAATAATTGCACTTTACAAAGGGTCTATGACAGGACTGATTAAGAACACAAACTATACATACATGATTAGTGAGAGTTCATGTTACAGCCAGGAATTAATTTTGCTCCAAAAGTGTTGTCTTGTTTTACAAAACCTTTATGCTTATGGCTTCATGCGAAAAACTGAGGGGTGAGTGTGACACTGATGCCAGCCATTTTTACATAATTTTCTGTTTTTCCAGTGTTCGAGTTTATTGACTACACATATAGATCCAAAACTTCTGAACAAAAAAAAATCTCAAACATTGTAACCAATTTTAATTTTTTTATATTTAAAATTGAGGTTGGTCAAACATTGGAATAAATAGTCCAGAGTGGTGGTGGAGTATCCATTCTTGGAGATACACAAAACCATACTGAAAATGGTCTTGGGCAATCTTCTGACATTGCTTTGTACAGGACATTAGACTAAATGACTTCCAAAGGCTTTTTCAGCTGCAGCTATTTTGTGATTCTGTAAAATACACAAACAGTGAAAAGCCTAAATCCGTAAGTCCTTTGACCAAATTTTAGTGCTTGTCTAATAACAATAAGAGTTTTTTCTAAAAACTTACTAAAAGCTGTGAATCATTTAGATCAAATCCATCATTATAATGAATATATGTTGCACCCTTCTACTAACATCATGTTAACCTTCTTGCAGCTTGTTAAAATGCACTTTACACTGTAGTTTAGACTTCGAAGAAAAATATTTTGCTTCAGGAATCTGTGTGTGAGCAACAGTTAGTACTTTCTACATTGATTTTCTGTTATCTTTAAAAACATTCACTTGATAGCAGGATATCTGATTCTTAAGTGCTTATCTAATCTACTTACTCTTCCTCTTCCTAAAATCACAGCTGTGCTTGGAGTACTGTAATACTTTGTCCCAGGATGTATTCTGAGGTCATAGAGAAATGGCCAGTGCAAGATGATGCAACCTTTAGTTCTGTGACCCACTCTTAGCCAAAATGGTTGCTTTTTAGACTAAATGGCGGTCACAGCCATGAACAACTGGGATCTTCAGAGACAGCATTGCAATTTTCAACAACTCTCAAATACCATAGAGCCCCAAGAGTCAGATTCTTATAAATTTTAATATATAGAATAGTATTCTCTAAAGTGGTTTACAAATATCAGCAATCTTATTTGAAAGGAAAGGACAACCCTGTGGTAAACAGAATCTCAGACTGGAAATCCAATCCCTTCCCAGAAGATTGAGGGATATGATGTAACATGGGTGGTTTAAGCAGAAATGATTTTCAGAATTTTGATTTCTGGAATTCCATGAAACAGGTTAAAAGATGGGCTACCTGCTGCTGAGAAATGTGCCCGGTATGTGGTTAAAGACTATTCGTTAGTCATCAAGGATGTTGCTGAGGAGGATGCTGGAAACTACACCATAATACTGAGCATTCCACAGTGGAACTTGTCAAAGAATCTTACAGTCACTCTTACTGTAAATGGTAAGTTTGCAACATGTTCCCATGTTTCTCCTGAACATGTAAGTGCTCCGTTTTCTCTGAGCTGGATTGTCACCAATCTTGCACACATCAGGGAATTGTGGGTCTTCTTGCTGACTTCATGGACCCAAACTCAAGCCTCAAATGCAGGCTGAAGGATCCATCTTTGAACCAGAAGATGGACGCTGGTTTTCATTAGAAGTGTTTCTGTCCTCTGCAGCCACATATTTGCTCCTGATGACTTGAATGTGTTACTAACCATTTGTGTGACTTAGGACTGCTATTTTCCTTTGTTCTCCTGGGGATTTTTCTTGTTACTCACACTGCAAGAATGTAGTATTTTTATACTCATGCAATATGTTGGAATTAAGCTGGTTTTAATAGCTTTCCAATTTTTGCCCTTTCCAGTGAAACCGCAGATATACGAAAAGGCTGTGTCATCATTTCCTGATCCCAATCTGCATTTACTAGGCAGCAAACAAGTGCTGACATGCACTGTGTATGGTATTCCTCCACCTAAAATTACATGGATGTGGTTTCCCTGTAAACAAAACCATTCTAAAACAAGGTAGGACAACATCTTTACTTTTATTTAGTATGTCTTCTTTTACTATTACACCTAATTTTTTTTTTTTTGCAAGAGTAAAGCTTACTGTAAACATTGCTTGGTTAATAAAAATTGTCTACTTTTAATCGATATAAATTTCGGTGGACATGTAGTCACAATGCAACTTTTTCTCCATCATTATTTGAAAATGGAAGCCAGAGTGGTTATTTAGTATTGTTATTTGGGTTTATTTACAGTTCACTACTATTCATGCATGCAATATTAGTCCAGAAGTGATAATTGCTTCTGCATTTTCATGAGAGAAGACAGTGTCTTGCAAAGTTCACACACTTTCACATGGAGTTTTCCTCCATGCTTTTCTCCACACACAGTGACTCCTATGTGGGGTTTCTTTTGAAATCAACAGAAAACATCGTAGAAACTTCTTTTATGAAGGTCAGATCTGTCCTGTGATATGTTTATTCACATATTCAGTTCAGCAAGCTAAATGTGCCCACCATTCTCCAGATGATATTTTAAAAGGATAAAGAATAAATGGCACTATGCAAGCTTACTTGACGCTGATGTGGTGCTCAACTAATCCTCTTTTTACATTTTAGGGTTTTTTTAATTCTATTTCTTATGATTAGGAGCTTGTGTTGACTCACTTATCCACAGCTCTTCCTGCATCATGAGATCTGACACAAACTTAATGATTAACACTCAACCTCCACAACAGCATTATCATTAAGTTGCTATTGGAGAGCTCAAACAGGGAAGGTATTTGGATCACAGCCCAATCAAGATATTTAAAAACCTGACAAGTTTAACACACAACATTTTCTCAGTTTCAGTTGAAGAATAATCACATTCCACAGGATTTCACTTTTTTAACCCTTTCATAGAACTGAGATTTAGCACCAGGCAAATATTTAAGTATGTGCTTAACTGCAAAGGTCCAAGACACGTCCTTCAACTGAACAGGACATCTCGATAATGAGGGTCTCAATACTAAACATCTCAAACTAAGGATACTAGTGAGTGCTTTGATATCAGTGAGAGAGTGGTCAGCACTTCCCAGAAGCAGAAGTTATTTCGCCGCCCCCGCTATGTCCTTGGGATTATGCTAATGGCTGTCTTTTTGTGCCCTTCTCACCTTCTCACCAAGAGGTGGCACTAGCAATCTCTCCTCTTGCTGGAATAGGTATTACCTGAAATTCTCCATTTCAAGGACAGGTGAGAGCTGCATTTCCTCTGTCTGGTGTGTTACCTTACAGCGACAAGTTGCAAAACTTATTTTTGCAAATAGATGTAAGAGAAGAGAAATCACATCTTTTAACTAGAGAAACCTTGAGAAAGGCATATATGAAAATTTTCAGTCTTTTAGATTTTTTTCAAGAGTTTTACAGCTATGAATAGTCTGGATTGAAATCCAGTGCAGGACTGAAGAAACAGTTGGTTCTTCCTTGGGGGTCGAGGTGGTGCTCATCTGTTGTCAGATATTTCCTTCTGTTAGAAGCACAGGTCTGCACTCCAGCACAGGACAGTGAGTCTTCAGAAGAGGAACTGACATTTGCATGCAGGTGTTCAGTAATGTGCTGAACTGTAGACTCCATTAAATGCTAATTAGGAGTGTGTTTGAGCAGGTGATCAAAGGAGGAACGTAACAATTTGAATCAGCTATTGGCTCTGTTACAATGTTGTTTCCAGACTGGCTTCCAAATTACCTTCATAATTGTTCTGTGATGATTCCCTTTAACCCTCTCCCCTTCCTTCTCCTTTAAGTACTCATTGAAGAAGTATCCTGGAGAACACCATTTTTAATGCTTTGCCTAAAAGGAGTGGGATGATTCCCTCTGAATAATATGACAATTAACTATTGCAGAAAGACAGAAATACCTGAGTAATTACATTTTGTCTCCTGCTCCAGGAAGGGAGCAGAGTGGAGTACCTCAGCAGCTGGCACACCTTGCTCAGGCTGATATCTGTTCAGGTGTTCTCCCTAAAGAACTGGAAAACCCTTTAATCCCACCTGTTTCATTATACTTCCCTCTTTGTGTGATGGGAGGTTTGCCCAAACAAGAGATTTAATGTGTGTGTACCTTGTGCAAGAGATAAGAAACATATCTTGTTCTGCCATTACAGCACTTTTTTATATTTATCTGCCCAATGTCAGGTTTCCAATACTAAAATGTTGCTCTGTTTGTGGTCAGGCAGTGCTTGTTTCTGTACACAGGCACAGATATACCAGGTACTTTAGGCAATGAACCCCACAGGTTACCCTTCAGTGTGAGGTAGTAGAGATTGTCAGGAAATTTCTGAGTCCCATGTAATAGGACAGAGTGTGCACTCTGACAAAAAGATGCTGTTGCTGCAAAGACTTTGCAGGACTCTGTTGGCTCCAAGATCTCTTTGCTCCAATATTTCTTTATATGTGTGCTTAACTTCGCACCACTTGAGCACTGTCTCTGCTAGCTGGGGACTGACTGCCTAAGTTAGATGCTTTTATTTTTGAAGGACTGTTGCCTATGGCCTCCTTTAATAGCAGCTATTAGGTTGTGTGGATACTTCTTTCACTTTATTTTCCAAGCAGTATTTCAGTTACAAAAATCTAAAAATACCTCAATGAATTCCATTGCTTTTAAAAGCAGGTATAGTTCAATGCTTTCTGATTGATTCAATCAATTTGCATAACCCTTCTCTCTGCTTCACTCAGGCCAGTAACTGGAGACTGGCCAAATTAAATAATTTCCATAGTTTCCTTGTAGTAAATAACAATAAAAAAACTGGTAACATTGCTCAACAAAGGTGAATTTTTGAAATGTGGAAATGTGTGAGAAGGGCACAACATCATTAAAAATTCCCTGTTCTTTCTTTTCTGTTACAATTACTTTGCTTAATCTAACTCTTGCCATTAATCAACCTTTTTAGCTAGCTATCTAACTAGATATGTAGGTGGAAAGATTCTCTTCTGATGTTCACCCAAACAAGGAAACATAGAAGAGTCAAGGAAATTTGTGTAGGGCAAAAAAGCAGTATTCTGGGTTTCTTTAAGCTTATGTAGAGCTATTAAATTTAGAGATGGCAGCCAAAAGACAGTAGAAGACACAATGCAAAATAAAATGTAATTTAAAAAATATTGGTCTGTATTAAATGACTGAGAAAATGCTTTTCCAGGGCTATCTTACTGCAGCATATGCTGCTGCTCTGTAGCACATTCCCAGGCTGGGCAGCCCCCAGGTGTTCAGTAGATAGAGGAGAGCACAGCCCTGTGGGACACATCCTGAAGTGCCCAGCAGCCTTCTTTGACTCTTTTCTACCCCTCTGGAGCCATCCTATCCATCCTGAATTTGCCTCAGGCTGGGTTGTCAGCAGAGGTGTGTGGGGGCAGGCAGCAGCAGGGCTTGCTGAGGGTCTCCAGAGCCAGGCAGGTTGGGATCCACCCAAACAGATCAGTTCTGAGGCTGCAGAACAAGCCTCTGCATGCCAGGAACATGCTTGATGTTAATGGTTCTTGACCTGAATCTCTTCAGTAGATTCTGTTTATCTTAAACTGACCTGGCAGAAATTGTCAAGAAAGGCATGTGGGATACTGCTATTGCTCACTGGAAGCACTGGCTAGTTCAGCAGCTGTTCAGTGTTGTTTGGGGCCAGTTTCTCTCTCTGGACATTTCTATGTGGGCAGTTCCAGAGAGATCTCCAACCTCTGCCCAAGGTTTGACTGATTGGCCCTTCAGAAATGGCAGACAGTTGCAACACTGAAATTTTACCATGGGTATTTTAACTCTCCCATCACCTTGCTGCCTCCCTCCTCTTGAGCTATCAGTTTTGTTTAGCCTCAGACTGAATGTTACATTATTATTTTATAACCCTGCCATCCCATCAATCTGTGTTTTTTTGGCTTTTGGTTTTTGTTTTTTTTTTTTCTTTTTTTCCTGTGTGTGTGTTTGCTTGAGAGAAATGTAACAGTATTATGGAGCTGCTTACAAAAGCAAAGTAGATGGGGAAACTGGTACATGATTCTCTGCTCTCCTGACTACAGTGTCAAGATGTGAACTCTACTTGGTGGTAAAACCACCTGATGCTGGGATTGGAGATGGAGGGCTGAATACATGAAGTATCTGGGAAGAAAAAAGCTTGAGGTGCTCCTTGAAACTTTTGCAGAGATACAGAAAGGCTGAAACTATCATACTGACAGTGCATGGCCAGACTCCCAGCAGCTTCAGTGAAAGAGAAGGCAGGCCATGTGTGCATAGCAGTCTAATTGCATTTCTGCGTTGTTTGTGTCAGGGTATTAATAAGGGATTGAAAGGCAGAATCATTAGGATGTGCTTGGATACATGATCTGGGGAAACCAGATTTGGGACGTCAGTGAGGTATGTAAAATGAACAAGTAAAGAACAAATGTTAATTGTACTTAATTAGGAATGTACTGAACCACCCAAATTTAATTGTTGGATGTCTGCAAACATTGATGCCCATTAGTTTGCCCACAGTGACTTGTTTTGTTCCCTGTGCCACCTTCTATTTTCAGGAAGGGAAAGGCTGAGTCTTTGGAGCTGGTATAAGTAGGTCAGATGCCATTAACAAACAGGTAGTTCTAAAATGCCTTTGCTTAATTTGACATGTGGCTGAATCCTCAGCTCTACCTTCACACTGACTGAGGCTCTGGTGGCCTTTGTGCCTTCCACCCTCTGCTACAAGAAAATCATCTTACAGCGATCTAGTAATGTTAAGGTACTTATGGGTACACCAAAAATCCTACTGGCTATTCCCGTATTTTGGTGGGGTTGGGGAAATAGATTAGAGTAAATAAGAGTCAAACCCTGTGGTTTTTTACATAACCTTAAAAAAATGCAGAGGAACTGTCACAGGTGTACATTGCAGCAGCATGGACTTCCAGGGAACTTGAAGCCAAAGGAAAAAAAGGAGTGAAACAGCATCTGATCTGCTTCAGCCTGAATAAGGAATATGCTCAAGTATCTCATTCTGCACTTTCACTGGGAGCCAAAAGCCAATGCTTGCTTGTGAACACATTCTTTCCTCTGAGTAGAGCTAAGTCCTTGTTTTCAGTCACTATTATGGAATTTATAATATTTTTTAATATTTTGTTTGCAAAATGCCATTTGAATCAGATCTGGCACATCCATATGTTTACGTAAGCTTGACAAATACATGCTTTATACTGAGTACAGTTTGCCCCAGTCTGTCCACAGGGTTACACATTGACGAATTTATTCTGCAAGTATAAATTACTTCATTATGGATCTTAGTTGAATCAGAACCTTAAGCTTTCAAGTTTCAATATTGCTAGTTTCCAAATAACTTCAAATGAAATTTTTAAAAAATTAAAACAAGAAGCATTGTATTCTTTATTTTGTCACTGATCAATCTTCAAACATAAGAGCTACAGCAGGATCCAGATGGTCGGGGATACTCTGCTTAGTACCACACTTTTATTCTCACTTGCCTATGTTGGGGTTTTTTTCACTTGGTCTTTCTTTTATTTTTTCCCAGTTTCTTTTTTTTACTTTTGCTGCCTTCACAGGGTGGTCTCTTGGCTTTACTATGTGTAGTCTGACAGCCAGCCTTAAGGAAAAACACTTCAGGGTCACGTATGGTGGGATGTTTCTGCTTGATCTTTTGCTCAGTGTGGCCCAGCCCATAGGAAGCAAAGTGTGTGACAGGCTGCTCGTGGGGACTGCACGACGTGAGCGAGGCCCCGCACGCTGGCAGCCTCCGAGCCAGTGGGGAGTCCCAGCCCGTGGCCAGCAGCCTGCTCCTGCACTAGCAGGGGCTCCTGGCCAAAGGAAGGCACCAGGTCAGGCTCTGCGTGTGCTGAGGAGTGATTATGAATGGAGTGCTATTACTGGATCGAGTACACCTTTTACAAAAATATACAAACTTTAGTTAGCATCCTCTTTCCTTTTGTGTGTACGCCTTTCAAAAAGCCTTTGCAGAAGGCTTTGAACAGGCATGTGAGGTAGGATCGTGCTCAGAAAAAAATATTCAGTTAAAAAATAGAAAACAGAGGTTAAGAGGGAACACCCAGTTCTTGCAGCATAGGGAGGTGATCAGTGAAGTTTTTCAGGAGCCGGTGCTGGGGTCTGTACTTGTCAACACGTTCAGAAATAACCTGGAAAAGGTGGCAAGGAGGTGACAGTGTTTGCTGATGATGACAAGTTGTTCAGATTTGTAAGGATGAGGGGCTGATTGCAATGAAATGCAGAACTCTATGAATCCGGGTATCTGTCTGAGTGAAAAAGTGGCAGGTGAAATTCACTGAAGATAAAACGTGCATGATATACACAGGGGAAAAAAAATCTTGCTTTCGTATGTAAAATACATGTTAAAAAGCTGTTGGCTGATCGTTACTACTACAAAGAGGGATCTGAGTGCTGTGATAGATGGGTTTGTGAAAGTGAACACCACCATGAGCAGCTCAAAAAGAAAATCAAGTGTTAGGAATTACCAGGAAAGAAACAAAGACCACAGTATAGAACACCATGATAACTCCACAAATCCATAAATTATCCGTGTCTTTTATGCTATGAGCATTTCTGATCCTTTCATTTCAAAGGATGCAGCCAAACTGGGAGGTACACCAGGAATAGCATCAAAAAGGATCAAAGGAATTTCAGAGAATGAGAGGAATGTGTGAAGGATGAGCGAGGAGGGAGATCAAGACTCTTGCAGACTGAAAAAGAAGTGACTTGGGAGCTACAGGATAGAGAGTTACAGACTTGTGAAAGATACATGTCTGAGGATCAGTTGTGTATATCTTTTCCAATTCAAGAAGTAGGGGCCATTAGATGAAGACAGGAGGAGCAGAATTTGGAACTGGAAAAGGATTTAGCTCCTCATGTAGTGGATAGCATAGCTGTGAATCTCCTTGCCAGAAGATTTTGGGGGCTTGAAAACTTTCTACAGTCTTGGAAGAGAAGTGTAGAAACAGTCTATATTGTGGGAAGTTCCTGAGCTGATAATAATTGGTGACTGGGGGAGTATTAGAAGGAAATATCTGAAGTTAGTCCCGCTCTTACTCATCCCCAACCATCTGCATATGGTCATTGTTGGTACAGGATATGGGGTAGATGGATCCTTGGTCTTACATCCATGCCTGTCAGTATTTTCTCTTCCTGTTTTCCCTCTAATCAACTCCCCTCTCTCCTTAAAAATGTTTCCCTCCATTCTTTCTCATCCTTTCCTTGTTTTCTGCCTGGACTTCAGTCCCCCACTCCAGTCAGTGGAGAATTGCTCCCAGATCCCTACTTGAAGAGAAGTTGAAAACAAATCATCTTGAAAAAACAAAACCTCAGTGGGTCAACAGCTTGTCTGTCTCCTTTGCTAATCACTGGAAAATGGAAAGGGTGAGAGTTGTGCTTCCAGCTTGTCAGCAAGATGGGCCGTATGGAGGACTGTGTAAATAGGCTACTGAAGAGTTACTCCTTTCTAGAACCAAGAGGATCCAGATAGGACAGAAAAGGAAAAAAGGGGAATTTGGGCTTTCTGAGAAGTAAGGAGTTGTGGATACATGGATTTTGGAATATTATAGACATAAGGTTTTGTCTAAAGTTGAGTGAGCTATTAGAAGTGAGTTGTGCAAGGAAAATAATTTACACTAGAAGGATCTGAACAATATCTTGGACTTTATTTACAGGGAACATAAATTGGAAATAAGAAACTGAGTGCAAGAGTGGACATTGTATGTAGAGGTTTTGTGGACTTTTCTTTAGGATTCTGACTGTTCAACTAAATTGCAAGATCCTCTTCCTTGCAGTACTTCAGACTCTCAAAATCAAACACTTTTTTGCCCTGAAAGAAATTCTGGGTGCTTATGGAAATCTCATGGGATAATTCTATAGTTCCAGTCAACATCCTGCTTCTTTGTGCAAGACATGATTTTTGCTTTTGCACAGAGAAAGTGGAGGCTGAATCACAGTGGCTTCATGGGAGATGAGAGTGAACACAGTTTAGTAAAGGAGGGAAGAGAAACAAGGAAGGAAAGTAGCTTTGGCTGAAATATGATGGTGTTCTGTGTCCATGAAGAATGCTAAGCAGTGTGAAGCAGAAAATTAAAGATCAAAAAGGAAAATATAATCTTCTGATAAGACAAGGTGAGAAAATTTCAGATAATCTCAGTATGTGTGGACACCTGAAAAATGCTGTTATGTTCCCTGGCGGCCAGAGCATTCAAGTGGTGGCAAAGAAGTTGGAAGCAAAAAGAGTTTTTTTGATGACCCTCAGTCTCAGTCATCTGCATTTTTTTGTTGCAAGTAACTGGTGTTGCAGGGTGCTCAGGTGTGCAGTTATAGAAGTGGTTTTTTCCTGTGGAAATCTGAGTGTGGGATGATGAAACACTGAACGTTGGGGTAGGTAAGATTGCTGTTGGCCTTGCGTCTTCTTTTGAGATAGCTCAGATCAATCAGCTTTCCAGGCACCAAACTGGAATAGTTAAGGGCAAGTCATAATGTTTGGAAAGGATGAGTATGAAAGGGAAACACCATCCAATTATCTGGCTGCATATCAGTAATAGCAAGAAAGGCAATGTGCAGCTATCAAATGCTTCCTTTTTTGATAGAGCCATGAAAGTACACAACAAAGCTCTAAATGCCATCTACCCTACTCTTTTCAAAGATACCCCCCAGGAGAATGAGGTTTTGGAACATCAGGGACCTGATACTAAATAAACAAATAAACAATAAACAATGTAAAATATATCCTGTTCCTACCACCTGTAGTTTTCCTCCTAGCTCCACCAATGTGCATGTTAGGGAAGGTGCTTGGGATGAGCTCCCAGCTGCAGTTTTGCCAGTATTTTGACCTCTATCTGATTGGTTTTGACCTAGAGCAGGAGCACCTGGACCATAGCTTCTTAGAATCATAGAATCACATGCATAGACAAAGCTGGCAGGGGGCCAGCACATGTTCTCCTTCCCCCACCCCCATAAAGCACGTTTTACAAACTCCACATGCTCCCTGCTACTATTTTTCCTCTCTGTTTCCTGCTCCAGATTGACTCAATATTCCCAAGGACACGTGGCTACACCAGCCCTGTGCTATCAATCACACAGCACTGGACACTGAGGTGCAGAGCAGGCATGGCCCATGCCATTCAGATTTTTTTTTGGCAACTTGCAAATAAAAAACAATTCCTATGTATTCTTTACAATTCCAGGAATTTCCAGAGTTCCTGTCTTAATGTTAGTGTCATTGCCATTGCCTCTTAAAAGACATGAGTCAGCCCAACCTGAATTTGTAGTAACATTGCCCTCACGCTGTTAGGAATTGCTGCCCTATAAAAAGGATAGCTGCTGAGAAAAGTATGTTGGCTGCCAATAATCACTCTAAAAAATGGGCACTGTTGGTGACAGGATGGTTTCCTCTCCCTCCCAACAAATCTACCCCAGTGAATGAGAGTGTGAGTGAGGCTGCCAGGGGCTTTGCCAAGAGGAATGCTTACTTTCAGAGTTGAATGTTGTTGCAAGTAACTGCAATTCAAGTTACACAAGGCCTCTGGAATCACACAGGAGGGCTTGGGAGGGAGAAGCTGGGAAGACAAGGAGACAGAAGATGAGTATTTTTCCAACTGATCTGTGGATTGAGGCTCTTTCACTGGTATTTATTGTTGCACTGCTTGAACTGAAAACTGCAGTACTGTCTTTGGCACGGGGAAGATGTGTCTGGATGGGCTAGACCTGGGGCTTTCAATCAGAACTGACTGTCATACATGAGGTCAAACCATCCTATGAGTAACTGGACAAATTTTTTACCTCAGCTCCCATGCTCTGCTATAAACACCGAGCAGCTTTTCTTCTGAGACCAATAGTTTCATCTGCAGGACTTCAGCTTGGAGCTGGTTTGCAGTGTGATTTCAGTGAAATACATCAAGATGACATGAAGTACACTCTTACCCTGGAAACTTTTCCCTGTTGATAGTTATAAATACACCATGCTATTGTGCTTGGCATGCTGCATGCTAATAGAAGTGAGGGCTCTGAAACTCATTAGGAAAGGGAACGGGCTGCGGAGCGGAGCGAGGACAGTGTGGAGCGAAGGCTGATCACCACAGCCCTGTCCAGAATAGGCCATGGGAGTTTTCTTATCTCGCTTTGGCAGGAGGTGCTGCTAGCTTCCTGTGCGAAATCACGAGCATATGCTGCTTTCCTCTTGTTGTTTGGCTTCCTCCGCTACACAAGACGGTTCCCAGCACTGTGATTATCTTTGCATCTTCAAACATGGCACACTCTGCTTCCTCAAGGGCTTGATGTATTCTCGAGTAGCAGGCTGGCTCCCCTCCCCCCAGCCATTTCTCCAGGGCCCCCACGGGTGCCAACTCCACACATCACAGACCCTTTATAAAACTGGACTTACCTCTGGTTGCATAACCTACCCCACAGCCTCTCCAAATCCATGTAAATTCCCGAAGCTCTGGGTGATGAGCAGGTCTGACAGCAGAACTCACCCTGCCACAGGCAGAGCCACTCTCACCCCTCTTTCCCCCAGTGCTGGGCTTCTCTGAAAACCTTACAGAGAATAGTGGCTGCTGTTTTTACAAAAGGATAGCCTTTTTCTCAGGCTCTTGGCACAAAGGCCAATGCGTGCCTGTGCGGGTGCACACCTGCAAATGTGCATGCCAGCACGCATGCAAGCATATGGGAAAAACTACTTGGGGTGTGATTAACCCGAGTGCTCTGCTTCTACCAGCCCTCCACCAAGGCAGCAGAGTCTGATTACCTCACTTTGAAGTTGTGTAACTTCTACAAACGTATGTTTGTACACACACCCCTGTTAGTATTTCTTACGTGGGATCTTACACAGGCAGAGTTGCACCCACAAAGCAGAAACATGAAAGGGTCTGCAGGGACACAGGTGAAAGAAATGCATAGAAGTGTTCTGGCAGATATCAGCTTGCTTATCAATCCCTGTGCACACTGTGTGCTCGTTCACTAACCCAGCAGTAACCCTGCTGTAAGATTTCCTGAAGATGCAAAGCACCGAGGCTCATCCCACAGCGAAACATTTCAGGAATTCGTGTACTCTGGAGAGATATCTGGAGTAAGATTCAAATACCTAAAATGCAGTGGGATTTCCCTGCAA
Source organism: Agelaius tricolor (assembly GCF_023055355.1). Lineage (NCBI taxonomy): Eukaryota > Metazoa > Chordata > Aves > Passeriformes > Icteridae > Agelaius > Agelaius tricolor. Next base: position 2,094,121 of record NW_027269269.1, read on the forward strand.
ACACAGACAGTTCCTGCTAAAAATGCAATGCCCTTGTTATTTTACTGAGTGGGTAGTTTGAAGAAATTGGTAATTTCCTTGAAATCAGAAAAACATGCAGCTGATGTTATGTGAGGACACACTCTATGAAACATCAATCGAGTTAACAGGAAGATGATTGCCTATTTTGGTTCCAGCCAGCATGGATTTTTGTGTTTTCAGTTTTCTCTCTTTCTTTCCAAGCATCTGTGCTTAATGCAAACATTTGGTTTGATGATTACATCTAAGTTCAGCAGAACCCTTTCTCTTTCTGTTACAAAATGCCAGTTGTTAGAAGCTGAGGTCAAGTTAAGAGGCAGGACTTTTGACTCATTTTTCCCTTCCCCATCTCTACCTGATGCTGTTGGCTTAGGCAGCATCTTTCACATGGCACCCCTCGCAGCAGAATGAGGTGGGATGACGGAGTATTAACCTGAATAGCCAGCTCAGGATAGTGGACACAGCTCGTGTGCTGTCCCTGAGCTATTTTAGTGCATTTGAGGTTAAAGTGAAGGGATTTAGCGGCTGATGAGAGGAAGCATCTGGTTCTGCATCCAAAGAGATGAGTCTGAGTCTTGTCCTGGACTCTCTCTGGCAGCCGTGCTGCAACTGATCCATAAACATTTGCTGATCCAGCAGTCAGTGGAGCCGAAGTTGTGTGTACAACAGTACTCACACCTCCAGCTGTGTGCTGTTGGATGCAGCATTCCCAGCTTGATTGTGACTCCTTTTTTTATTAAAACCATGGACAACAGCTATGAAGACTATTCGATTTTCTACTCTAATTGCATTAACATTGTAATCGCCAGTTCGGATATAGAACGGAATGTGATGTCAGTAGAGTTCACATATGCACCTCCAGGGCTAATCTAGCACTTTACATGTGTTTTTCTTGTTATTGTGATGTTATTGTAGTTATGATAGTGGTTTGCATTCTGGTATTAATGAGTAATCAGCATCTCATTGTGCTAAGCATCAACAAAGACGTAGCACTGTCCTCCTCCCTAAGACATGGCAAACTAAATATATACAGTCTTTTTAAGGAATTGTGAGGAAGAGTATAATAATAGCAACTGAGTCTGGAGGTTCCAGAGCTGTAAGAAAGGAAATTGGAGATACTTTTCAGAGATGCACAAGCAGCTTCTGAATATGCATTATGCCTTCTTTGTGTCCTTTATCAAAATATGTGTAAGGACTTCTATGGTAAAGAGTACAAAATTTCAGCACTGTAACAAAGAAACATAAACGCATTCTGTGGGGACAAGAAAAAAATAAATTAGGAGGCACCTTTTAATATGCATGAAGTGGGATTTTGGCATCTCTGTTTTCCTGTACAGATTGCATCCAGTCACAAATGTACTTTTGATACTGCCTGTTTGTGTGTCTGGCATCACAAATTGAGTTTTGATAACTTCTATGGCATGAAAATGTTACCAGCTTAGCCAAATTATCATGCCTTCTGTGTTTTATTCTTGCTACAGAACAAGACTTCTTAAAGCTTCAAATGTGCAAAGTAAATGGCCTCTACCTTTCTGAATAATTTTAACCAATTTTCCTCATCTGAGTGCAACAGGCGCCCTTATTAATGCACCTATCTTTCATTTACGCTGGCGTCAAAAATAATGGATTAGAAGTTGGCTTTTAAACCAGAGTCTGAAAGACGTGATTGTGTAGATAGGGCTTTCCTGCCAGGCTCTTGCTCCCTGTCCTCTCCCCATGCGTGAATTGTCATTGCCTTCTCCTGGCTTTGTTTTTTTTTGTCTTTTCAACACACTGATCCTTTCAGTGCACATTGTGAAATTTGGGCAGCCCAAGTTAGTTTCCATGTCGTTATTTCTTTAAGCTGTAATATCTGCTAAGTCATTGGCCAGTTTGACGCAAAGCTGCACAATTAAAAACAGGCATGTAAAGCTGGTGTACCATTGGTACTCTAAACAACACAAAGTTTACTGTGCAAAGCAAACTGCACAGTTTGACTGAAGGGAAATGAACCTCATTCTTTGGTCAGGATTGCATCACATTCTGTTTTTCAGTCACTCAGCTTTAAAGTTCATTTCTCCAAACAACTGTTATACAAGTCAGAACTATTTGATTACAGATACTACAGCCATTATCTTTCAAATCCAAGGAACATAGTGTATTTGAAAGAACTTCATCAAGCTGAAGGGTTAATCTCTGCCAGTGATGCTGGAATTGAACAAGCAAAAACTAAATTCTGGATGAAAAACTGAGCTAGATATTCTCAAAGAAGAACAGGATCAGGCAACACTTAAGAAGCATTCCAATGTGTTTATCCATGTGTACCAAATCAGACTCTAAGAAACAAATTATCTCTACCATGACCACACCTGAATGTTCTGATTACAAGCCAATTTGTTGCATAAGGCAAAAACATTTTATCTCTAGGACTTCCATTCATTAAGATGTATTTGATTTTCTTCCAGTTAAATTATCATTTAAATCCCTTTTTCATTTGGGTATAATTCTGTTTAACTTCATTTTGTTCATTTGCAGGATTATGCTTGTTTTTACTGTGTGTCTTGTAATCATTGAGCCTCAGTATTAATATCTTGCTATTTTGCAAACTGAATTAAAGAAATATTCAGAAATTAAAACTGGCATAATCTTTTGTTAAAGCAGAAACAACCTGCACAGAGTAAAAGAGCATCCAATGCATTATGGAATGCATCTTGAAACCAATATAATTTGTCTTGAGTTAAAGGCTAAAAATAGTATGAACTCATGTTTTGGCCATGTCTGAAAACAGGACCATTGGAAATGGGATGTTGGTCTTGTACAGCTCTAGGTTTAGGCTCTGATTGTAAATTCTGGCCTCACGGTTTGCAGTGGCTTAAATGTAAACATTTACTCCAGAGAGCTAATATTCAAGGAGTGGATGTGGAAGTGAATCCAATTATCAGGCTCCAAACCTCAAGATTTAATGAAAAGCAATTATACTTTCCTGGTTGTCACAGCACCTGCAGTTTTCCTGACTGATCACTGTTTTCAAAACAATTGTTTTGTGTTATGTGTTGAATTTCTATCCAATTTCTACCACCAAATCAATAACATTTCAACTTTTCTTGTCTTTAGGCATGGATTTTGCTTTTATACTGAAGGATCTTTCATCCTGAAAGCTGGCAGCCACGTAGGAAACAGGATCCAGAGCATCACTGAGAGAACGGCTGTAATAGAGGGCAAAAATAAGGTATGATTCCTAGGAGCAGATAACCTTTCTGTGTGACAGCATGTGTGGAAAAGGCACTGTAAGATGCTATCAAGGTAACAGAGAAGAAGCCAGCATTTTTATATTGTTTGGATTTGAGGACCTGCATACATGCAGATAAGTTTCATACTTGGTATTTATCTGCTGAGTATTTTTTTTCTGGTGGCTGTCATGTAAAAGTAAGTGACATGCCAAGAGAGTGTATCAGTGGGATTCTCTATATCTGCTCTCTTATTCATGGTCTGAAGTATCTTGGGGTACCTCAGAAGCACGGGGCAGGGTTCCAGGCCATCTTTGCCTCATTTTGTGAAATTGCACAATTTCATGTTTTTTCTCCTATGAGAATTAAACTATTTACACTCATTAGCCAACTTATTCACAGATGTGGTCCTAGTTGATTAGATGGCCATGTCTTTTTTGGAATAAATTCTAAAAAGCCAAAAGAATCCAGATTATGGAAGCAAAGTTTAAGAGAAGTCTCAGTCAGAGACAGCAAGATGGGATTTATCCCAGCAGTGTTAGCCATCTGAAGTTAGGTGTTAGGCCAAGCCAAGCATCCTTTTATGGGTCATGGGGACATGCAGGTGATTCTGAAGGGTGTGTGGGCCTGTAGGCCATTGTTGTCTAATGTGGAAGAGAAAGTCCATGAGATTTACTTGCCAAGGGCTAAGGAGGCTTGTCCATCAGTTAAAGCCTCAAATCAAGGATACCCTAGAGCAACTGCACTTCCCTGGGGTAGACATGAGACTGATTTGGTATGGTTGGGCAGCCTGTGCTACAGAGCAGCTCAGGCATCATAACACTGTCACAGAGTCTGTTTTTACAGGCTAGTTTTGTTTGTGGCTGTAATAGCTAAAGAGATTATAAATTTTAAAGCCTATCTTACTCTAGGCCTTCAATTTTTAATGACACCAAAATGCCTTTTGTAATTCTAAGGGCACTGGGGTTAAAGGTCTCTTTTCCATGATGGCTGCCTTCAGTTTCCTGCATATGAAAATGGGTATAAACTGTAGTTATTCTCATGTCAAGGCCCTTTCACACACCAGAATAAATAGGGTTTTACATGCAGCCAAGAATCAGATCTGGGACTGCATTTTCTCCGGCTGTTTTATTATTTAGAAAGTATCACAGGTGTCCATGGCAGCATTCCAGCGCGTGGGAACAGGCTGGATCCCAGGGAGGCATTTGCTCTATTTAGCTGTCCAGCTCTACGTGCCTAAAGATCAAGGCAAAGATGGGAGCAAACAGTTTCCTAGGGTACTCTATCATAGGAAAGCACATGAAAAATGAAACATAAAGAGGGATTTGAAGGAGGAAAGGGAAACCATTTCAGGCACAGGAAGACACAGTCCTGTGCGGGGAATGATGATCCATTCCACAGGGGGAATGATGATCAAGGTGATAAGAATCAATTCTTTTCCAGCAGTCGTATAGCAGTACTATGGGTGCATTCCTGCCTGTTCACAGGGTGCAGAAGGAGCTGTCTAATGACCAGATCTCATTCTTCTTGTGTACCATGCATTTTGGAGACAGCAGAAGAGGAGTGGCTAAAATATCAAAGCAACTTCCAGTCAACAGCAAATAAATTCCTCCCTGGAGGAAGATGCTAATAATGGGTCCTTGCGGTAGAACTGCAAGTCTTTGGCAAGCAGCCCTTTTTAAAAATGTGCCCAGAAATGAACCAAGAAATGGTCCTTGCACGGAAGGATTTGCAGTGAAATTTATTGGTCCTCCCTTGTATTCTTTGTCTTTTTGCTCTTTAGTTCAACTAAAAAAGGTCTACCTTGCTTTGCTTTACTCCTCCTGGTCCCTATGGGGAGGGGGAGGTTAGTGAAACAATCTCTGTACTCAGCTTTTTCACAGCTTTTGTAAAGTTTCTCTATTTCTGCTGCTCTTCCGTAGCTTTTCAAGCACAGCTGGACTGCTTTGTAAGTAAAAAAATGCTCTCTAAGCCCAGGCTCCTGGCCAAGCTGAGAGCTGCACGATTAGTGCACACACAGCTGCTCTAGAGCATCCAGGATTGTTCTTTTAAATCCATGGGAGTCTATGGTTTTTCACTCTTCGCAGCCCAAGACTCACCCTCGGCGCCCCTGAGCAAACTCAAAGAGACAGCTCAGACAGAGCCCTTGCCCATCTGCAGGGATATTGTCAGAGTGCTAATAGCACTGAGCTCACTGAATGCAGCACATCATCACAAGTGTCTGTCTCTGACGGACTGCTACTGTGAGCAGTTCTGTTCCTGCAAGCAGCTGTGAACAACTCTCTGAGGCACTTCCACAGCGGTGGTGCCCTGCTAAATAAATAGTGTGTCTACCCCACTTCCACATCCCAACACAGCAAGAGTGGTAAAAACAATCTCAGAGCTCAATGGAAACAACAAAGATGCAGGGGACAAAGAGGTAGGAAATGAATGAAGAAACTCAGAAAGTTTCACATTTGGGTTAGCATGAAAGGAGAAATGCGTGTGGTCACAGGATGAGATTATTATAAGCAAGGGAAGAGATGAACAAGGAATGATCAACAGGTTTCTTTAGCAATGAAGGTAGCTGTTTTCACCTTCCTAAAGACATTGTGCCAGTTCCACATGTTTCCTGTATGTGCAACATCTAAGTGCTTCTAGTTTGGCTCTTTGCTGTGGTAGGTTGTTTGTTTGTCTGTGGTTATCAAGGTAGCCACAAGTATATTTTAAAGTTAGCAAAACCTCAAGCCCTGTGCCTGTGCAGTTAAAGTAGTGCAGGAAGCCTGCACTACGTGATTCTTTGGTGACAGAGAAACCCTGACAACAGTGTTTTAGTAACATTTCCGCTAAAGCCTCTCCAAGCAGACATTGAGAAACTTGAGTGGTACAATGGAAGAACTTCGTAACATAAGCCATAATACTTAATCATAAGTCAGCTCTTGAAGTGATTTGATTCCCCCACCCAATGCTTTGATTCTCGTTTTGTAGGACATTTCAGTGACTTCCTACAAAGCTGAGCTATTCTTAGGCCTGTCATGTAAACAGCTCACAGACACTCTGCTGTTACTCAGCTGACTAGCACCCATCACTTCTCAGTGCTCCCCTTAAAGCTGACTGCTGTGTCTGACTGAGGGCTAACACTGATTACTGCTCTTTGCATGGTCAGTGTTCATTAGAGTGTCAGTCAGTGAATGACCTGCAATAGTAAGGTACAGAGAGCTGGTGTGTTCGTTGTGCCCCTGAGTACAATTGGTAGTGGTGCACGTATTCAGTGTGCTCTGTCCCGGGTGTGCAGGCTCACACTGGCTTACCAACAGCTTTGAAGGCACTTGGTACTCCTGCCGCAGGGCTACAAGGGGCAGAGTTCTGTAGAAGTCACCAAGGGTCCTGGGTGTGCAGCATGTGCAGAAGACCACTAAGAAGGCAAGTTGAGATGAGGGAAAGCAAAAAGTGTGGGCCAAGAAGAAAGGATTATAAATCCAAGGGAAGGAGACAGTAGACATGAGGGCAGTTGAGTACAAGGAAAAGTTGGAGAGAGTGAGACAAAACCCTTTGATTTTTGGGAACTAACCTACTGAGAACCTGAAGTGGAACAGAATGTTCCTGACTGCCTCATTCCTCTGCTGCTAGCATATGTTGGGAGTACCATGGACCAATAGCAGGTACCACAAAAGCTGGGTCTGTGTCACAGGGTATGCCTCCAGGTATGGTGTGTAAAGGGTAGTAATGCATGGAATTGGAGCTTACCATGCATATAGGTGTGTGTCTGTGTGTGTGTAAAAGTATATATATGTCTATGTGTATATATATATATATATATATATATATAAAACTTTGTTTTCCACTGCACGAATACCTAACTGACACAGGTTTTTAGTGGATCCAACAATGACAAAGCCACTTGACTTCATGGAAAAAGGAAGGTAATGGCCCTGTATCATGATTCTGGAAGGCAAAATTTAGACTCACCGGTTTGGCTTGCAAAGATGGGTCAGTCTGACTGGTGGTAGTATTAAAAACTGTAACTCTCCAAAGTGGAGTGCTAAATAGTCAGAAGAGCCAATCCTTCCTGGACAAGACTGATAAGTGTAATCACACAAAATAAAAGGGTTCCATCTCTCCTTCATCTTCTATGCCAAGCCCTAAACATCTACCTCTCTTCTGAGTTCCCATCTTACTGATGAGAGGGAGAAGCATGTGCTGTGTCTGTTCTCAGTCCTGACACATGCCAGCTGTCTGGCCAGTACATCTGTGCAGATTGGCCATCTGGAACCCAAAGAAGAAGAGAAAGCTGTTTAGCTCACTACAGCAGCATTTTGATCTTTCTCCTCCACCAAACAGCTGGTTTTCATTAAATGTGTGAGATCTCATGAGCTTTGAGTTGTCAATAAGTCTTGGATGAAACTGGACAATAGATTCAGAAATTACTGAGCATGTGGGGGTGGAGAGGATACTGGCAGACAGATGGACAGGCTGGCAGACAGATGAACATAAGGACGGTATGATCTTCCTCAGAACCCAGGCTAAAGATAGCAGTGGGAGCCCCACTTTCCTCTCTTCAGCACATTGTAACTTCTCCTGGAGCCTTCCCGAGTGCTACTAGAATTCCTGTCAACACTTTCAAGTGAATCTTTGGGAGGTACCAGCAAAGCCAAGCCCTTGATGAGATTAAAACCAGCAGAGCTTGGGGCTTGCTGCTGCTGAGCTGCAGGACAGCACGGGATGCAGAGGGAAAACACAGCTCTGCTTGATATACAGCGGCAACTCATAGAGATTTTTCTGCCTGACCCCAGGGGGAAAGTGAGTCCTGTCCCATCCGCTCATGTCCTCCTGTTGAAGATATTTTGGTGTTTCTCCCATGCTGGTCCTGAAGGTGAAACGTGTTGACCAGATGTTTTGCACTGATGCTCCTTGCCAACACGTGAGGCACGCAGATCATATGTCTTTGGCACAAGCAGACCAATCCAGCAGTGCCCTACCAATGTTTAGAAATGGATCTTCCTAAATTATATTCCTTTAGACAAAGATAATGCCAAGGGCATAAAGAGAGTGTATTTTCATTTATTTCCTTTCTTTTTTTTAGTCAATAGTTCTTCTTAAAAGCATAACTAGAAGGGAATCGGCAATAACTGACAGACTTGCACTAACCTGCTCCATGTTGAAAGGGCAGTGTTTTGCTTTTTAAATACGTGGGCTGTTTCAAGAAGTCAGGGCAGCAATCTCTGAACAGAGCAAGTTCATGTCAGCATCTTAAGAGGCCTTCTGGGAGTCACATAAGAGCCAGGTTGCCAAACATTTTCTGAAAACTTATTTTCCTTCTCTGCCATCAGCTGGAGCATTGGGAATCCTCTATCTCAGCTACTTTGAGAAGAGAGAAATTCAAGCAGACCCTCCAGGGGAAAGACCAGCCCACTGTGGCTCCAACAGCAATGATCTTGTCAGCTGCTTTGTATTCTCTTTGCCTCCACAGTCTTTTCCTCATCAGTTTCCACCACAAACAAATCTGAGAATTCCTCTTCCATCTCTTAGGATTTCTGCCTTATGCCTTTTTTATTTGCCCAGCAAAGCAGCAGCAGTATGGGACTCACTTCCCAAGCCCCTGGCTTTGAGATGAGCCTGTGACATGGTGCTTCAGCAGAGATGATGGGAGTAAAAAAAAAGGGATAAAAGGCCAAAACTTTGGTGATAAATGGAGGTTGTGGAGAGATGATGCTGAAGATATTGACCATGCCACCATGCCTGGGGGGATTTGCCTGCTCTGTCTGATCATGCCAACTCAATTTAGACTTTATATAACGTAGCTGCAAATCCAGTGACTGAAACTCCCTGTTGTGATGCCAGATGATACAAGACAGCAAAAACTTTTGCTTCTTTTGCAGTAATAGCTGTACAGAGGGACCATGCTGCACAAACTGATCTCAAACAGCCATAGTTTCTCCATCAACAATATGCCAGGCTTAGTTTTATACACACTGCTTCTCTGGTGGGTTTTGGCTGGCATCCACAATGAAAAACACAGACTGCACCACTGGAGGGCTCACAAACTATTTAAAGAGATGTTATCTTATCCTTGTGACTAATTTATAAGCTAAAAGATGTATACAGAGACATGTTGTCTCTTAAATATTCTGTTCTGTTGCAAAGTCAGTCTTGCTTCCTCCTAGACACTGTGGTTTTCTCTGCCTCAGTAGAGTAAACATACCAGTGTGTGCTCTCTAGCACTAAGGCCTCCTGTGTTCACAGCATTTAATTCCCTTGCCTTCCAAAGAGCCATTGCTTGCATGGGAGTTGCCTGTTGGAAGTGATCTTTAGTCCATGCTAAAGAAGTATTTGGGACAGTGTAAGTTGGTCAAAACCAAAATGCTGCTGGGGCGAAAGCTGGCAATTTAAATCACTGGGTTTCAATGCCAATGAATGTTCTCTCAGGCAATTTAATACACAAGAAAAGGCATTATCTGTAAGTCACTGGAGTCACACTCATTTAGCATAACTCTATGCACCATCCTCAGTGTGACAAAAGTAATAATCACATCACAGTGGGCTGAAGCAGTAAAACTCAAGGTAGTATGCACAATTTTCCATTAAAAAGTAATACCTAATGATAGAAGGACAAAATGCAGTCTGATACTTCCAAAAACTTTTCAAACCGTTGGAGTAGTTGTGGGAGGAATAGTCAGCATGTGTTTTTCAGGCTCAGAAATGCTCTGCCTCTGTGTATAATAAAGACAGGTGTCCTGGAGTCAGAGAGCAAGAGCTTCATTCTCTCCTTCACTGTGCATGTTAGGTCACAGTTGCTTCCTGGGCAAAGCTGCTGTGAGGTAACACCAACTAGCAGAAAAAGGCTGGTTTTAGGTGTAAAGTCTGGCATGGCAGAAGCAGTTTTTAACCACCCACATTAGCCTTCTGTGGTAAACATTGTGGGACTTCCTTCTGGTCCGAGTTAGTGTTGAAAAAGCAGATGCAGGAATCCTGGTGCTGTACTCTGTGTCCACACTTAAAAAAATTATGTTTAGAAGCTGGAAGAAATTCAAAGAGAATGACAAAATATTGACAGGGCCAGGCACACCCTTTATAATTAGAAATTTGTAGAGGTCAGCCTACTGAATTTAGCGAAACAGGATGATTTTTCCCTAAGGGCTGTAATTATCTATCTGGTATTACAGATGCTCTTTAATCTCACAGAAGATCCAAAAAGGTAGTTTATAAAAATTGTAGCTAGAAATACAATGTAGAATGTTAGCAGACAGGTAGTTGGCCTCTGAGATAATTTCACAGGGTAGAGATGCTGTTAGCATTACTTGTAGTGAATTTACCATAGTGAAGTCTTCTAAAACAAATAAGTCAAAACGAAATTATTTGCCTCAACAGTGTTTGCTTGAGTGCAGGAAAAGTAATAGACTCTCTGTACTGAAGAATGATTTTGGGAAACCAGAAGATCTATTACATTTAGGGGCTCCACAAGAGTTTGGGGATAGCTATGCTTTCTCCCAGGAGGAGACAAAAGCAGTGCAAATGTTCAGTCAGTGTTTATGTAAAAATGTAGATAACTGGTCCTTATTTATTACTGCCTCACCCTCTTGTGTTTGTTTCTGAACTCCAGTAATCAGGCAGACTTAAAAGAATGTATTAATTGCACAGAACTTATTTTTAGGATTTATAGAGACACCAAACAATTCCAAGCAGTGGAATTCTGAAGTCCCACAATTTCCGTTCATCACCGTCCCAGCTCTGCCCATAACTCCAGCCAAACCATGTTTTACAGAACAAGTAAAATGGCAACAGAAAGAAAGAAAATTAAGCTACCAAGTAGTAACCGGAAGCACGTTACACTGATAAAGTCCATGTCCGTGCCTCATGTCTCAGCTCCATAACAGAATGACACATCATTTGTTTCTGCATAACTTTCCTCTTATGCTTAGTGCCCAAGCCACTAGACCATGGCTTCCCATCACCCTAAAAGTATAACTCTTATTATTACAGTGGTTTTTATGTTTCTAAGAGCACATTAGGTGTTTTTGGCCCCTGGCCTTTCAAGGTCTTATCTTTCAAGTCAAATAACATCTGAGAAAATATTTAGTGTGCTAGACCTCTTAAGATGGTGATAGAAAATAACGTATCAAAAAATGACATATTATCATATAGTAGAAATATTAAGTCCAGGAAAATAGTACAAAAGAAGATGAGTAAATATCTCTTTTGCCGCTGCTCTGTCTCACCTGACACGTATGTGGGAAAATGAAAGAAATCCAACAAGTTTAGTGCCAAATTGAGCTACTTTTTTCCCCCAGGGTTATCCAAATGCCTGAGGCGTGTCTCACCTATTCCCTTTGCAGTCTGGCTCTCCTACAGGCTGCTTATCTCCTTGTGTGAAACACATTCTGTCGTGCTTCATGTCTCGTAGCTTACCATTACATCACCAGCGAGAGATAAATCAATCTGAAAGACATGTTCAAAGATTTTTGGTCATGATGGCTTTGATGATATAAGGGTCACCCAAGGAGCTTGTTTCCTGTTATTCTTCTATCCTTTGCAAAACTGTGTATGGTAACATCTCCTTTAAATAGTCTCAGACGTGCCCATCACTGAATGAATGGAAAGAGTGGATCATGGGACAGTCAATGGTGACTTAGGAAAAAGAGAAGAAAAACTTTAACTGAGTTCTTAAGCCAATGAGAACTAAGCCTCTTCTTTCTTTTGCAGACTGCTAGCACTCTTGTTGTAGCTGAAGCCAAATCGTCAGGAATCTACAGCTGTGTGGCATCCAACAAAGTGGGAAAATCTGAAAGAAATGTCAGTTTTATTGTAACAGGTAAGATCTACTCCTCTACAGAGTCAAACGTGTTTCCTGATCCTGGAGTTATAACTGTAGGTTGTTGTGGCTTTTTAATATACCACTGTTTCAGAATTGCTGTAATGTGTAAGCTCATACCATGCTTTTGGGTGATGCTGGTAGGTTTCATAGCTGCTGGTCTGGATTTCTAGGGACGCTAAATTGGTGAATGACTCATTCCTCCCTCAAGCACCAAGCATCAAGCATGACAGAAATTACAAATACAGCAATGAGTAATTTCCCATTTTGGTTCATCTCTGCAGTAATTTCGTGCATGAAATTTTAGTGTACTTTCACCCACCAGTAAGCCAGTTTCACATGTGACATTGAGGTGTCTACAGCCTCATTCTGTTGCCCACCAGGATATCTCACAACACAGAGCCTAGAGCAGTGCCAGTGTCTGCAGGCAGCATGCTGCTAGAGATGTCTGGGGAACCTCTCACAGATCTCAGGGACAATGGCAACTTATGGGTGGAAAAGTGTCAGGATACAGACTACAGAGTTTTGTTTCCTTTTCTGAGAAAGACAGCCTGGAATGCCATTTGTGCCATGGCACTGAGAATTCCTCTGGTGTTATCTTCACGTATGAGTATGCTTTCTGGTATTTTTGCATTATGAGATGTGTTTGGAGTTTTCACAAACAAATGACTTAATGTTTTACTTCAGGAATTTCTGAAAAAAGCCCACAGCGTGGCTTTGGGAATAACTACTGCATTATTCAGCAACACAAAGTCTGCACATGCAATTACAAAGGATTTGTTTTCTGTCAAAAGTTTAGTTTTGTTTATAAAGCAGTAGTTTTATAAACTTAGGCTGTTGGCAATTTTCAGAGTAGATCATTAAAGAAATGTAATTCATTCAAAAAGATGAGAAAAAGCAAAAAGGCTAAAATATTTAGATGCTTTGATCCCCAAATCATAATCTCTGGGGTTTTTATGTTGTCATTCTCTTGCTTATAATTCTAATGAGTAGTTTTAGTGAAACTCATTCTATTTCTATTCTGAGAGATATCAAAAGAGAATAGACACACTCTCACCAGATTTAAAAAAAAAAAAAGGAAAGACTACTTCAAAAAATGTTCTCCCTCCCAAATTCTGTGTTTTTAAAATGACAAGCTGAATCATAGAATACCAAGTTGAAAGGGGCCCCAGGATCATCTGGTCCAACCTGTCTTGGGAAAAGCACAGCATCCTGTCCAGATGGAACTTAAAAGTGTCCAAAGTTGGTGAATCCACCACTTCCCTGGGGAGATTATTCCAATGACTGATTGTCCACACAGTGAAAAATTTCTTCTTGTATCAAATCAGAATCTCCCCAGGAGTAACTTGTACCCATTACCCCTCATATTTTCCATTGTGCCCTGAAATAGGAGTCTCCATCTTCTTTGTAGCCACCCTTTAAATACTGGAACATGTTGATAAAGTCTCCCCTAAGCCTTTCCTCAAGGCTGAACAAACCCAGTTCTCTCAGCCTCTCCTCAAATGGCAGACTTTCCACTCCTTTGGTCATCTTTGTGGCACCTCTCTGGACCCTTTCCAGACTTTCCACATCTGTTTTGTACAGAGGGGACCCAAACTGAATCCAGTATTTTGGATATGGCCTGACAAGTTCTGAGTAGAGTGTAATGACTTCTTCATCTCTGCTGGTGATCCCTTGCTATTACAGCCCAGCAGCCTGTTGACTTTTTTTCACCACAGCAACGCCCTTTTCATTCATGCTGAGCTTGTTGTCCACCACAGATCCCTTTCCACAGAGCTGGTCCCCAGCTGAGCAGATCTGTTGACCCAGATGCACTGGTTTTGTGCTTCCAGGAGAGTGCCCTTTCCTCTAACTGGTAAAAGAAGCTTGGGCACCAATACCTTTCTCTGGCACCTCCAGGATTTTGTAGTCTTCCTTGAATCTGCCCAGATTCCATCTGGCTTCTATCCAGCTTGTGGTATCACTCCTGCCCACACAGAAGAGTAGCAATGAGCAGTAGTCAGTGCTCTCGACAAGTTGTGGCACTGTCTCACCAACATTTCAGGCCTCAGCTACCAGAAGGCAGCATGACTCCATCATGCCAGCAGATGGGCACCCCTGCAAGCACTTGCCATTTCTTTTTTAGGTATCCACTGTTGTGCTTCTCGTACAGTTTCACCTGGCAGGCTTCGTTTGTGGGTGTCTACAGCTGTTAAAGCTCCATGTCATAACACACTTTCACATTTAGAAAGTGCCATTTATCTATAAATATAGAAAATTGGTTAGAAGCATGAGAAGTATAAACAGATAAGTGACACACAGGCAGGTTGTTTGCTAAAGTACAGAAACTAGAAAAATGTCTCTGTGTTCTATTAATGGAAGTGACAAGAACATTTGCCACCTTGAAGATGACTCTTGTCCCCACTCTTAGTTTTGCTTTCATCCCTATCCTCACATTGTGTGTGTTTGAACAGAAAGATGAACACCACATAGTTCTCCATAAATTAACATGCCAATGATAGTTTCATCTTTGTGTGGGTACTTCACATGAAACTTTGAGAAGTCACTGAGAATCATTCACTGAGAATGCTGCTCTTTCAATGTGCAAGGGGCTGAATTTGGCCTTCTTTAACTCTTATTCCTCAGTTTTCACAATATAACATGGAAGATCCTGAAACCAAATGAAGCTGTACTTTGATGGACCTCATTCACCATATTCAAATGTCCCTTTAAAAGTTTTGATGGTGGTTTCAAATATTTTAGCACAGTGACATGAAGGATGTAGTTTTCCTATTTAGACCTAGCATTCTCAGATCTTAAATAAGGATGGAAGGAAATCCTTCTCCTTGATACTAAGGCTTGCACGAGAACATGCAGAATGTTATGACTTCCCTTTGAAGAATCTTATATTGGCTGGTGTTCAGAAAGAGGAGTGTCAGCTTTATTATGTCTTGGAATTTCTTAACATCTTGACTGGTGGCAAACATTCCTTATAGTGTAGTGGAGCTGAAATGCATTTGTCCTATGAGCTCCTGGAGCTGAGCACTACAGTTGTGTGACATGGAAAGTCCTGATCATCCTCTGGCACTCACTTGCATTGACTGAAAGCAGTGCAAACAATACTATTGTTTGGTCCCTACAAAAATCCAGTTGTGCTCACCGTAATTCTCCTCTATCAGGCTGAGACCAAACTGCTGTGGCTGTGTTTCACATCAAGAAACAAATATGTCCAGAATGTGCTGAAAAATGCACTGAGGGAGTAAAAACCTGAGAGCCTCACGTGCTGATGGATGTGAACAGGACACTGCTAAGTATTTCCTTCTGATGAGTCCAAAACCAATACTTCAGGGTTTGTGTGACAGCTTAGGGCTAGTTTATCTTACATTGTTGAGTCTTCTGGCGCCATTTGAAGTCAGCCTGAGCCACACAAAAGTGTCTAAAAGTAAGAGAAGTGTCCAAGCAGGAGGGGATGATTCCTTGTAGGAAAAGGAGCTGCTGCCCTCTGTAAAAGGGATGCACCAGAAATGACTATAAAGAATAGATGGAGACAAAGACTGTTCTGAACAGGGAGATCCCTTTCCTTGAAGGCAATCTCCCTCAGCCCTTGTCCTTGGGAAGAGAAAATGCACGTGCTGCAGTGCTGTGAAGGGTCTCTTTTTTTGTGGACAGAAACCATTAGGAAGGTGGTGAAAGGCAGAACGTGTCCCAGCAGCACTAGTTTGGAGTTGACAAGTTCCACTCCTTCAGGGAACAGTAAACATAAGGAAATTACTGCCAACAGAGAGAACCTAGGAAGAACAAGCACTTTCTTTAGTTACTGTAAATATAATCTTATTTCTGGGCTTAAAGTGAAACCCCCCTATCGTTTCCTAGGAAGTTTGAGAGTGGTGTACATGATTTTATACACTGTGCCTCAGGGTGTATGTATGACACAAAGACCATGGGCTTTGGAGTAGCCTTCCTACGGCTTCTGTCAGATAAAGAGCACTTTTGGTATACTGTCACTGACTTAGATCTAAAAGCAAATCATTGTTCAATACCCAAAAGTAGCTGTGAAACTTACATAAAGGCAATGTAGAAAGGTGATTTCTGAAACCTCTCCTTCTGACTGGTATGGAAGCAGTCTCTGTAACAACACCTTTATGCCAAATTTAATTGTATTAGCACCCTTTCCTCCAGCCTGCCCCTTTCCCTACATTTTGGGCTGTTTTGCTGGCACACAGCAGGCCCATGGGTGTGTTTGCAATTACAGAGGGTGAAACAGGAACAGCTCTGCCTTATCTCCCTGGTTTCCCAATGTCACTAAGCGCATTTTATTTTGAGATTCCTGATGGTGCTTGGCAAAGATAAACAAAATCTTCCATCAGGAAACCTGGGAGCTATTTCCACAGGAAGCTTCAAATCACTAAAGTAAATAAAACCCTTTTACATTATTCCCAGCCACGTTATTTAGCTAGCCTGAGCCTGTAACAATTGCTGAGATAGGTGTCATATATTAGGAGGCTTGTAGCGTTTAAACAAATGATTCTTTTGGAACCCTGTGCATTTTGCTGTTGTCCCTAGATTTATTCAGAAAATAGTCTTCACAGAAGGCACACTGAGGAAGAACTCCAGACCTGACAACATAAAAGTAGTTGTAACTGCATTATACTGTTGGCATGCTATCCTTTTAAGCTAAAAATAGTTCACTTGCCTCAGTCCCCAGGGATCTTTAGTTTCATCTTAAGAGTTTTGCTTGGCTCTTCTTAGTTTTACTGAGTATTGGCATCTTCAAAAGCAAAAATTATCACTATTTCTTACCAATACCCTGGCTTTCACAAAACACATCAGAACAATTTGAAATGTACTGTGAGTAAGATGCAGCACCTTCTTTCTTCCAAGTACTTACCCACATTCAAAATGTTGGCCACCTGATTGTTTTTAAGTGTGTTTGAATTTAATGTTTTTTAAGAAAATCAAGTATAGGATTCAGTTCATCTAACTTAAATCTTACAATTAGGTACCTAAGCCTAAGCTGATCATGTAGGATCCCTTCATAATTAAGCATGAGGGACCAGGATGTCTGGCATTTAACCCATCTTAAAGGGATGGTTTGCACTACCCTCTGGAGAAGCCTGTGTCACCCCATGGACTGTAAACTTTTGCCCATATACAGAACACAAAACATCTATATATTCAAGTAAATGTCTGCATTTTGGCAGCTGAGGCTGAATATGATGTATTCCATGTATGGAGGTGTTTCATCTTAATAGCTCTTCCAGTCAATATATTCTTAATTGAGATTAGAATCTGGCACCACACACTCTTACATATCAAACAGGATCCTGATGGTTGTCACTCATTGATGAGTTCATGAAATTTGAAGTTTTTCTTATAGCTTTGTTTGCTAGAGAGAGAAAAGTGGTGTCCCAATGGAATGTAAGTGGAACAATTTAACACCAAGCTTTAATACCCAGTCTAATATTTTAGTGTCTCTGCCTCCACTAGGTTGATCTTTGGACTGCACACCTGAACCACAGCTGATGACAGGCACACACTTTGCTCCCACTGCAGGGGCACGATGAGTTCAACCAGAAGAAATCAGGCCTCTCCCTGGGAGGCATCTACTGTCAGGAGAAATTTAAATCCAGGCCTAGCAGGAGCTCATTTACCCTCTGTTTAACTCCGGGATAGATGTGGAAAAGAGGATGTTATGGGGGACAACTGATGCCAGGCTTCCAACAGGCAGAGAGCATTGAGCAGGTTTTGCTCATGGTTCCCCTGGAAGACAAGGCAGCTCTGTTTGCAATGTGGGGATTTAGGGAGAAACTTTCTGATGGATTGGTCAATCAATGAGAGAGGTTAATGAAAAAATATGTGGGATATTATTCACTTGAGAGGTACTTTTACATATTCCTGCTGAAGTGACATTAAACCTGAAGAAACACTGGTAAGAATGAACTGAATGGAAGTGAGCATTGAGCTGTTCACAATCTAAGAAACAAGAAAAGAAGGTATAATTCTCCCTTATGAAAGAAGAAGCCCTTCTTAGGATTTCAAGTCAAGTTTACGGCCAAGTGCCATAGCAATTAGTAGTGAAAGAACAATTGAAAATGGCCACAGTCGATGTCACTTGACCGAGAAGAAGGAAATGACTTTATCAGAATATTGGCTACAAATAAACCAAGAGAGGTTGCATTCTAGGAGTAAAACTTGGAAGTGCTTTCTCTCAGGAACTTCTACTTTCACTGAGGTCAGTGGTAGGAGTGCCTTGCTGGAGGGATGAGCCCCAGGTGGAGGCAGCTGGGAGGCAGCTGACACCACCACAGCTCTGCACCACTGCCCAGGTGGAGGAAGTTGCAAGTGGCATTACAATAAACTGCAAACAGGACCTTTTCAAGTAGGGCTTTCTACATTGTTGGCTAAATTCCTCCTGCCTGAACCATCTGCTATGAAGTGAAAATTTAACCCATGTCTACACTTTGTAAATTGATCCTTGGTTTCTCTCAGGTGAAAATATTTTTCACCTGTGATAATGCCAAGGCACCTAAATAAAATACCTTCATCCTAGTGCTGCCCACACACAGCTGGTCACCCAGGGCAGAGGGTACTGCTTCTGCTTTCCTCTTGGGTGGCTGGTAGGCCTTAAATGCAGGGAGGGTAAGCACCTCTGTTCCAAGGGAAATCTCAGGCATGTGATCACAGATGATGTAATTTCTCAGGACTTGAAGCATTTTTAAGAAATAGACGTACTTTACCTGAACACTTGTGAATAACAAAAAAACAGTATAACCAAGCATGATGAAATGCAGTATTTTTATACTGCCCTCTTGAGATTCCTTTTCTCTTATGCAGTTCACAAGCTGGAGCTGTGATCAGAATATTTCTCCTTTTTCATAGTCCCAATGTGATGTCTTTAAATAATTCTGCTTTTGGTACCTTGCCCCAGTCTGTCATAACTTGGCATAACATTTATACAAACTCATTACTTCCAAGAGCAACTTCAGTTTACACCAACTGACATCTGAGGCCAAGTGTATCATAGCTCTAAGAAAAATTATGAGAATAGCTGGAGCTGAGTGTATGAAAGGAAAGATTACACACCTGAGCAGGAAGACAACGACATTGATTAGTTCAAAGACTTCCTGATAAAGGGGGAAGTATATGCTGTGTTAATTTTGGCTCATTAGTTTCATATAAACTAAAAAGTGTTCTTGATTTTTGACAGATGTACCAAGTGGATTCCATATTAGTTTGGAAAGAATGCCTATTGAAGGAGAGAACTTGGTATTGTCCTGTTCAGCCAACAAATTCCTGTACAAAGACATTGCTTGGATTTTACCCAGGACAGTCAACAATCAAACGAAAGCAAAGAAGTCTCACAACAGGGAGTACTCCATCACCCTCACTCTGACCATCAAAAACGTTTCCCTGGCACACTCAGGCACCTATGCCTGCCGAGCAAGGAACATATACACGGGGAAAGAAGTGCTTCAACAGAAAGACGTTACAATCAGAGGTGAGCACTGCAACAAAAAGGCTGTTTACTCTCGGATCCTCAAATATAAAAGCACAAGGAATGATTGTACAACACAAAGCAATGTAAAACATTAAAGGACTCATTAAACAGTAAGAGATGTCTCATATCATCTTGATTTTTGTATCACTGTTGCTACCTTTCAAGCTCTGAGGTGGTGCTCATTTCCCCATGGGTTGGAAATAGGAGGAATAGCAAACAAAATCCTAACGCGTGAGCTTCCACTTGAGTTCAGACGGGTGTTTTCTGCTTTGAAAAGGCACATGGAAGCTGGGGTTTGGAAGATCCCCCGTGCTACATTTTACATGCCGTTATTTTTTCTCTTGCTGTCTCCTACTGAGCAATAAGGAAAACTTTGGATCAATCTTTTCTTCCGCTTTGATATCAGCCTCATCAAAAGTGTCAAAGCTGAATAAACTGATTAACTTTAAAAACTGCTGTTTTCAGTCAACAATGGACATTTAATAAGCTAACTTGAATGTGCGGAATGAGCACAATTCAGTTTGAGATTGACTGGACTACATATTTTTTATTTTAATCTGATCTTGATGGACTTATAAATATTACCTGCTGAGCAAGTTCTAATACTTATTTATTTGAAATTATTTTCTACACTAAAGTACATTAATCTTAAAAAAGTATCTTCTAAAAGAAGTATGCAGGGAAGAAATAAAAATGTTGATATAATGCACAGACCTATCATATCATTTATAATAATGATGATTTTACAACTGACAGCCATGAACCATGTTTCTCCAAATAAATCCAGGTAGACTTCCAGTTGCTGTGTTGGTCAATTCTTAAAGTCAGTTCTGCACTAATGTAAAAAACTACTGATAAAATTGTGAGTGTTGCTTCTGGCCTGAAGATTCAGGAGTTTGTAATGTTGTAATTATTTTATCAAATGAGGAATGTTACACTAACATGACTGAAAAGGTTTTAGCCAGCACGGTTAAAAATATTTTTAAAAATACAAATTGAAAATTGATGCCATTAAAAATATTCATTGCTTTTGGTATGCAAATGACAATTGGATTTATTATGGGGATTAAGAACCAGCAAAACTGCTGAAGGACAATTAAGGGCAACCTAAGAATTCCTTGTGAGCATTTCCCCTTTTCTTTTCCTTTGTCATGATTTTGCTATGAGATGTTTCTGTGTGCTATAAATTCTGTGTAAGGAAAAAGTTACTATTTTTAATAGATCTGATAACTTTATTTTTTTACAATTACATAGCTTTAATTATTTTTGGTTACATTTATGATCGATCATTTATATAGCATTTACACAAGCCATAACAAAACAGACCACAATGACCAAAATAGCTGCAGCAAAGGAACAAAGTGGCTGTGCTTTTAAAATAGAGGGTGACAACATGACAGTTTCTTGCGCTTGGGAACTCACCAGACTATTTCCTCCTTTAGGTATCGAGACTGTGTCCCACGGCTAAACTTGCCTTTCACGTGGGAATTGCTTTTGTCAAGTGTGAAAGGGTAAACAATAGCATTTCCCCATAATGCCAGTTTCATGGAGCCTAAAATGCTTAGAAAACAATTGGTAACCTGGAAGTTGTCAGAGTAAAGAAAAGAATAATCATTTATATCTTGAAATGTCACCTATAGCCTGCTTGTATACAGTAACTCTTTTGTTCATTATTAACGTGATGGCTTCCAGAAACAATGTGTTCTTGCAAAGGGATCAGGCTCTCTTTTTTTCCTAAAACATGCCTAAAATGCAAGTGAAGTCGTTGGCGACTGCTTAAAAATGGAGCAAGCTCACTCTTTAGCATTTGCAATTCTTCAGAAGAACTACAATACAGAATCCCCTTTTTTCCTAGGGTATTTTGTGGGAAGACATTTGATGGCGAGGTGGGCGGTGATGACAGGACATTACAAATTTTCCATGGCCTTGGGAGCCGAAGCAGCATGATTTGTGCAGCCAGTTGCCAGGCAATATGAGTTTGGGTCAAAAAAAAAAAAAAAAGAGATGTGGCAATTAGACTGTTCTGTGAAGTTGTTGTGCATTGCAATGATGTATGTCACTGCTGAGTGGAGGTCCCACCAGCCTGGGCTCGACCAGCACTCAGAGGCCACACTGTGCAAGGATGCCCTGACATCCCAGTGTGACTGGCCGTGTTGGAGGACACAGAGAAAGCTCACTGGAAACCTTGGAGGAAAGCAGTTCTTGGTGGCAGGATAAAAACTACTGATGTCGCTTTTGATGTCCTTGGATGACTGGAGAATCTCATGGGTTTGGGGAGTTTTCTCTGCCTTCTGTTGTGTAATATATTATTTAGGGAGAAAGGTGTGAATTATATTTCTTCTTCTTTTTTTTTTTAAGTGTTTAAAATAAAGCTTGTATTTATATTTTTGTACTGATTAATAAAAAATAAGTGAACAGACAACATAATCCTAACAAAAGGCAAAAATGGATGGAATGCATATGTAAACCTGAAAATTAACAAATTGTAATTTCTCCCCTTTTTTTTGCTTTTAAAAATGCAAATTCTCCCTCCCTACCACTCCAGGTCAGAAAAGTACTCTGATACCAGTGTCCTCTTCTCCCCTCTGTGATCCCCCTGTCACACCCCTGGGCCAAATTCTGCCTACAATGAAGTTCCTCAGGGTTACTGAGAGCAGAGTTTGGCCAGCAAGGCAGCATTCGTGGGCAAGCATGAAGGCTGGGGTCAGGTCTGGGGGGCTGCCCTGGGAGCTGAGCCCCACACTCTGCTGGTGGCCAGGCTTGCCCCTTGGCTTTGGAGTGAGCAGAGTAGGACATTGGAAACTGTCCCCCTTGGCTTCACTGCAAAAATGAATGGGAGAAAACAGGTGGTTTGCAAAAGAGAATAATCCTCAGGTTGACCAAGTCCTTGAAAAATCAGCTGATTGTAGCAGAGAAATTATTGAAAGTATGTGAATGATGACTTAAGTTTTAAGCAAAAAAGTTTTTCTTAATATGAAATCCCATCTTTAGTGTATGGCTATAAACAAATTAAAATTAATCACAACTCACAGAACGTGTGATTTGCCTTTGTTGTGTCATCTTGTCCGCCTTCATTTTGGATGTCTGGGCTGGGATGTCTGTCAGGGACTGCTGATAAATATTGAGTTCTTCTCAGCACGTGTATGTGGACATGCCTCAGACTGTGCCTGTTCATAGTGTTGTGAAAAATGAGAATTAAATAAAAATTGAGATGAGGTATTAAGGAGAAGAGGGCAGTCTTCTTGGCTGCAAGGCAAATAGAGTTGACTATGTCATTGTGTAGGTACGTGATGAAGAATTTACAGTGCCTCTCATAAGCAAAGCTGTTTGGGAAGAGAGAACAAACTGTCTACCAGGCTGTAAAGAACAAATTTCATTGCCTGTGAAAATTACTGGCTTGCAGCTCAGAAGTGCCCAAAAGCCATAGTCATTGCACAGTCATGACTATGTTGGAATTAATTTTAAGGGGCAAGGGCATTGTAAAAATATCCCACTTTAAAGGTGTTTTTAGTGCTGTGGGGATCATGCACACTGAAAAATCTGGTGGTACATAGTGGTTTAACATTTGTGGAGAGTTTTTATTTATGTCTGGTAACAGAATAATTATGAAAATGGCTAGAATAATTATGTGTAATGGCTAGTTTTTCTGTAAGGAAAAAGAATAATCTTCCAAACATAGAATATCAGATATTAAGAAAGTGTCAGAATAATATCAATACACCAAATCAGTATCAGAACTGATACTGAACTTGGTGTATTGGCACCTATTGCAGCTTGAAAGAAAATCTTTGCAAATAGTTGGTTTCTGCTTTTTTTTTTCGTTTCATTTTGTATTTGGAATCTATGTATCACCATGTTAGCAATTGCTGATCCTGGCAGTGTCCTTGAAGGCAAAGATTGCAAATAATTGGGGAATTTGAGGGAATCTGCAGTGCATTTCCGTCTGTGATGCTGCTCAGGAGCTCCCTGAATTCTCCATGACTGCTTTAAATGGGCCAAAATACCAAAAATAATTATGTGAGAGTTGCAAATGTGAATGAAAGATGTTGCCATATAATGTGCATAAACGTTGTAAACATCTTGACCTTTGTTAGAACAGCCTTCAGCACTGTATGAAATGAGGGAAGGAGTGGCAAAGGGTTGAAATGATCATGAGATTGTTTTGTTTCTTTCAGAGATGACTTTAACATAATGTTTGTAGTGTGTTTTTGAAATGCTATGGTGTGGTTTGGCCAGGCCTGGTTATGTTCAGCCAAATATTTGAAATGCAGAAGTGGAATGATTTATGAAGACTTTGGTACAATGCTTATGTGCTCATGGTGGTTTTGGATTATGTGAGTTTACTGAATATGATTTGTAACTGTACTCTTTAAAGTAAGTAAATTATCAAAGTCACATTCATGGCTATCACGGTGTACAGAGCAGCAAAGTGCTATCAGCAACACAGAGGTACTCTGCTACAAGGCTGTTCTGATGATTCTTCAAATCTTTGGTGTCACAGTTTGTTTCTTTTGATGGTGAAAAACTGAGCTTTCATAGAAAGTCATTGCTTTCGATATAAACAAGCGTGGTTGGTCATGGAACTGAGAAAATCTTTTGAACACTGTCATCATTGGGTGTTCATTGTTCATCATAGCATGCCATTGCTGAGTAATGGGAGTTCTCTGCACACACCAAACCCTCCTGAGCTAAGTAGAACACTAAATAAAGTCAGTGAAAAATGAGCTTGGTAGAAGAGCTGTAGCAATCTCTAACACCAGTAAAATGTGTGTAGGGGAGATAATTAAATCTCCACCATTACAAGAATGTAAAACAAAGGTGTTGTTTTGTCTTATAGCTCAAGAGGCACCAGCCCTGCTGCGGCAGCTTTCGGATCAGACAGTGAACGCCAGTAACTCTGCCATGTTGGAGTGCCAGGCTCGTGGTATTCCTGAGCCCCACATATCCTGGTTTAAAAACCATGAGGAAATACAGCAAGAACCAGGTGAGAGCTTTGTGTACTCACCTACCTCTTACAGCAGGCTTTTTATTTACCCTTCTGCCTTACATAGCCATTTGCAGAGCCATTGGCATCAGTACTTAGATGTAAGGAAGGCAGGCAGCAGCCCGGGTGCTCCAGGTAATTCCGTGTCACTCCAAAACATGAGCCAGGCTGGAGATCTAGACACAACCAGCCTTTATGGAATCAATGAAACACTTTTCACCTTAAAAGAGTCATCTCCAGAGAAATATATTTACCTCCATTTGTTATAGAGGGAGCTCAAGCAACAGGATCTTGGCCAGCAGACATGGAAGTACCAGCAGGAGTCTGTAATCAGGCACTCAAAGTCTGTTCATGAGTCAAAAACTATCCAGGAGACTAAATCCATGTCTGGGGTATCCAAAATCCAAATGCATCTATGGCGGCAGAGGAATCCAGGTCTCATGCAACAGAGAGGAACAGCTTCCCAGGTGGCATGTTGCAACAACCGGAAAACTTTGGGAGCTGTTTACTGGTGTTTCTGGAATGTGGCTTCAAAGATCAGCTAAGGCTAAATGTCCAGCTGCTGGCACCATAGTCATGGATGTGATGTGTTCCTTGGATATTTCAGATGGAAATGAATGACAGAGGAAAAGGCAAAACCTTTCTCATGGGAATTCATGCACATTTGGTTCAGGAGCACACACTGAGATAGTGTTAAAACACTCAGCAAAAATGTTCAAGGAGGTCTGGTGCATTGGAACTTGAATTCAAAGTGTAATCTTCTACAGAACATTTTAGAAAGTTTGTAGTTATGGTCATGTCCTGAATTATTAGGAATTACAATAGCATGAATAAAAACAACTGGAAAAAATTCTGAGGATTTCTCCAACTGAGTTATAAGCCCATGCAGACTTCCAGCCCAGGCACTAAGCTTAATCTAGAGACAGATTCCATGAAGCTTTACAGTGATCACATTGCTGTAGTGTGCATTAATAACATTATCTTCCAAAATGAAGGTTATGTGTCTAACTTGGGTGTAATGCAACAGATACAATTGGGAGCCAGGGAGATGTCTCCAGAGGGTAGGTCAGACCACTTCAGTTAGGTGCCTGAAATAGATGGTGGGAATACAGTTTGATGGGACTGTGATTCTGATGGAGCCAAACACAAGTGTGTACTTGATTGCACATTTCCTGGCTAGAAGGTGCCCTAGCAGCAGTCCTGAGACCAAATCTGCTCCCTGCCTCTTCCTTGCTTCTTGGAGTATTTTCCAGGCTGCCTTCTGGGTTGACCTATCTGGAATAAACAAGATGTTTAAAGCTTCAGGTAATTCCCTCATGGTAATTCTCTTTGCACTATCTGGAGCCCCTTTGTGAAGGAGCCCATTGCTCCACACCACAAGGGCAGGTGAGATTTGGAGCAAGTCTGCTGCCCATAGGGACAGTCTGAAGGGCTTCTGGAAGGGCTCTAAGCTTGAGCTGCTTCTGGGGCAGACCTGGGACTGTAAATGCAGTAATCAGATTATCCTTTTTCCAAAAGCTGCAGACATTCTAAAGTGCTTACCTGGATGAAAGCATAGGCACAGTGCTATCAACATAAACAGTACCAAGTACTTCCAAGATCATTCCCTTAGGCTGAGCTTTTTGACTCACACAAGTGCTTTGTAAACACTGATTTCCAAGAGGCTCGCAAGGCGTCCAAGTGTATTTGGCTTTCCTGCAGACAACATTGTGCCGTGCAGTCTGTGGCTCAGATTTCTTCTGAGAAAATCTTAAAGCAGATACTAGTACACAAGGGCCAGGTTTTGTTTATATCCTGGCTCCCTCTCATTGCAAAATATTTCATTTCACAGGAATAATTTTAGGGCCTGGAAGCCGAATGCTGTTTATTGAAAGAGTAAAAGAGGAGGATGAAGGACTTTACCAGTGTATAGCCACCAACTTGAAAGGGTCCGTGGAGAGTGCGGCGTATGTCACGGTACAAGGTAAAGCATCACACTAAATGGGAAGAGCAAGCCTTCCAGAGTGATGTTCTTAGGCTGGAAGGGCAGAGGTATGACCTGGGACTCCTCTGGTGATCTCTGAAGCAATTTGAAGGAAGTCCTAGCAAGGGAAGCATACCAGGTTGGAAAGGAAGCCCAGCAGGAAATGCTAACTCAGAGTGTGTTTACACTGACCTAAAAAGAAGAATTGCTTCAACCCAACAAAGATCAGGTCAGGGTAGAAGACAAATGTAAATTTAGTATCAGCAAAACAAACAATAACCAGGGTAAGTAACACTCTCCTACCCACATATTTTCCAATTTCAGATAAATCCCACAGAAATTAGAGGCCTGGGATGTTCTGATTTGTTTATTTTTCAGTGTAAAGTGAATTGCCAAATCAGACTGGAAGATTTTAGCCTAGCAATAGCTACATACGCGAAGGTACTACTACAAGGAAGTGGTTTGATTAAGTTATTTCTGTAACCATTACTTGAGTTATCATGCTAATAATTTAAATGTCCAGCATTATTCTGCCTTCTGACAATCTCGATTCATGCCTATGGCAGGGAAATAAATTAATTTTACATTAAATAAAAAGAAAGTTTATTCAGTGACCTTTCAATTTCATTGAGTACCCTTTTGGCTCACGAATTATGAGATTAGAGAAGTAGGTTGACATTCTCCATATAGGTCAGTGTCGTGCATGTATTAAATTGACATAATCTATTTTACTGACCTGGTGTTAAGTAAGTAGTCCTGGATGCATTTAGTTGCTCCTTAAAAACACAACTGAAATATAACCAGGCCTCTTAGGCAGAGATTATATGTTTGTGGATGTTCTCATATAATTGTTAAATGTGTCTGAATACTTCTGAGTATTTGGATACTCTGCAGGACAAGACAATTACAACTAATATTGATTTTTTTGCCATAAGTGTGTTTGCAGTCGGAGTTAATAGTAATGATACAATGATGTTTCTGCTTTAAAAGATCAGGGATAAGTGTATGCACGTGTGGGCTGGCCTAACTGGTGAAATTGAGGAGTTAAATACCTATCCCCTCATGAATAATCATAGAATCACAGAATGGTCTGGGTTGGTAGGATCCTTAAATATCCTCTTGCTCCAGCCTCATCTAGTGGAAGGCAGGAACACCTCCACCAGACCAGGTTTCTCAAAGCCTCCTCCAACCCAGCCTTGAACACTTCCAGAGCTGCAGCACCCAGAACTTCCATGGGAAGCCTGTGCTAGGGCCTCATAACAATCAGACTAAAAAAATGCTTCCTAATATCTAATCTAAACCTGTCCTCTTCCAGTGTGAAACCATCCTCCCTTGTCCTGTCTCTCCATGCCCTTGGAGGCAGTGACTCTCCATCTCTCTATTAGACCCCCTTTAAGTAATGGAAGGCTGCCAAAAGGTCTCCCTGGAGCCTTCTTCTCTCCAGGCTGAACGATTCCAGCTGTCCCAACCTGTCTTCATAGGAGAGGTGCTTCAGCCCTCTGCTCATCTTTGTGGCCCTCCTCTAGACTTGCTCCAAAAGATCCACATCATTCTTATGTTGGAAGCCCCAGAGCTGGATGCAGTGCCCCAGATGGGGTCTCACAATAGCAGAGAGGCAGAATCACCTCTCTCTAAGTGCCTTGATAATACCAAGGTTTTTACAGCTGCTGTAACAGCTAAATGAATAACTTGTGCCAGCTGCTTGCTGTCCAAATCATCCTACTAATTCATAGTCCTGGACAATGTAATTCATTATTGTATTGATTTTTAACATAACTGAAGCTTGGCTTTTTATTACAACCACAAGCATTCTGTCAGATGGCTTCTAGGAAGTCATATATCCTAGTCCAGCAGAGAGGAAAGGGAGCATCCAGGAAGGCTTCTGCTGTGGTTATGTGTCCTGAGGGACCACCAGCAATGCTCTTGTATGACTTCTATGGGAGCAGGTGATGAAGACCACCACATTAAAATTTATGGCTTTGAGACTGGATGATGAAGAGGGGGACGGTTTGTCTTATCTACTCTGGTCAAGGAAAATGTCTTTCCACTCTTTTCCTACTACGTGAAGGGACGTCACTAGAGCTTTTTTTACTCATTCCTACACTGCTCTGGAATGTCTGTCCCTCTCCCAGGAAAGGAAGCCTCCTACTTCATCCCTGAGCCTGGAGAGACAAGATCAGGGCTTGATGGCTTTCTCTAAGCTTTGCCACTTTCTTGTCTCTCTGAGAAACAGAGGACCTGTGCCTGCTGCCGTGAGCACCAAAGCCTTGCCTCTGTCCTGGGGCTCTCTGAACCCGGGCTGCAGATCAAAGGGAGCAGAGCAGTGCCTCATGTTGATGGCCACGTTTAGCAGATTGGAAGAGTAGTTTGTGAATGAGTCAGGAAGGAAACTGTCTGCTCTCTTTATTTCCTCTGAGAAAACATTCTTATACTCACAGATAAAACAATGTGTTATTTTTGTGTCCGAGATGGATGAATGGATGGGGGAATCAAAGGGCTGTTTTGAAATTATTGCAGGCTGTGTTTGGTTTGGAACCAGGGGTTGCTGAGCTATCTGTGGAGGAGAAGGGCCATGTCTGTGGGCATGTCAGAGCAATCTCTCTGCTTGCTCTTGGCTGAGGAACTGAAGAGGCACCAAATCTGCAAGGACAGAATAGAAACAGCAGATGGCTGCCAGAGCATCCAGCAGGTGGAGAGGACTGTACCCCTTAAAGTCTGGGGAGAAATGCTGCTGGACATCTTGGGCAGCTTTTTTGGGGGGATCAACATGTTTGCAGAGCTGCCATGAAAGCCATTTCCTGCTCCCTTTACTGAGGACCCTTGCAGCCCCAGGGATACAGTTAGTTGCAGGGGTGCTGCTTTGAAGGAGATGTGTTGATAAAGGAAGGAGCAGCTTATGCTCACTGAAATATGGACATAGAGCAAGCAAAGGAATATAGCAAGTGCCCTGTCTTAAAGCTGATATTTGATAACTTCATGTGAATCCTGCTGATGAAAAGGAAAATATTTATCAAGTATTCACTGAACAATGCTGACACTATGAAAATGGTGTTAGCTTTTAAAATAACTCCTATTTAAATGACTTATTTTAAATAACTTTTTAATCTATCTATCTATCTATCTAGCTGTCTACCTACCTACCTACCTAACCTTTCTGACTTTGTATCTCAGAAAGTTGTTGTGCCTTTTGAGTCATGCTGAAGCCATCAGGAACTTCTCCATGAAGTTTAGCTGGAATTCCCACAGTTACTAAACAAAGTTCAGCCTGGGTCATGACTTCAGTTTGCAAGATTGCAGGTGGACATCAGGGGATACTAAGGCTCCTGTTACCTCAGAATTCCACTAAAGAGGTTTGGAATGGAGTCCTGTTGGTCAATAGTTCAACCTCAGTTCAAATAAGGGTCATCACCAACGGTCTGGCTAAGTTATGATAAACTTTGAGGATGGATATTCCTCAGCATCTCTGAGCACCAATCCCAGTGCTGCAGTGCTGTGATTGTGAGATCACACAGATTGAGCAGAGTAGATCCCAATGGGGTAGGGGTGAGGGATGCATTTCTTTTTCCCTGGTTGACACCTGAGCTGCACCACACTGTTTAGGTGTTTAGAGCTGAAATCTTAATGAGAAAGCCCATACCAGCCAAAGGCTTGAGCTTGTAGCTGGAGGGATCAGCAGATTATTCCAGGCTCTTGTCCTGGCATACTTGCATGGTTCTGGTGGCTTCTGCTGCTACTGAAAAAGAGAAGCTGCTGCTGACACTTCTTCACTCACCCCTCCTCACCCCTCTGCAGTCCTGCAGGCATGGGGTGGTGCATGGGGGCTTTTGGAGGGGAGAAAGGGGGAGAAAGGGGGCAGCTGCTTGGGACAGAGTCAGGCAGATGGGACAGAGCTGCACACAGGGAAAAGTCTTTGTCTCATGAGGTGTCAGGTGAGTAAAGCTCTGGGATGGAGGTGTAAGGGGATGCCTGAAATCTTCAGCTACCAGGCAGAGAGGGGGATTTAGCACTGATTAAAGCCCACCAAACTCTGCTAATCCTAAGGCCTCTTCTGACTGTTTCTGCCAGGTCTGCCTCAAATGAAACCTTTTTCTTCCCATCTCAGAGACACTCAGAGAGCTCTGACTTCAAGGCTTTCAGCAAGACTAGGACTCTGGCATTTGATAACCCAGCCCAGCTGGAGAAATGCTTTCTGGTTGCCTACATTTGCTCAAACATTTCAAGGACAGCACCTTTCATTTCTTTGCTCACTCCTGGGCAGCTACTGTAGTAGTTAAAGCATTTATGTCTTCCACCCCAGGCCTGGCTGCACCTCATGGGTGTTCTGTGTCCTGCCATATGAAGTTGTGGTGACTAATGAAACTTCAACCCCTCTGGTTTTGCTGAATAAATATCAGAAACTATTATTTGCCTTCTGCAGGAGTGCTGGTCAGAAGCAAGAGGAGACTATCCAAATGTAAAAGGAAATGCAGATGCCAGAGAGTAGGCAAGCAGCATTGGGCTGTATTATTTATGCTATCATTATGTTCCATATCTAAATCAAGTACTTGAAAAAAATACTTGTGAAAAGAGAACTCTCTTGGTATTTCTGGAGACTATTGTACCTCCATTCATAGCTGCAGTCATGTTTTTCCTCAATGAGCTTTATTCTCAAAGCTCCAGAACAGACATCTGAGGGAAATCTTAGATATGAGACATGAATACAAATCTGATTATCATTTTAGGGAGGGAATACATTATGCCAATTAAGCAACACATCCTCTAAACAAAGCCTTGTGGCCTTTTGCCTAAAACCAGGCAGGACACCCCTCTGGATTACCCAGTAAAGTCACCAGTGAGACACAATAACACCTTTTTCATTTGTCAGGAGTAACACCAAGCTGTCAGGCTCTGAAACTCTGCAAGTGCAGACAAAACTAGTGTGAAATCATGTTCAGAATTCCTCCTCCTTGTCCTCTCATTTACCCTCTCTAGAGGGTATATCAGAATAAGAGGCAGGGTATGATGGTTCTTTTTGCCTTTTATAACAATCAGATGGAAAACATATTGTGGGAAGTGTGGGATTTTTGATGCAATCACAGGATTTGCAAAACAAACTGCTCTGAATCTATTTTACAAATCCCTAAATAGCAGTCTGAAGTGAGTTTTATTTTGGCTTTTTTTAAGATTTGTCCGTGGGCTCTAATACTTTCCAGATTTCTAATCTGCATGTTTTCTTGCTGCTTCATTTTCAGTTGTGGCCAGTTTTGTTTTGCCCTTTCTGTGCTTAATCAGTTCCCTGGTTTCTAGAGCCCTCCCAGCTCCCTGCCACCTGGGTTCTGTGGGGTGCTGCTGGGAAAGGAGGGGGTCCTGTGTTCCCTCAGGGAGCCTGGCCATGTGCTGCTGGTGTGACTGGCAGGACACCTGAGGGCACAGAGCCTGCCAGGGGAGCAAGGGATTTGGAGGGAGGGCCAGGCCATATGCCCTGGATTTCTGCCCAGTGGGAATGAGGCTCAAGACCCTGGTTCCATGCTATGTATGAGCTGAGCCCCCAGGTGACAGATCAGATTCATCCAAGCCATGGGAAAAAGAGCTCATGGACTCCTCCTGGTAGCACCATGAGTCTCCAAGAGAATCCCCAGGTCAGCCCCAGGGATGGTTTTGGTGAGGGCTGGAGGGCTTACAGCATGTCTGGGATGGAGGTGCAGGCTGCAGGGCTCAGCCACCAGCAGGGAAGAGCTCTCTGAGAAGTGGATGAGGAAAGGCATCAGGTCCTGGACAGCAAACCCCAAGTAGCACCACTGCAACGTGCCCTGGGTCACATTTGGAGTCACTGGTGCCTACACCAGCACAAACCCTCCTAGGAACTTCTCCAGCACCTTAGCAGCAGCTCTCACACCACAGTACCACCTCAGCAGAGCTGTCCCTCTGTGAGCCCTGTCCTCTCCTGAGGCTGCAGGAGACCTTTTTTTTTTGGCTCTGTGAGCCAGTCCAAACAGAGATTAATACCCCATTGAAAAGAGCTGGTCCTTCCTGGTATTTTATTTTAATGGCAAAAAAACCCCAACACAACAACTATGAAGTGCTTTTGGTTTGCAGGTCATTTTCTAATATGTTTCCCACTTGATTTTCCCAGGCATATCAGAGAGGTCAAACCTGGAGCTGATAACTCTGACCTGTACCTGTGTGGCTGCGACGTTGTTCTGGCTCCTGTTGACCCTCTTCATTCGCAAGCTGAAGAGGGTAAGAACAGACAGGGATCTCCCTGTGGCACCTGCCTCTCCTTGGCAGCTCTTTGTTCATGTCAGAAAAATTTTCCTAGGCTGCTGGGATTGTCAGGTCGACCAAAGAAAAATTCTGTTCCACTTTCACAGCACCAAGTCTGCCAGAGCCCAAGGAGTGTTTGGATAACACTCTCAGGCTCATGGCATGACTCTTGGGACTGTCCTGTGCAAGGCCAGGCATTGAGCTTTGATGATCGTTGTGGGTCCCTTCCAACTCAGAATATCCTATGATTCTATGATTCTTTGATACTTCTCACCCTTGTTCCTGGTGAAATAACCAGGTTGCTGATGGATGCTGGAGAACCGTGACTTGCAAGCCTGAGTATGAGTAAGCCAGAAAGAAAAGCCTGGGTGGGGACAAGGCTCTGAGGCTCACTTGAGTGCCTGACTCACACCAAAGACATCCTCATTCCCTTACAAAAACTGTGGGGGTTTAGCATCCTAATGTCTTTGAAGATCTGAGTGAGTGGGAATGACAGATCTTCACAGAATGTGCTGGGGTCTGGTTCACACAGTGTCTGGTACAATTACATCACTTCCAAAGTGATATTTTGCTGAAGGAGTTTTGATGGTGCAGCTTCTAGAGCAGATGATCCTGTACCAACATGATAAATTTAACTGCCCCTGCAGCTGACCCTCCTTCTTGTCCAAGGCTGACTGTGATGGTTTAAAACCCCTTTTTGCTGACAGCACCCTGTCTGCATTGTGTGGTGTGTGCAGGCTAAACCACAGCAGCCTTCCCAAGCACAAAATAAAACTCCTCAGTGTAACCTGCAGGAGCAGATGGATTTGAGGGAAGGTACTGGGGCAGTGCAAGACGTGAGCTGAGAAATGACTGCGTGCCCCCCCTCCTCACTCCCACACCACCACCAGCCCAGGATATCACAACACAGCACCCCAGGGATCTGCTTACAGCCGCCACAGCTGGGCACGTCCCAGATGGCTGACAGACCATGTCACCTCAACCTGCACTAAGGCCTGCCAGTGTCTTAGGTTGGGTACTAAGAACTTTTATTGACTGGTGGGAAATCAGTCTAACTAACTAACTAACTAACTAACCAACTAACTAACTAACTGACTAACAGTCTAACTGACTAACTAACAGTCTAACTGACTAACTAACTTTTATTGACTGATGGGAAATCAGTCCAAATCAGAGCAGTACAGCAGCAGTCACTCCGCCTGCATTCCTACTGCTGCAAGCTTTGGTGAGGAGAAATGCGTGGGAGTTTGGGGGAAAGGAAAGCAGAGGTCAGCTGAAACTGTGGAGAAACTTCATAGCTGTAAGGGAAATTACAAGGCAAGAGGGACCAGTACTGAATGCTCAACAGTAATGATGAAGCAAGTTATAACGTGACTGCAAATCTTGGGAAAAAGTAAGCTTTAAGTGTAGCAAGGGGTTGCAGATCTTTTTTATTTTATTTTTTATGAGACCAAAACTTGTTAGATTGTTAAAAGATAATAAAAATATCATCAGATAATAAAAATATCATGTAGAACAAGGGACTTTAACTAAGTGACATGTTGAGGCAACTTTCCAACTAGTGTTAGTCTATGTTTATGGTCTTCTCTGTGTTTCTCTTATAAACCCTTACTCTCAAAGATTTATGACTGGAATTAGCTCTGAATTAAATGTTATATACAAATTATGTTGCCACAACAGAAAAAAAAAAACATGCTCTCCAAGACCATTTATTTAAAACCTCTCTGTGATGCACACAGGGAGAGATTATATCCTTAACAATTTTTCATCGTTGAAAATGTTGCTTTGAATCTCCATTTGTGCCAAAACCTTGATATTGAGTGCATCTGAAGAAGGAACTGTGGGAAACTGCCTGACTTTTCTACTCCCCTATTGCTTTTTCTGGAATGGGTCCACTTCAAAGCTCTTCTAATGTGATGGGTAGGAGCACTTTGGTACACACATCTCTGTCTAGAAATGCCCCTTCTGGAGCACCACACAAGTTTCTGTTTCTACTCATATCCCACTTATGCATGTTCTTTCCAGACTTAGTGGATGGTTTGGAGCCAGGCTTCAAGCCTCCTGACTTTCTCCCAAGCATCAGTGCATCCTTCTTGGGACAAAATTTATGGGTTTGGGGCAGATGAAAAGCAATTAGAACAGCAGTTGTTAATTACTGTCATTTTAGTCTAATTGTGTTTGTAATCAAGGTACGCACTGCTGGGAATATCCTTCTCAAAAAACATGCCTAGAAATGCAGGTATTAGGGACATATTTCTAAACTGTAGGGGAGGGAAGTTGAAAGTATGAGGAGGCAGTTGAAGCAAATAATAGAAAAGAGAATATGTGGTTATATCTGTATGTTTGTGATATCTGTATGTCTTTGTCCATGTGCTACTTCCACAAGTTTAGGAAAAGCAACACCTTCAGGTTCAGTTCTGAAGATTTCCCATAGATTCCAACTAATAGCCAGGAAATTATGGCAAACACTAGACCTTTTCTATAGAAAGATAAGTACTCCTGTGTCAAGAGAAGTCCAGTGGATTAGAATAGAAATCTTGATGCTCTTTGAAGGAACATACATACATTTCAAAATGGATGAACTGCAGGAAACTTTCAGATCAGATTCATCTTTCCTTGTATTTCTCATGTGAAGTGGATAGATAATACATTTGCTCAGGAGAAACTAAGCTGGCAAATTAATTTGAAATTTTATGTTTTAAAATATGTGTTTGAGTCCAGCTGTTAATAAATTCCTCCAGACTCAAATGGTTTGAGTAAATTTTTCAGAACTTATACCAAAGAAATAAAAAATCCTACAATTTGTCAGCAGTTTGTGAAGTGTTCAATGTCCAGTGTGCTGAGGACTTGTCTTGCACAGTTTCTAACCACATATGACCTATCTTTGCGGGATATATGGAACAAATAAACACTGGCAGTAGAACTCCATCTGTTGCATGTGGCCACTTCTTGCTTTGCACAATCATGAAGGAAAGTTATTTTTATCAGCAATGTTTAGTCACTTGCTGAAAGTATTTCTCCTGACTGTGCAGAGGGCCTGTGTCATAACACCATATGTTAATAGGGACCCACATGGATTTAATTGAAGAAACTGGTATGTCCAGATGGAAGGAAAGCTAGAGAAAGGAGTTTCTTTTATATAAAAACTCTTGCAATATATAGAAAAGCCAAAGGGAGCTTAACCAAACCATGCAGTGTGCAGTGAAACATGCAGCCTTGTGAACAGAATGAACTTGAAGCCCTTGATCCAAACAAGATGCTGACAGATACTCTAATCCTCTTTTTTATTCTGCAATGTCTTTGTTTTCTAGCCTCGTTCCTCTGAAATGAAGACCAACCATTACCTATCAATCATCATGGATCCTGATGAAGTCCCCTTAGATGAGCAATGTGAACGTCTACCTTATGATGCCAGCAAGTGGGAAATCGCAAGAGAAAGGCTAAAACTAGGTAATATTGGAATAGCTCATTTACAGTTTGGATTGATTGAATAAGATGTATCTATAACTATGGGAAAAGAGGAGCTGATATGTTCTAGGCACTCAGCACAGTGTACTTCCAGGTTTGGTGTGATCCGTTCCACTCTGCAAGCACTGATCTGCAAATGAATTACAGCCTTTAGGACTGATTGACCATGTCTACTTGACTTTTCACATGTATATTTGGACTTCATGTAGGAAAGAGAAAATAGAACCACAAGATCCTTTAGGTTGGAAAAAACCCTCAAGATGAAGTCCAACCATGGATAATCTATCTATTCACTCCAGGAAAAAGCTGTGGAAGACAGTGACAAAGGCTTTACTAAAGTCCAGGCAGACAGCATCCACAGCCTTTCCCTCATCTGTTAAGTCGGCCACCTGGCCACAGAAGGAGAAGAATATAGACAAGAATGATGCATTCTATATTTTGGAAACTGATTTACTTAAAACATGACACAAAAAGAGCAACTAAAGATTTCCAAATCAGACTGCCGACTTCGATGTTTCTCTCTCTAGACTCAGGAGCCTGACCTTTGGCATTTACTGTAGTTTTGGTGATTCACTATAAAACTGATGAAGGGTCTGGAGGGGAAGCTGTATGAGGAGCAGCTGAGGTAGTTTGGTTGTTCAGCCTGGAGAAGAGGAGTGGAGAGGAGACCTCACTGCAGCTACAACTTTCTTGTGAGGGGAAGAGAAGGGCAGACACTGAACTCTTCTCTCTGGTGCCAGTGACAGGATCGGAGGGAGTGGCCTGAAGTTGTGTCAGGGGAGGTTTAAACTGGATATTAGAAAAAGGTTCTTCACCCAGAGGGTGGTTGGGCCCTGGCACAGGCTCTCCAGGGAAGTGGTCACAGCACCAGCCTGACAGAGCTCAAAAGCATCTAGACAACATTCACAGGCACATGGTGTGCTGCTTGGAATTGTGCTGTCCAGAGCCAGGATCATCCACAAGGATGATCCTTGTGGGTCCCTTCCAACTAAGGATATTCTATGATTCTATTGTTTTCTTCCCTTTCTTCAACCTGGAAACTTGGAAAAAGACCTGTGCAGAAATGGATCCTCATAATCCATCTTGCACCCCTTCCCGTTTCTCCCTCTCCTTCTTTTTCCAGTGCAGTCTCCTTGTTTTCCCTCTGTGCTGCAGTTTTATAAATATTCTGTTATTGCACCATAAAGAGCAAGAATATGACATGTAAGTCCACACATAAATAAATAAATACCCTTGAAAACTTTAAACCTACAGCCAGCTCCCCAATAAATGTCCCAGCAAAAGGCATGGGTTTGGAACCATTCCTTATTAAGCCTCATGTGGGGCTGATGAGAAGGGAAGGGGGGATGGGACCTTATTTGGAAGTTGATGAATCCCTCCAGAAACCACACAGATTTTAGCAAGAAGGTCAACATTAAAATGTCAGTGATAAGCTCAGCCTCGTTGCTGTAGTGCTGTTTGTTCTTTCAGGCATGCATCATATTTGTCCTACAGCAAGGTCTAGAAAATCCTTGCATTTTGGTTAGGAGCTATAACAGATTCCTCCTGTCTCCTGGGTATCAGGAACAGAGCTTGGTTAACATGTGCAAAATTAGGATCACACTAAATTTGCCTGCCAGAAGACACAAGGTGGCCAGATGTGGATAAGCACAGCTGAAATACATTGCTCTCGATTTATAATTGTCATGCATAATTCTGGGAATGCTGGAACCTTGTGCTGGAGTGACTTCAATCTTCAGACAATTTTCTTACAGTGATGGACCAAGAGCCTGATGTGCAGACAATGTGACCACTGGGAAAGAAACAAACAGAAATGGAATGTAAACAGCAAGGAAAAACCCATGCCTTTCAGGGTTAGTGTTTGGAGTCCAGAGGTGACGAACGATGACCAGAGAATGAGTTAAAAGTGGAAGAACTGGTGTAAACAAATAAAGAATGCTGACAATGAATGAGAACCAGATTTGAAGAAGTTGTGTATGTGCAGTATGCTAGATTAGTTCAGTGCAAGTCCTGCTTACATGGCAGTTGGCTCAGTCTTTGAGTAACCTTGGCAGTCTCTGAGGATTAGTGTCTCACAAACACAAAATGTGCTTCTATGGTTTTTAAAAAATATTTTTACTTGGAAATGCAACCCCTTCCAGCATCTGATGCGACTGTTTTTCTCTTTCCACCTACTTAGCTTCCAGGACACATATTTATTATAACTTTTGCAAAGAAGTCTCTCCTTTCAGCCCACATCTCTTTTGCTGTGTGTTCCTCCAACATGCATACGCACAGCCCACGGCTGCAATGCAATGCTTATATAACAGGACTCTCCCTTCATCTGTAAGAGGTACAGCCATTACAGGAAACTTCATATGGGCATCACTGAAGTCAGGGTAATTAACATTCAGCATAGATTAGTCTCACTGAGACTAAATGTCATCTTTTCATTAGGCAGCAAAGGCTGGTGCCATAAATCACTGTCAGTGCGGTCGGCGATAACACGCTGTGTTAGCTGAGCCATCGCGCGCTTCTCCCCTCCCGCTTGGGCTTGACCTTCCCGGTCTGGAGAGGTGGCACAGTGCTGATGCTGGGACGCAGGGCCCGGGGCAGTGTGGCTGCTGGCTCCAGAGCAGTGTCACAGGCTCTGGTGGCAGTGGGCTTCCCGAGCCCTGCTCCCTCCTGTGCCCTGCAAGCCCACGGTGCTGGCACCGAGCACAGCGCTTCCCACTCTCCTGCATGTGCACAGCTGTCCTGTGTAACATATAATGGAAAACGTGAAGCCATCCGTGGGGAAAACCCAGATGACTCAAGCTTAGGCAAAGAACCTGAGAAATGAGCACACCTCGGAGCCCATACCTCCCACAGACATGGGGTGCGGTGCCTGCAAGTGCTTTTTGCTAATGCTCCAGGTCCAGCAACTGACATGCTTGAAGGACTCTGCTAAAATGGGACTGAAAGGAAAATTCTCCTGATTCAGAACTTCTTGACTGAGGTGTATGTTCACTTTAATGCGTTCTGAGTGGCCCAGTAAATTCAAGTCAAGTGTGGAAAACTTAAGCAGAGCACTTTGCTTCACTGGTCCGGATCTAAATTCTGCAGTATTACATATCTGAGCACTACCCCAAACACATCCAGTGTAGCTGCTCAAAGGCTATGACAAACTGCTCAGATGGTTGGGCAACTTAATATTCCTCTGATTAATAATTTTGTAGTTACTTTGTATGTCAACAGAAGGGACATTTGCAAGAACAGCCACAGCCACAATTGCATACTAAACCGTGGAGTTTTGAGCTGCATGATGTAAAGTTAAAGCAGCCCTGTCCTGTGCTACTATTCAGCACGGTACAAGCAGCAGCAGAGCAGCAAAGACTGAGTGTTGTTACAGTCTCCCATTGAATCACACCACTGTTTAGAGAAGGAAGTGCTGTTTCTAGTGCTCATTCTCCTTTCTGAAAGGTTAGCAGCTTTGTGTAGCTTTATGAGCCGCTGTGTTTTCCAAGTGGTGACTAAGTAAGTTATCACGATGTGGGAAGTGCATTAACAGTGATGGAAACAGATTAAAGCTACGGATTAAACAAAGGTATGGCGGGTTTTATAGGACCTTAAACTGCAAGTTCTTTGTGCAGAAACCACGGACAGTTAAAATGTTAAGAACTAAAAACATCAATTCACAAAGAAAACCTGAGACCAGAGTCTTAATGATGCTTCCCTTACACGATCTATATCCAGTAACTGAAAAAGGCAACAGTAGTTTCTTAGATGCACACTGATTCATCTGTATTTCTCCATCAAACACTAAGCCCTTCACAAACCAAGGTCAGTTTGTTGATGCTTTTTAGTCATGTAGATCAAGTTCTTTGTGGCTTTTATTTGCTGTAAAAAAATGACAACATTTTTGTGCATCTAGGCTGGAAATAATTTTCTGGGGTTTTTTTTGGCTCAGCATATTCCACTCCATGTTTCCATTGATTTTTATAACATATGTTATTTGCTTCTACTGACAGACATACTGAGAATTACAGTTTAGATACAATATACACATATAAAAGGCAGTATTGATTTAAACTAGTACAGACAGCAGCTCTTTTTCTCTGCTTGCAAGTATCTGAGTGGGATTAATCTCTCACTCAGATACCAACAAGATAGATGTCCACCTGAGAGCTAGTCAAACAGGTGTTCATCATAGGAACAGGACATTGTCCTGTGGAGATGGCCATGCCACATGTGTATATCTGAGAAACAAATATATGGTACATGTTGTCCTTTGCTTTTATGTGAAAAGCTGACTGGTATTTTCTGCTCTTCTCTGAGTAGAAGAGCATGGCACCGCAGATCCTGGTGCCATACTCTTGTTAGCCACTTTGGTACCTGGGTTCTGCTGAAGGTGAAGCACAAAAGCAATCTGAAAATAGTTACTTGGAAATAAAACTTATTGCTAGAGCTGATACGTTGACAAGATCTCCCTGAGCCAGCCTTGACAGCCTCTGTAGCAGGGCAGAGGCAGCCAGAGCTGTCCATGTGAACACATTGTCAAAGAGGAAGAGGGTCTGTGATATTGAAGACATAACTGGCAGCACCACAGGCTGCTGCACCGTGCAGTGTGCTCAGGGAAAAGTGGAGCAAAATCTTTCTCTGGCAGAACTAGACTGAAAAAATCAAGTTTGAAGCCAGTGTACGTCCAATGAATGGTTGCTTTCATTTAGTGACATTTTCATTCCTATCACTTGCTCCCTCTGATGACTCTGTCTTCTAGTTTGACTGCTTACTTTTTTAAAAAACCCAATAAACCAAGAAACCTAAACCAGCTATGTGTTGGAAATATACCGATGGGATTCATTAGAAAGTACATTTTTCAGTTCATGATCTATGAAGCCATTTGCTGACAGGATTCCTTTTTTTTACCAAGATGTATCTCTCCACTTTATTTTCTTTACAGGAAAGTCTCTTGGACATGGAGCTTTCGGAAAGGTGGTACAAGCATCTGCCTTTGGAATTAGGAAATCACCAACATGCAGAATAGTTGCTGTGAAAATGTTGAAAGGTATCTTGCTGCAAAGCTGCACTGGGAAAAATGATGCCTTATACAGTGGTGCATTTTTTATACAATTCTTCCAAAAGCAAAAGTTTTCCCCAATAACTTTTTAAAGCCTCCAAAATGTGTACAAATCAAGTTGCAGGGCCACCAGAAATGAAATGGCAGAAGTATGAAATAAGAACTGCATTCTCAGTAAAAAGTCATAACGTTATGCTCAACTGACTCTATACCAAATGCTGTAAATTAAATTTAGCTGAAATATAAGGTATCTACCTTGATGTAAAGACACTTGGATAGAAGCTTTCATATTTTCCTTGGTCATTCATTCCAAGGAATGATCATCTTACTCTTAAAACCAGATGCCTTGTCTCATTCACATATGCCTGACTTAGCATCTCATTTAACCTTCTCAGTTAGATTTTATAATGATTTTTCTTCATGAAGGCCCTTTTATTAAGCTAAACACAGTTTTAGCTTAATAGTTTTACTAGCTAGTTTTATTGAGCAGTTTAAATCTTGGTGGTGCTGTGCAGTTGTGCCCCCTCTGAACTGGCTGCAGGCTCATCACACGTTGCTCAGGATGCTGACACCCAGGTTGTGCAATGGATTTGCCAGCACTGTTCATACACCAGTGCTCATCTGAAAGTAAAATCATCCCCCAGCTATTCACTGCCACCTTTCTCATTGGAGCAGAAAGGACAAACCCCCTTGTTAATTTGAAGAGGGCTCTTGGGATGTTAGCAAGCAGGATGATATTCAGTCATAGCCTGCAGCAGCTGTGATTGAATTCCCTATCCCAGCATCCTGGTGGCATCCTTCCCATGTACTTGGCTTTCCCTTCTTTATGTGTGTAAGTGTGTGTAAGGATCAGAGGATCAGAGCAGGCTTTTTTTTCTTTTTCTTTTTTTTCTTTTTTTTTCTTTTTTTGCATTGCCCCAGGAGTTTATGCTGCGCTACCTATCTGTCTTAATCCCTGATTCCTTTCTGGTGCTGTTTCTCTGCCAGGACACATCCACTATTCTGCCAGTATGGCTTGGAACCCCAACACTCTCCCTTGACTGTGTTTGGCAATAGTTTGAATGAATCCATCTTAGCCAGTGGCTCCCAGCTTCACACATGCCTACTTGTCGTTTATCAGGAGATGTCTACATGTAAATTCCAGCCCTTGGAGTGGACTGCTGGGTTCAGGGGTTCTCTGTGCACATCAGCAGGTTTCTTGTGCCAGCCAGCACCACCAAGGAGCAGTGGGTGCTCCTGGAACAGATGGGAGCAGAAGGCAGCTACAAGAAGTTTTCCTGGTGGGATTCACACATGCATGTGCAGAGCAGAGGCTTGTATCTGAGTTAGTCACTCAAATGCCCTTCATTGGCAGTGGTGAGAGACAACAGTTCATCTCATCCTAAGGCAGATTCCTTAGGATGGAATGGAGATTCCTCCTGCATAAAGGGAACTGAGTCCTTGCTCAGCTCTGCTGACAATGAAGAGAGCCAGTAGTGACCAGATCCTCTCTAGGTATCTCACCCAGAAGCACAGGGAGCTCTGCCTCATTCCTTGTGCCCTCACTAGATTATCCAGGAACTCTGCAGTCATTCATTAGGCCTCATCCTCACAGAATTCCCATGTGGTGGAGGAGAGGTGTCACCACCCATACAAGCAAATAGCGGATCACCAAGTAGAAGACAAGTTTTGTCTGGGACACCAAGAAAAACTGCTTCCATTCAGATGTTGAAACCAAGCCCTTTAAGACCCAGCTCAAGGGTTTTTTCCACAGGACTGTTCTTCTTGCTCTTGGTGTCACTAAGCTGAAAAATTCCTTTTGGGCCTACACAAAGCAATATTGAATTTTCTTGTTTCTTAACAAAATCAAATCCTGCAGGAAAAAAAATTTGCTCAGAGGGAATGAGAAGTTTCACTCAACATTAAATAGAATGTTTGGATCTATTTGAGGGACTTACATGATTCCTATTATTATAGACCATGACTGGTAAGGGTGAGATGCAGTCACTTCACTTCAACCAGTTAATATTTACTTCCCTGGTCTATCTCCAGGCTTCCTACATTATGAACAGAACCAGGCAGGCATCACCCAGGGGTAGTTTATCTTTCCCTTATACAGATGGCTAAACTCGATGGCTACATCAGCTTCTGAAATACTTTGCTCTTGACACTGGCCCCTTAAAACACTGATTAGTTCAGGCTAGCATATAACCCTTAGGTAGCTGAAGTCAGAGCAGATGAAGCCAATTCTAGATAGACTTAATTATCGTATTGAAATCCCTTTTTATTTTTTCTTTCAATTTTTTGGCTGAAACATCAGAACTATCCATGTAAAAAAAAAAAATTCTCCCAGTTCTAAATAGGATAGAGTCTACTGGGAGGAAGTTGAGTGC
Organism: Agelaius tricolor; assembly: GCF_023055355.1. Classification (NCBI taxonomy): domain Eukaryota; kingdom Metazoa; phylum Chordata; class Aves; order Passeriformes; family Icteridae; genus Agelaius; species Agelaius tricolor. The sequence continues at coordinate 2,137,678 of NW_027269269.1, forward strand.
CTGACTCTCTTTATGGGTTTAATTGCAACCAAGAGGATGCTGAGCAGCAAGGAATAGAAACAGGACATCAATACAAGAAGTACATCCACTAACAGAGATTATTTCAATGGAAAGCAATGAGAAGTGGTAAAGCTCAACAGGACCAGTACTTTGTCTTTTCACATTGACTTTTTATTTTGTATTTACAGAAGGGGCCACAGCAAGTGAGTACAAAGCACTGATGACAGAGCTGAAAATCCTAATCCACATTGGTCATCATCTCAACATTGTGAATTTGTTGGGAGCTTGCACAAAAAATGGAGGTAAAAAAATCTGCACTGCTCAGAAAATGGGTTTGGATTATCTCCCAATAACAGCCAGTGACCCACGTTGTTTTTCATCCAGAGGTCAAGTTAGTAACTTTTATGTTCGAGCTCATCCTATAGCTGGTGAAAAAAAGAGGAAAAGAAAAAGAGATTTTCAGTCTCTTAATGAAGTGATTAAGCATTTCCTCTCTTTAAACTCTCTTTTAGTATTAATATGTGAAGTGTGAATTTAGGAGTATGCCACTTGCTGTCCTTTATCTCACTCACTCCACTGCTCAAGCTCAAGTTAAACATGATCTGGAGAGGCTGGGAACAAGGGGTATCAGCTGCTGGCCCTGAACTATGAATCACAATGCAGCTGTTGTAAAATCCTCCATGATACCACACCAAGAAAATCAAAAGACCAGTATGGGAGTTTGTTTGTTTTAGATATGTCACCTATTTTAGTTCATCAAGTGTGTTTGGACTGTGGGACTCCAGTCTGAACTGCCCGAAGAGGAAACAGAGCATCCCTCAGGACCCAGACTCAAGACCCAGCTTTCCAAAATTAGGCCCTGCCCTAATTTCCAGAAGCAGTATTGTTTTGATTATGTCCAGTGTTCTTCAGGCAGCCGTCTAGCTCTTAGGATGTGTTACCAGTTATTCTGGACTCAAGCTGTAGTTAGGGCATGAAAGATTCTTTCTCAGAACTGATGCTTTATACCTTTTATTGCTTTATGCTGCTCAAAATGTTTGCTGTTTTATTCTTTTAATTTAATTGCCCAGGGCCTCTGATGGTGATTGTTGAATACTGCAAGTATGGGAATTTATCAAACTACCTGAAGAGCAAAAGGAATCTTTTCTGCCCTAACAAGGTGAGGAGGCAGATGGTCCTGGTAGGGTTCATCTTACCTGACGTAAGTGCTGGTGATGAGGGGGTCAGCTCTCTGAGCTGGTCTCCTCAGACTGTCTTCTACCAAAGTGGAGAAATGACTTTTGGGTTCATCTGACCTGTATTAATATTTGGTGTGGGATGTGTTGTGCCAAGAAAGGATTCACCTCTCCCTCCCTGACTGTGCAAGGAGACTGCTGTGACTAATTTGGCTGGAGCCATCTACAGCAAGGGGAAGTGGATCCTATCCAAAGTGTCCCCATACGCTCTTGTCCTGCTTTTGATGAACCCATTCCTGGTGAGCTTGAGGTCAGCAAAGCCAAAGGAAGTGGTTTTGCCCACTTATTTCAGTACTGCTGGGAGCACAAACAAGATAATACCAATGAAATCTCATGTCCCAGGACACCCTAATATTCAGAGATTTACAAGTAATCTTATTATTGTGTGAGGAGAAGAGCTATCAAGAGGAAAAGAGATTAGAGTCTTGTCCGCACATCCCACATCCTTCTGAATCAAATTCATTATATGTTTCTTATTACAAACCTAAATCCAAATGTCCCAGAAAATTCAAATAGTTCCAGAAAAAATCCTCCAAATGATCCAGGGCTCTAACATGAGACTTAGCCTGGATACAGAACAGCGGGTCTCCAAACCTCTGCTCAGCTGTGCCAAAAGCTCATTGGCATCTCAGGGATTTTTTTTGGGAGGGCTCTGTGGGAGAGCCTACTCGAGAGGACATGCCCCTCTGAAAGGCCTTTGCTGAGCCTCTGCTCCCAAGGCTGTCCGTGCTGCACTCCACACGAGACACAGCAACCGGCTCCTCCTACACGTGGCTCTTGGAGTGGGATGCTCAGCAGGGAGTGGCTGGGCAGGGTCTATGCTGAGTGGAGTCATTCCCATACCCCCTTCCCACACCCAGTGCTCCAGCACCCTTGGGAAGGTTGCCTGGGCTGGAAGGAGGTGGAAATTTGGCTCTGCACCAGCAGCACAGGGAACAGAGATGGTTGCAAGATAAGAGGAAAAGTAAGAGGGGGCAAGAGTAAGGCAGGCAGCCAGGCTGCTCCACAGGTAGCAGTGAGAGAGCTTCTTCCAAACATATGTCCCATTAAACCATCACAAGATTGGCCAAAGGAAGAAAGCATTGGATTAAGGCATTGAAGAGAGGCAGTCACTTCCAACAGCAGCTCTGTTTCAAACACCAAGTGCCTTTGCTCCTCATGGAAAGGGCTTACAAGCCCACACCAAACCCTGTGCAGGGACATAGAGACAGATGTCTTAAGCAGGTTGGGACCAAAAGCTGATGTTTGAGAGGTCTGGGATACCTCCATTGTGGGCACAACCTTCCCAATCCACTCTGTGCTCCTTCTCTGTCTGCTGGAGAGAAATGGGCCCTTGCAGATGCCTCATTCCAGGCTGAGATGAGGCACAGCCCAGCATTCAGGTCCTTCCATACACCCTGCAAATCCTCACTGTGGCAGAGATAGCCCATTGCCCTTGTTACCCTAAAACCATGTGCTGGTGCTCCCAAGACACCAAATTTCTGCCCTCTGGGGACGATGGCCTTGGTGGAGCACAGCTCTGCCACCAGCCCCTGCCCACCACAGTGGCACTGGACACCCCCACCCATGAGAGATGTGACCACCCAAGACACAGACCACCAGCCTGGCAGAAAGGCATCAACAATCTGCCTTGGTTTCCATTGCTCTGATGTAGCGTCTCTTCTCCTCCTTTTGTTTGAAGGACTCCTCTCTGCAGGGAGAGCCAATGAAAGACAAAAAGGATATTGAACCAGTGGAAAGCAAAAAACAAAGGCTGGCCAGTGTCACCAGCAGGGAGAGCTTGGCCAGCTCTGGGTTCCAGGAAGATAAAAGTCTTACTGATGTGGAGGAGGACGAGGAGGGTAGGTATTAATTCCTTCCTGTCCCTACGCAGACTGTGATATTTTTACAACATACTGTGAATCCCTGAAATTTTTTTCCTCATTTATCACCCTAATAAACATCCGTGGGAGATGCTCAGAGGGTCATGTCCAGAGGGTAAAAGATTTAAAAAAAGATTATTTCCAGGGTTACAAAATCTGACAGGAAAATGTGTGATTGTTTGTTCTGACTGCTCCTTATCTTTGGGGAAAACACAGCAGTGTCCAAAGCATGGGGTGTACAGCAAGCACTATTTTTGTTTCCAATGACAGTGGGTTGACCTTCAAATACCCCTCCAAAAAGACTGAATTTATGGGAATAATGGGTTCTGTAAGAAAAGGGGGAAAGAGAGCCTGTGAGCTCTCTTTGTAACAAACCCTGCTTGCCACCTCTGCAGATGCCGATGACCTGTACAAGTTGCCCCTCACTATGGAGGACCTGATCTCTTACAGCTTTCAGGTGGCCAGAGGCATGGAGTTCCTCTCCTCCAGAAAGGTGAGTTTTGCACTGAGGGTTTTTCACTGCAGAAGGACAGGATTCAGAGGTGAAATCATGTCTACATTGTAGTGATACCTTCCTTGGGAGAGGTCCCAAAGGAAGAGCTGTTTTCCTCTTGGCATTATAAATATAACTGTGTTTATTCAAGCATCCATAGTCCATAAACACAGGATCATGACTGAAGGCAGTGGGTCAAGCTCATTCATTTGGGGAAGATCTTTTGGGTGTGGTAGGTTTTTTCCTAATTTCAACATATATTAGGGCGCTCCCAATGATTCAGCTCTTTCCCTGCAAATGTCAAAGGGCTTACAAATTTGTCACTTTCTGGACTTAATAATTTAAAAAAAAAATACTGCTGTTTACAGTAATTTCATGTAAACTACAGGCCACTTCCCTAAAAAATTAAATAATAATAATAATAATAATAATAATAATAATAATAATAATAATAATAATAGGATATGAGAGACAGGAAATCTGTGGGCAGGAATAAGGAAATGCAGTTTGATTGTGAAACTGTTTTATTATAGTGCATTCATCGTGACCTGGCAGCCAGAAACATCCTTTTATCTGAGAACAATGTTGTGAAGATCTGTGATTTTGGCCTTGCAAGAGATATTTATAAGAATCCTGATTATGTGAGAAAAGGAGATGTAAGTCAAGATGCTGTTTATTTACCCAAATGTTTATAACATGTCATTTCAAACTGTCCACCAAAACGCTCTGTAGATGTTCACATTCCCCGAATTTAAGAGCTCAAAAGCTGTTGGTTTTTGTGTGAAGATGAGCTGTCCAGATGTGTTGTGGGTCTGGGAAGCATTTCAATCCTCAGGCATAAGGCTTAGACATGCTAACTGCTTCACAGCTTTGCCCTGTTAATACTTTGGTTTTTTAGACATTTCTTGGCTGGCTCACCATAACCCCCTTACTTCGCAAACTTCCTCCAAGGAAAACAATCCCTCCAAAAGAAGGTGTGTACCCCTCAGTGCTCCTGGTGCCCTGAGCAGCTGAGCAGGACTTGTTCCTCCAGCACCTACTTGTTTTTTGCCCTCACTGCAGAGAGCAGGCAGTGACTGCCCTGCCAGCCCCTGCTGTGAAGGGCTGGGCCAGCAAACTGTGCTGGCACCCACCCATGCCTTGGAAATTTGGTGTGGGCATTGCAGTCATGCAGAGAGTCTCTTTCTGGAGGTCTCACCCATCTGCCAGCCACTCCCACATCTGTAAATAACTTCCAGGGTTTACAGCATTGCTAAGTAGCTGGGAAATGTTCACACAGCTTTGGTACTGCTCAGGAGACCCTAACAAGCTGTGCTGATGTGCTCCTGCAATTCTGGCTCTGAAAATTTCACCCCAAATATCTCCAACATTGTTACAGAATGGTTGGTGCTTGGATGCAGGGCTTTCTGCCCTGTCTCTATGATGCTGGCAAGAGACCTCTGCTCCTACACACTCCCACATCCCTGTAAAGAAAAGGCCTGGTCACAGGTTTCCAATGTCTGGTGTTTTGTGCCACACGTTTTTTAAAAACAGCCTTTTACTCCAACAATTTGTTAAGCGTATGAATGAGTGTGGGTTTATCTTGACTGCCTGTAAGGAAATCCCACAGGTTCCTGCCTGAATGGTAATTATTTACATAACAATATATAGTTGATTCATCTATGATTAAAATCTTTCAGGCTTTGAAAATAATAGTCAGATTTGTCCCTTTTACTCCAGGCTCGACTTCCTCTCAAGTGGATGGCTCCTGAATCCATATTTGATAAAATCTACAATACAAAAAGCGACGTGTGGTCCTTCGGGGTCTTGCTGTGGGAGATATTTTCCTTGGGTATGTTAACTCTGCACCCCAGGAGCTTGAAAGGAGTGGGGACTCCAGCTTGGGGAAAACATCCTTTACCTTCAATGATCTTTTGGCAGGTGTTCCAAAAAGACCTAAATCAGAAGCAGAGGGATTATCGTGCCCCTGTGAACTAGAAATTTTGGTGCTTTTAAGAGCACTGAAAGTTCATTTGCCAAGCTGAAAGCCTCAAAGGATAGCACAGCTGTCTGAGAACTTTACCAGCTACTTCTGGCATGGGCAAAAGCTGGCACTAAGCTTCCCACTTTTCCCTGTAGAAAGCCTTGGCAGAGGATGCAGGGCAGCACAGCCAGAGCAGTCTCAGTGCTTTGTGTGACTGATGGCACTAGCAGGAAAATCAGGCAATTTTTAAAGCATTTTAATCGAATGTAGAACCCTGTAGGATAACAAAGAGCTGTGATTCTGGGTCACCAGCTGCCCAAGACCAAGGCATCACCTCCTGTGCCACAGACAGCATGCAAGACACCACGTGCCATGAGCTGAGTGCTCCCTCAAATCCTTCTTATTCCTCTTGTGGGAGCAAGGGAGCCAAACCCACAGTTTGAATGTCTCAGATCCTGTCACCCCCATTTCCAGCCCAAGTCCAGGAGGTCCCCCCAGCCCAGGGGGATCCAGCACCCCCCTCACCCAGGCTACTGGACACAGCAGGCGAAAAGCATCTGCACTGATGCTGCACAATGAACTAGAGCATGCAATCTGAAAATAAAACCCAGTGAAGCCTTTTTTTTTCTCCTTTCCTTCATGTGGAAAAGGCAGGATACAAGATGTACACTGAGTGGGAACAACAATGACTGTCAGAATAGAAGAATCTTAATTGAGTTCAACACAGAGGCTGACAAAAGAGGCAAACAGCAGAGGAAACAATACTATACAATTCTCAGGACAATCAATCATTTATTAGTTTAAATACATGTTGTTGGTCAGCCTGCCAACTCTTGTGATTTTATGGTCAGCCTCATAATACCTGCTATTTTTTTCTTAAAGCCCCAGCTCCTTGAACCTGGTGACTCTCTGACTCTATGAAAGGTCCCTTTTTTTTTTCCTTTCGTTTTCCCTTTTCCTGAATTTTTTTGTCTACAGAAAAAAAAAGTACCAACAATACAATCAGGCTGCATCTGAGAAACACAGAAAATAGAAAAACAATGCAAATGTACTGTGACCTCATTTAAAACAATTATTTCAATTTTTTCAAGGTGATTTGGGGCATTTGGGGTTTGTTAATATTGTCCTCACTAGACTTTGGAGTAGTCCAAACCAATAGAAAGATCAGACTTGGCTTTTCAAGGGATAGTGTTTGAATTAAATTAATGTGCATTTTTTCTATTCAGGCTAGGAAAGCACCACCAATAGTTGTGGTCTTGATCTTGCCCCCTCCTCCAAAGACTGGGGCTTGGAGCACAACCAGCAGTAATTCCCTGCCTGAGGCAGCCAGCAGAGCCAGACCCTGTAGTGGGGACACTCCCTGACCCCCAGCTCTGCAACCTGATGATGCACACCCCTAGGGAGAGTTTGAGGGAGATCCATAGGGCCACAGTGAGGTCACAGGTACTCAAGGCATGTATCTATTCTCCCAATGTCACTTCCAGGTGCCTCTCCTTACCCTGGAGTCCAAATAGACGAGGATTTCTGCAGCAGGCTGAAGGAAGGCACAAGAATGCGAGCCCCAGAGCAAGCGACCGAGGAGATGTAAGATGCCTTTGCTTGCCTTGGGTACCAGCCCTCCTGGGCTGCCCTGCAGATGATGTTTCAGCCTCTAAAAGTACCCTGTGCCAGCCTAAGGAAAAACAATCCAATCCTCCATCGGTATCATCTTGTACACCCCCCATCCCTGGCTCTCCCAGAGGGTAGGGGGCAACAAGGACCTGAGCCCAGTGCACCACCGGGGCTGTGCTCTCAGGGAAGCTGAGCAAGGAGGAGGAGGAGAAGGGGGAGGAGAAGGAGGAAGGTCATTCCTTGCTAGGTTTAATATTTACCAACATGCACAGAGATAAGTGCTGGAGGAATGTGACATTAACATCGTCTTGACTTAGGATGTGACACTGGAGGCTTCCTTGCAGTCACTCGGGTAAGGAGGGTCCACCCTTTCCTGTACACGGTGTCTGATGGCAGAGGAAGGTGACAGGGACCCGCAGCTGCCCCGCCCAGGTTGTCTGAGTCCTCACTGCCATGTCAGCCGTCACTCCCTTCTCCCCCATCTTCAGGTGCAGCCTCAAGCTGCTACTGCATGGCCAACGCCTTTTTGGAGACCAAGGTGGGTCAGGACAGAGCACCTTGCCTGGGAGGCCATGCAGCACACTGAACATTCACCCTGTGACACAAATCATTGAGGACCATGAACATGTCCAGGGTATTTTATCTCTGGAGGCAAAATCGAGTACGTGTGGGTGTCCTGGTGCCTTCCCAAGTGCTATGTCATGACTCTAAATAGCAACACTTACCAAAAAATAGTTCTAGCAGAAGAAAAGGATGCAAGCGAGCCATGCCTATCTGGGAGTATTGCTCATTGACTAATTTTATTATCCTAGTGACAGTAGATAAGAGCTTTTTTTTTTGTCTCTTCCACATATTTTATTGCAGGAAGGAAAGCTCAGCTCTACCAATACAAGGAAGTGACACATCCATATAAGTCATCTTAGGATGCCTTTAGGATACTTTAACCTAAACATTGCCAGTTAATAGATGTTTAATACAAAGGTTTAATGCTTAATTAGGAATGAAAAAAAGGAAGTATGACTGGTTGGCTGAATTATCCTTTTGATGTGGTCTTCTGGGGTGTCGCATGAAGGTTTTCTGTTTTTGTGGGAAGTTTAGTGCTTTACTTTTAGGAAGAGGCCTCAATGGTGTTAGAGAGAATCTTTGTAAAACCAAGCAGGTTGAGGAATTACCCCCCTATGTCTGTCTATTGATGACAAGATGTCAAAGACTGCTGTGCTGCATTGCATTAAATGGAGCTGTAACCCCACCCTGTGCTCACTTTGCTGTTGTCCTCACAGTTACCAAATCATGCTGGACTGCTGGCAGAGCAATCCCAACGACAGGCCACGGTTCTCCGAGCTGGTGAAAAAGCTGGGTGACCTGCTGCAAGCAAATGTCCAGCAGGTATTAATGTCACAACCACATGCTGTCACCGAGGCAAGGGCAACTGGCCACGTGGACCAAGGAATAAGGCTTGTATTTCTTGTTTACATTTAGGAAGGTAAAGACTACATACCCCTCAGCACAATATTTACAACAGAAAATGGGTCTCCCCCTGCATCTGATGCTTTGTGCAATGAAAATTTTCCTGTTACAAGCTCAAGCTGTGGAAGCACCGAAAATGTCAGGTGAGATAAGCAAGAATAAGACTGTGTGTGTTCGTTGGGGTGACAGCTCAGTGCATAGCCCAGTTTGGATCTGGGTGGGAGAAAACACTCAGAGACAGCCCACAGGTGGCCAGTTGCTGAGTCTCCCTCTGCTGTGGCTCTTTAGAGTGCCCCTGCCCAGGTCACAGGGCTCAGGCACTGTGAGAGGCACAGCTGTGCATACCCCAGGACTGGGGAGTGAGATTTGGGTGGGGTCTGGTTAACAAGCCCCTTTTGCATGACCTACCTAGAAGATAGCTGGGAGCTGCCCAAAGAAACAGATAAATACCCAACACTTCCTGCTTGTGCACTTCATACTCACCAAAAATTGTCCTCCTTCTCTTGTTGAACAGATACATAAACACTTTCAAAATAAACCCCCCCCAGCGCATAAAGACATTTGAAGAGCTTCCCATGAAGGAAACGCTTGTATTTAATGTAAGTGACTCCTGGGCCAAATGATATGCCAGGTATTTCTTGTTATTTATGTGACAGATTTATACAGGGATAATCAGGATGAGGGGGGTTACTGCTTTGTCAGCTATAACTGATACAAGGTTAGCTGATTAGCTGTACTTGCAACAAGAGGTTATCCCACTTCCCTACAAATTAAGGTCAGAGATCCTTTCTGGCCATGCCATGGGCTGCAAACACTCCTTCCCTGACATGAAGTGGTCAGTTCCAGTAGGTGTGCAAGGTTGGTAGGAACAAGACCTGTTAGCAGATGGACAAGCTGGAGCCATGTCTAACAGTGGGACACACACCCAATCCTGGTAGGGACAGGCATGGATGAGAGGCTGGGGCAAGCTTTTAGTGACTCAGTAGAGGGCTTTAAGCAGCAGGAGATGGGAAAGGCACAGTGGTCCTCACAGGGTTAAACAGGTGGCTGGCCAGAGCCTCAGACTGCATGTAGACACTTTTCTTCCAGCACCCTGGATTTGCATTAATGTTACCTGCCTGCTGCACCCCAAGGCACAGGTGGTTTGGAAAGGCACCATTAAATACCTCTGTGCACAGAGCTGCTGTCTCCTAGAGCTGCCTCAGTATCAATGACCAGAAGGATGCTGGAAATCAGACCAAAGAGGAACTGAGTCCTTTGTAAAATACAGTTAACACCTCACAGGACTGCATCTCTCTTTTTTCTTCAAGGATTATCAAGCAGACAGTGGGATGGTGCTGGCTCCAGAGGAATTGAAACGCTTCACGTGGACAGGCAGCAAGCAGAAACGGACACTCTTTGGGTCTGTATTTTACATTCCCTTCTTCTCAGGTTTTAGATGGCAAAGGAGAATTCAAGGTCCTTGTGCTAAATAATGCCTAAAGTAGCTGAGGTGGCTCCAGTCCCTGCAAACACTCCTGCTGAGCCCAGGGTTGGTTTAATCAGCAGTCAATCATCTTCCACACCTATGTCTTTGAAGAAGCAAATAACCCTCAATGCCTTCGATGCACATCAGCAATACAATTTATTAGCACTTATTGATCCACCTAATGCTCAATTTAATGCCAGTGTCAGAGAGCACTGGACTGAGGTAGGAGGCAGGTAACTGTGGGAAACAAGCCATTAATAATAGGGGAGGAGGAATGTGTGGCTGTGAAGGATTTGCAGTTGTTTCTGCAAGTCCCAAGGGCACCCCAGCTGGGACAAGGCCCCCTGTGCTTGTTTTTGCCCTTCTTTTCCATGACTCAGCTAAGCACGGCCCATTTAACACCCATGGGCTCAGGATGCTAAAGTGGCAACTTTACAATAGATGGATGTGAGGGCCTCACTTCTCTTCCTGCCTTTAAGCACTTGAATATATTGGCCATCTTCCTCCACCTAATTCCTGACAGCTGCCCAAGCAGGGAACTAGGGCTGCTCTAAGAAATGGGTTGCACTGACATGAACTCTCTGTAAATGGGAAGTGTTTATTTTCTCAGCGCCGGCGCTGTATCAGCTCCCAGCCGCTGCAAAGCTGGCAGTGTCCTGCTTTCAGCTCACTGCTCTCAGCCAGCCCGGAGACTGCCCAGACCCAACCCATCGTTCATCTCACACTGGCAGGAGGTCAAGGCCAGCCTGCCATCCTGCCAGCGCCAAACTTGTCAGTGCTTTGCAGTTGGGCAGCCTGGGAGGTGTAGCATTGTCTCAAAGAACAATCAGAGCTGCCTGAAACGTGTGGTCAAGGCAGAGAGGCCTCGCTCCATGACAAATTCCAGTGACCTAGAGGGCGGTGGTTGAAATGCGTGTAGGACAGAAATACGTGTGGGAGAGCGCGTGCTCAGGGGGTTGGAAAGCACGGCCTGGACAAACGCGCTGCTGGCAGCAGCCTGCAGTGGCAAAGCTGCTCATGCATGGCAAAGCCACTCCGAACAAATGCTGGGAAACCCTTTCTCCTGCCTTGACCTTTCAGAAAATAGGCTCCTGAGCAGTTTTATGGTACTTCAGCTCTGTTGTGGCATGCTGTCTTTGGAGGAGCCAGGGACTATAGAGCGTATGTGGATATTACAGGGTTCCAAAGGATGCCATGTTCTCTAGATGTGGTTTAACTCATTTCTTCTCCGTGTATTTCTGAAGGCTACTGTAGCCACACAGACAACATGGCAACCTCCCTAAATGAAATTTATGAAAAGCCTTTTTTTTTGCATAGATTGTGCCCCAAGCATCCCCCTGGAAGTGCTTTAAGGGACATCTTCAAATACAGAAGAAAAAAGAATACTTGCATAAGAAAAAAGAATTGAACTGAACAGTGGCTGCTAGAATGTAAATCCTTGGGAAAACAGAGTGGTAGAGTGAGATCATACAAGGTCATCTGGCCTGCAAGCTAAACAAGTGGTACTGTAGTGTAGCACTGTGCCAAAAAGCACTCATGGATGTGAATGCAGGCAGTGACCCTTCAGTCTGCACACATTCCTAAAAGTGGTAGTATCTTAGCTAAGCATCCTTTACTGAAAATTAATTGGAACAGTAACTAAATACCCCTAAAATTTGTACTGAGCAAGGTGGAGCCTGAAGGGGTTTGAGACATGGAAACTGATCTAAGCAGATGTACATTCATGCTTCTTCCCTTGCATCGCAGGCATCCTGACATTTCAGCTTGGCTTTTCTTGCAGGGAGCTGATTCAGGTTGCCAGATTGTCAGAACAGTTTCTGAGTGAGCAGTAGCAGCTCACTGTCAGGGCAGCTGGTGCCAGCACCAGGCTGAGGAAGGGTTTCACCTTCCCCTGGCAGCAGCTTGCCTACGGTTACGTCCCTTCGCTGCAACAAAGCCTTAGAAGAGTCAGACTGAGCAGAGCTGAAGAACAGCATAGGGTGGGTAGGAGCCAAACCCAGAGCACCCTGCCTGTTTCCAGAAGCACTCCCAGGGTTTGTTTCAGAGGGAACTGACTGCAGTAGAGAGCCAGCATGTGCAGCAGTGCTTGCCAGGCCAAAGGCAGAACAGAGCAGGGAGCCAACCTGACAGTGCAGGGGTACCCCACTGACCCTGGCGAGGCGCCTCCTCTTGGGCTTCCACTTCTCCTGCCTAGGGCAAGGCACTAATGCCACAGCTCACCCTTGGTTTCACTATAGGAAAGAGCATCAGCCTAAACCCTGGTGAGCTCCTTAGGCCCAGGTGGTGGCCAGGAGCAAGAAACAGAAATGGTTGCAACGTGTATTGGACTTGCTAATGCCACTGAGATGAAAAATTATATTCTGAGGAGCAGGAAGAGAAGTGGGTTTTTGCTAATATAAGGCCTTAGGCAAAAGAGCCCGGTAGAAAGGTTTGGGGGCAGTTTTCTGAGCTGTGCTCCTTTGCAGGAAGAAAGGATCCTGAGTGCAACCCTCTTCAAGCTTTTCAGTAGTGGTGAAAAAGCCCAACACAAGTAAGCCAAAATCCTTGGGCTGAGGCAAACCCTTGAGTCAGTGTAAATTACAAAGCCAGAAAAACAGCAAGAATTCCACCTCCTGTGAGCTGGAACAAGCATTTCACGAGCTGCAGCCAGCCTCTAACCTCACTCTGGTCCTGAACATGGCAAGAAACCAGCGGCCATTTCCTCCAACAAACAATCCCAATTAAAGACCAACTAAATACAGTTTCCAATTTACATTCCTAGATTGGCAAGAAGATAGTCCACAGCTACAGAAGCCTTTACTGACTGTAAACTCAGACTCAAAATGAAGCCTGACTACAGATGCCAAAACCCCTTGAGCTCCCTCAAAGTTTTTTGTGGGAATGCATGCCCAGGTACAGCAGCGCACTCCAGATAAAATTAATAGATGCAGCTCTACTGGTACAAAGGTCTATTAAAGCAGAAGCCAAGTCTAGCTCACAAGAAAAATCTCAGGATGCAAAAGCCTGATGATGATGAAAGGATCAAAGCATGACAGTTTTTAAGACTCACAACTTGTCATGCACACTCCACTTTTGCCAGCTCCTGAAGACTCACAATTACAATGTAAATCACAGAGGCATTTCTCTTTAAACCCATCACAAGAAGTCCATTGCATCTGTGACTAACCTTGTCATAGTTATGGAATTTATGCCAAGGCAAGTACTTCTCCATCTGCCAACAGATGCAATATAAAAATATGGGATGCATCTGCAATCCTCATCACAAGGGCTCTTCCTCAGGAGCTCCATTCATCTACTAATAAATGCAATGGGGTGGTCTTCTTAGGGAGACCTTCCAATTTCCTACAGTAAGAAGAGACAGAGACCACACTCCTTAAAAAACCACACAGGTTCTGAGTTAAGAATTTGAGAAACTGTGACCTCTAAGAGGAACTTGTAATGGTCCTGTGCCACTAGTTCTGTAGTTAACTTAAAGACCTAACAATGCAAAATAAAATGAAAAGCAAAACCCTGGGCTCTGCAAGCCTCAACAGATGTTCTCTGAATGTCTTATTTGGAATTCAAGACTAGGGCTGCCAACGTTTCTGACCTTATAAATGAAGAGGATTGTCCATGAACTTATAAAAATACAGGGAGGAAATATAATTTTAGACACTGTGGTCCAACATGTTTACTTTAGGATTTCACATGTAAACAGTGATGGAAAACTGCTCTGGCTTGTCCTTTGTCTACAGATAAATCTTTGGTATTCAAGTTCAATGGTGTAAAAATTCTCTTTGCCCTGATTTTCATTACTGAAAGAGCCCTTTTAAGCACTGCAATCTCTGAATATGGGTGAGAAAGTGCCAAAAGGCTAACAGTGCCTCTAAAAGTGGCTTCGTCCAGAAGACATTAAACCCCTCTTAGTAAAGGGCATCTTATAAACGGCAGCCTACAGGATAACTAGTCCTTTTAAGGGACAGGAAAATTCCAATTCAAACCAGCAGTTCACGGCAGCTGCCAAAAGAAGCCAAAAAAGAGCAGATAGCCAGACCTCATGCCCTTCCTCACAAACATCAGCCATTTGCATTAGAAATTTATCCCAGCATTAGGCTTTGGGAACACCTACACTAGTAGTTTTCTACTTTTGCCTCAAGGTTTGAGACCTTCCACCACTTCAGTCCTGCTCAAAAACCCCTGTTCCCTTAGGAAGAAACATTTTGGTATGGAGATGCACTGCCTCACCACAGCAGAGCTGCCAGATACTCCCCACTATGTGACCCTGCAATAAAGTCTCACTCCCCAGCACCTGCCACAAATGAGCAATTTGAACTTAGGCTGAGCAGTCCAGTACTCCCCCCAAGCAGCAAGACTGATAGAATGCACAAACACTTTTAACAGTGATGCTCACTCCCAGCACCTCTGTTCACAGGGAACACAGGAGGTCTCCTTCACTCCTCTGTTCTGCACTCCCTCTGAGCAAGTCCATCTGCATCAGTGCCCCTCCCACCATGTAAGAATTAACTTGTGACCTAGCTTTGCTCAAGTCACTAAACCAAAAATCCTTTCATGGTAAGAAAGCTCACAATGACACTGCTCTATTACAGCATTAAAGGTGCCAGCAGGAGCAAGGAGTCAGTGCTTTCTGGAGTAACCAAGCCAAGAAGCTTCTGCAGTTTCAGCTGTGACCAGCTCAGTGACTCCAAGCGAAGACACACCTGTGGTTATGCGATGCTGGAGAAAATGATTGCCAGCCGCTCTCCTCCTCCTGACTACAACTCAGTTGTCCATTATTCTCAGCCACCGGTTTAAGTACTTCTAGGCCAAGTAAACATGCAGGCTCTTGGGAAACACTGTCAGTTTAAAAACTCTGATCCAAATTATTTCAATTATCATAAAACTTGAGAAGTTATCATTGACTTAATCCCAGAGATCTGCTTTTCTACAGACTGCCGCACACATATTCAAAATAGAGCAAAATATTATTGCTTAAACCTTGACTTTCCCAAATGCTCAACACCAATAGCTTTCGCTAAAAATGCTGAGCGCTTCTGCATCCAGGAAAACCTGGAAGGCCATTATTACAGCCTCTGCTCAGACTCACTTCTGTCCTGACTGGGAGAGGCAGCTGGGAGCCCTAGAGAGCCAGGAATCTGCACCAGGCACTGAGGTATTCACATCCCATGGCTGGGGTATGTGTTGTGCTGGAAAATAAAGGAGCCTTCAAGAAGATAAAAACTAGAAACAGACCACAAACTATATTTTTTTATGAAAACTACTTTGAGAAACTTGTGGGAGGGCTGGTGCTCTGGGGAAGCTGAATAAGCTAATTGGGGATGGGGCATTATATGGATCTTACTGCTCCAGATGGCAGACGCAGTAGGAAGCCTTGCAAGGCAAGAATTTAAAATGCACTGCTAAACACAATTGGCAAGGATAGAGGAGAACTAAGACCAGATCCAGGGCTGTAACAACAGGGAATACATCCCAATTCAGTTTGGACATTCCTGTTGAAATTCAGTAAATATTGAAGTTTTGCACTTTGTCATAAGCCGACACGCACACACTGGAACCAAACCACAAGGTAGATAGGTTAAAGTCAAGCTCTGTCCACAAAACCTCACGGACCTTCTAACACTGCACTGATTATATTTTATATATGGGAATCTGTCTGAAAAGACAGGATGGCTACTAGACTGCACAAACTTTAATTGATCACTAGAGAGTTTGAAGAGATTAGTTAGAAATTACAAGGCAATCTGTAAAGTTAGGGCAGCTTTTTTATGAAGACATCTAAATTTCCATGTTAAGTTACCAGTATGTACAGGAATAAAAATGTATCATTCATTTACAGCAGATTTTGTATAGCATCTCAGAAAGGTCATGAGTGTTCTTTGCTCGAGAAGCATTAGGATGCACCCATTCCCTTTCACCTTTGAATGCAGTACTGAAATGAGAGTTGGACATTTAACACAGTAGCACTGATATCAGCCAACTCAATTACAGCCCAATGTCAGCTTCTTGTGGTCCACTAAAATATGTATTAACTTGAATGCTACATGTTATATGATCTCTTGCTCTCTCAGAATTCAGCTAAAGAGCTGTGAATGTAACCCACTAACAGACTTCAAAGCAAATGACCTTTTGCATATTTATAAATAAAAACGATTTTTGATATTCAAGCAAAATAAATATGTACCACTACTTCTGAGCTAAGTATCTCTGCACAAGAAATCATCAGTTTTAAGTATCTATTGCACTGTCTCTTGTTAGTAAAGTATATTTGACCTTGATCAAGACAAAATTTCAGTACTCTTTTGTTATTAGAACTGAGCAAGAATAGTTACAGAATGATGCATCTCAAAAGACGTGTTTGCACAGTGTAAATATATAAATATGCTTTTATGCATAAATATTTAAGAAAACTGGACTACAAAAGATTACTTTTGTATGAACCCTCAAGTGTCTTCAGATCTGAAGAACTCCTATTTTGTCTTGCATTTTCTGTCTTTATATAATGTGTTTGACTACTAAATTCATATAATAAAGTTTGCTTTTGAAAAAAAATTAGAGTTCTGCCAGTGTCAAAGACTGCTGTGGCACAGAAGTCAGCAGTGGGCAGCACAAACATCTGGTACACATCCATCCCACAGGCTGATTTTCTGAGCAAAGGAGAACATGGAATAATCACACAGAAGGGAAGGCACATTTCCCACACATCAACCCAGCTATAGTGACAGACACCTGCCACCACTCCCTGTGTGGGTGACATTCCCTAGGTTCAGCATATTTAGGAAGAGCTTACTGCTGTCTAGAGACAAAAATTCAACTCAGCCTCTGGGAGAGGCAAGGTTTCATGGTGGGGGAAGACAAACATCCATCCAACCACCCACCATTCCTGGTTTCTTCAGCAGCTAGAAGATGCACACCAGAGAAAAGGACAGCAAACAGAGCTAAGGTGTCCTCACCAAAGCCTGTTCTGAGGCTACTGTGACAGTAGGCAGAAACTTAGGCCTGCAGAGAGACTGTTTTCTTCAGAGAATCCCCACATGCCCACCCCCTCCATCTGAAGCTGAGGATGCTGCCTCCACAGAGATGTTCAATTAAGTGCTCTCTGCTAAACAGCATTCAATCTGAGGGGCTCTCCAAATGCTGAAAGTGGAGATGAAGCTTTCTCTGGGAAAGCAGAATGGGATCATCAGTTGCTGGAGGACTTGTGTTGCTGCATATTACTAAGGAGGAAACTGGATATGTGCATCAATCAAAAAATGTAGCTTATATAATAACATTCCTAAAACACTGCAATCTCAGTGATAATGACTCCATGTTAAATATGTGCAAGGACTACTGACAATTCACAATATATTACATAAAATTACATCTTCTATAACCATGGTCAGCATTGGATGGATATAGGAGACTTTATCCCACCAGCAAATCATCAAACCTTTGCTAGTTAAAAATGTAGAAAAAGAGTTCTGTGTAATGAAGTTATTGTGACTCCATGTGCAAATTCTCAGAGAAATTAACACACTTTGTTACTGAGAAAAAAAAGCTCAAAAAACATGGAACTAAGGGTACTTGAGCAGAGTTTTCAAAAGTAGGGCTTATTGAGGAAAGCAGACCTGATGAAACTGAAGCAGATGGGATTTGACTTGGGAGTTACAGAAATACGCATTAATACACTTCTAGTGAACAGCATCTCTCAGTTTTAGGACATCTGATACACTCTAAGTGGCAAGCACTAAACACAATTTGTGACTCCTGTTTGTTTAAACTCTGCATTGCAGACAGAATGAATACAAAAGAAGTATGAGACAAATGAAATAAAATTCCACCACCAAAGTTGAAATGCCCTGGATCCAACCTCAGAGCTTCACAATGTCAAAATAAGGCCATGTTACTTCTGGTATTCTTTATTAAAAATACTGCTGTACACATGAACAATGAAAACAGGATTAAAGATGAGTAACACATATTGGGATCATGACATTAGAACTTAACATACTGGTGCTTTTTAGGGGAAACAGTTGACACCCGAATTACTGAAACAAGGACAAATCAAAAATATATAGGTACCCTCAACAAAATATTTACAATATAGTAAATACAGCAACAAAATTTAAAACAGGTACAAAAATTAAAATGACCAACATCAGATGATTTCAAAGGTTGTCCCTTCTGTGCTTTTAGCTGTAAAAAATAGGAAGGTCAGAAATAAATTTCCCATCTGGGAGGGCACATCCTGGTGACTCTTCTTTTAAATACAGATACACAGTTCTTCCTATGAATGGATCAAACTACAACTTTAGGACAACCTTCTAAATGGAATTAAAATGGGGTAGAAGGGCTCTCCCCAAAAAAAAACACCCAAGCTGAACTTCAGACTGTTCAAATCATTCCCAAATACAGACCAAATAAAATAAATAGAAAACAAAGCTCAACTTCTTTTTAATTTTATGTATTACCTGACACCAAATATTTTCTGGCTGATATTATGTATGAAAACTTATTAGCTGTCTACCTTTTTATTTTTAAACCAAGTCCTGAGGTTACTAGGGGCTGAAGCAAACTGACATTATGCAAATACACACAGGTTTGCAATTTAGACATGTCTTGCAGAGGGTGTGCTGGTCTAAAAAGGATGAGAATTCAAGCCCTATTTTACCCCTGCCTTACACTTCCACAAAATATTGGTCCACAAATTAAATTTTCAAAGGTTCCCAAACCCCACAACTGAACAGATGATCCCCTTTCATTTTCAAAGAAAACAATACTGGAAAAAACCTCAGCCCGCTTATAAATTAAGCATTCCATATTTCTTCTAGAATACAAGTACTTCTTTTTTTGTACAAAAGAATTACAATATGATTTGTCAAAAAACATAGAAAAGACAGCTGCTCTTCCTCAAATACATGAGCTAATGATAAAAGACTGTTCTGCATGTTCACTTTTCAAAGTTCCTGTTCCTTTTATATTAAAAAGAACATTCTGGCAACTGTTATCGTTTGAATATTAAACATTATGTTCCTTTGAAAATTGCAACAATAATTGATTTTTAAACTCAACAACTGATGCTACTTAATGTGGATTCAACCACATTTTCTAAAATGTGTAAAGCATGTCCCTAGTCTTCAAAGCTTTCGATGTGAAGAGAGTTGCTTTTTTCTTGATGCAAGTCTCAAGGCGGAGAATCATTTTAAAGCTTATAAAAGTGGACAGAGAAATATTAAAAACTTCTCTGAAAACTACAAATATTGAGAATCATTAAAATTGATGTCAGTAACATCAGTTGCAAGTGCTTAGAGTCTGTCCTGACCTTTTGAGTTTCCACATTTTCTTCATGGTGAGCACCCAGTGCTATTAAAACATTCAGTGCTGGGAAAGGATAGATACAGTCTTCACTACTGCTTTAAGAAAGGAAATTCCTACATATTTGGCAGTCTTCAGTATCAAAGTGTAGGTGTTTAACTAGAAATCCCATGAATACCCAAGTTTGGAGACAACTGCATGTCCAAAAATTAGAAAGGTAATTGAGGAGCAAAATTCCAGACTTTTGAGACTGAATTACTTCAGGAATATTCATGTGTTGAGTATTAGCAAAAGTAATATTACTTTGGGCTAAGCAGTGACTGCAAAGGCACAGCAGATCATTATCCCTCCAGATTCAGGCCGTAAAACTTGAAAAGCTCTTGATGCCAGACAACTGCTGTGTTTAGTTAATCTTCTTTTAACAGTGTCTTTGTATCTGTATCCAGTGTAGCGTACCATAATAAAGCTGTGGTTCAAAGAACAGAACTTTATACAAAAATTATACTGTAAATAACCTAAAGTAATACACTCCTGAAACTTCAGGCATTTAAACAATTTCTTTAAAAAAAAAAAATCTATTAAAAAAATTGCATAAATGTAAATGCTTCTGACTACCAGGAAAATGTACAAACAGTTTTTAAAAGGCGCTGGTTGTGTTTAGAGCAAGTTTGATATGCTCCTTAAATTAAAGATGTTTCCCATTATGCTGTTTTCGTCACTTCGCTTAGACAAAGTTTAAATCGAATGACAGGGGACTTTCTTTCCTTTTTAGACAATTCACCAATACTTCACTTGACTGGTTTTAAAAAGTTGTTTCTTCTCACATTTCTTTGAGCTAACAGTGGGTGGCATACAGAGCTTGCATACAACACACTTTTACAGAGGTTACGAACTAAAAGGTCATTAATAGAACACAATTTCTATTAAATTATTTACCTGGTCCTTTATGCTATTCTGGGTGCAAATAATATCAAAAATGAATAAATTTTGCTATATCCTCAGTGACAAAAATGTATCCCAGAAATGTCCTTGCAAAGAGTTTCCCTTAAGTATACAATGTGGCAAAACTTCAGAGATCAGAAAAGTCTTAAAAAAATTAAAATTAGTGCATATACAAGTGGAAAAAATAAAAGTAGGAACATCATGCACCTGATGTGTTCCTTAATCTAAAATAAATTCTTCACAGATAAAGCCTCCAATGGCAGCCTTAGCTCTAGGATAAGTGAAACATTCTTCCCTTCAAGTAACAGTGTACCTGACTGAAGTGCAAGCAGCTTTGCTCATCTCCTGTTTGTTTCCCAAATGTGAAATGAGATGACAACAACAATTCAGCTGTAGTGCAATTTGCTATAGGTTAAGTTCCTCAGCAATGTCCTGCATGCTTTCAGCAAATACTACAACTGACCATTTGCGGCTGCAATCAGTTCTTGAAAAGTATTTTCAAAGCAGCGTTTTAAATCGCTGTAAGTTACCACAAGTACACTCTTCTCATCTCTGGAAATGAGGCTTATTTTTTCTGGCACACCAGCATCTAACTGTAACAAGAATGCAAAAGATAAAATAAAAGAAGTGTGAAAGAAATGACAAAACATTTCCCCAGCAACAAAAGCAATCAATTTCTTGGCAAGTACATTGTTATGGTGCAGTTCAAATCCGCTAACAGGACACAAAGGAAGAATCTGAATCACACCACAACAACATCCTCGCCAAAAAATCGAGACATTTTGGTCTTAACCTGACAGACATTCCAGACCTTAGGACTAGATTACCATTGTTTCCTTCCCCTTCCACAAAGCTAGTAATCCTATAATGCTATACTTCCCTGTGTAGAAAGCTGGCAAAATTTTCATGTACTTCTTGAAGAACAAAACTAAATTTGACATTACATTTGCACACATGATCCACAAACCTAAACATAGGGTAAGTAATTTACTTCTTGTTCACTCCAAAATGAGATAATGGATGGATCAGCCCCAGGTAGCCTGAAAACTGGTAGAAACCCAAACCTCACATTTATGGCAGTACTGGAAACAAACTACGCTGTATGGTACATTTAACCCCTTAGAAAGAAAAAATTACTTTGGTATAATCCATAACCAAATGAATAATTTGGGGTTGAAGATCAACGTTTGTTCCACATTTCTTCTCATGGTTTGTTCTGACTTCTCAAATTCAATATGTACTTTTTTTTATATTCTATTAGATCCTAATTTCTAACAGAGGAATATCCTGCTTTACATCCTGAAGCCCATTACATCACTGTTTCTTATGTTCTTCTCACTTTGCAAGAAATGTTCATCAGAGAACCGTCAAGACTCTTTTATGCAGAACTTGTGTAGTTTTGTTTCAGTCAATATGTTGATAGTTGCACCACAGTCTTTCTTATTCCAATACAAAAGGTGGGGCAGAGACAAGTGACATATGACACTACCAATCCATTCTTTGGAAATACAACCCCAGCAGGTTTAAATGTAATATAAATGTAATATAATGATAATACAATTATAATATTGTACTGAATAGAAAAACAATGAAATTTGTCACAGAGATGTTCCACTAGCTGTTGTCTGGAGCAACACAGCAAGTTAGCAATTTCTTGCATTTATCTTCTAAAGTAATGTTTTGAGTGTAACCTTAAAAACTGGAACCACCACATTTTAAAGCTGCTGCTTTGTGAATGGTTTCAGAAGGCTGAAAGCAAGCCAATTAGCTTCTAATTTTTGTACAGTAGGATAAAACCACCAGTGTCTTCCAACATCCATTACAAAATATTAATACAATTAAGGTGTTTGCGAAATATTGTCCACTGTTCATTCCCATTAGCATCATACAACAAATCAATTAATTACCTTAATGGAAGGTCTTCCTAATGGAAGATCCCTATTAAGAAAGCCACACTTCTAATTACAAACATCAATATTTATGGCTTTCTTTCCTCCTGTGGGTGCATAAATCAATATCCTCAGCTGAAAAGATGCTCAAACACCACATTGAAAAGGAAAGTTTGTTGGTTTGGTTTTTTTTTAAACAATAGAATAGCTTTTCAAAAGGAATGTGTTTGGCAAGTACCAGTAAGGTCCATATAACTTTTACTAGTACTTCTACAGTTTCTGAGGTGCTTCTTAGAGTGTATTTCCAAAGCAGAGTTCTGAAAGCCTTACATTTTTTGTGTGCTGAGCCCACAACCACAGAAGAGAAGAGTCTCTGTTTGAAAAGGTAAGCCATGAACATTTATAGAACAAGGCATTCTTTGACATTGTCTCTTACCTGACCTATGAATTCAGGACTGTCCCCTCTTGCTACAGTACTGTATGAGTCACTGCTTTCAAATCATGATGGCATTTCAATGCCTACTTGAATGTCAACATGCTTTCTTTTTGATTTAGCCTCAATCCCTTTAATGTCCTTTTTAAAGTGATTACAGACACCAACCAGAAAGATAAAAAGGAGGTTAAAAAATGCACAGCAGTGGTCTAATAGGAGGTTAGAAACCCTGACAATTTTAGAAAGATATATAACTGTACAGTTATTACACATCAAAGGATCTGAACACATTCCAATTTTCTTGGAAGAGAAAGTTGGCTATCCTAGTCCTAGAAAAGAATATATTGGGCATTAAAACTGTGTATTGTCAGTGTCTGCATCACCATTCTCTACAGAGCAAGTCAAACTACCAAGCAGCTACAAAAGCAACAACAAAAAAAGCTGCAGCATCTTAATCTCCCATGGATTATTGAAGTTTGGCAAAACAATGTAAAATAAGTTGAAAGCTGATCTACTAATAAAAAATTTAATCAGCTCACATACTTTTTCATTTATGGAGCAAGACAAGTTCTTAATCTACTGAAGATCTCGTGGTTTCTCACACATCTCTTGCTATTAATCATGAGAGTGCTCGGATAAAAATCTGCTAGTGGTGCAGCTCTTAGAAAACTGCAAATAGCTTTGTTAAGTCAGCCTTGGAAAACAAAGGGCTGGAGAGACTAGGGAAGTTATTACAGAAGTGGACTTAACATTTTAAGTCACAGAAATTTTATAGCACTGTCCTGATGGCAGGGATTTTGCACAAATTTCAGTTTCCTTCCTGCCACCTACTCAAGTCAGCACAATTTAGGAATGGATCTTGCCTTATGACCATCCTTTGTGATAACTACCAACAGAAACCACCCCCAGTTAAAGGAGTATTATGGATCCTTTATGCTGTGTTGAAAGACCAGAGTAGCATAAAGGGACCAGCATTGCTTATCCACAGTAATCAATGCATTCTAGGATGAAAAGTTAATATTGTATCTCATGCTATATTAACAGATTTTTAATATCATGTACTAGTTTTATTTAAAATATCCATAGATGTTGGAATATTAGCTTATTAGCATCCAAAATGAGGAAAATAGCCACCAGCTAAGCCAATGGCATTAACCTTCCAGTGCCAACCTTCCATTGCTTTTCAGTGGAATACTCTTTCAAAGAAAGCTAACCCAATCAAATGTGTAAAAGCTAACTGAAGTACAGTGTACCTTGTTAAGACATGAGATAATGTGACTGAGGTCAATCCAAGGAGTACCCGCTTCTGTCACCTGATGGAAAAGGTGATCTCGAAAGAGCTTTAGTAAATACCTGTCTCCAGTTTCTGACCACGTTGGGTCCTTCTGAAACCTAGTGAAAAACAAATTCTCATATCAAAGCTCAGTAAGTTAAGTAAAATCAAACCCCACAGATATAAATGACACTTCAATCTCAGCTAAGTAGTCTTCTTGCATAGCTAATCTCCTGCTATAAATTGCAATTAAATTAGTCCCCCCCACCACAAACAGAAGATAACCTATATAGAACTTTCTCAGCTGCTTGAGTGCCTAAAGCTAATGCCTTCCAAGAGCCACCAAAAATAGTGGAAGAAAGCAAAAATTATCTGCAACAAGTTTATCACATAAAACTCATGTAGAAACCTGCATTATAAACATAACTCTAAGTTTATGCAGAGGGACGAAAAACAGACAATGAACACTTCATTTTCATGTAGTTAGTCAATAAAAAACAAGGTGAAAACTCAGTAGCTTAAAACCAGTATCTACATCCTTTGCTTCAGTTAAAGCAAGCAATGGATTTCCTCCAAAACTACTGCCACTCACAGGATAAACCATACTAAATACAAGGAAACAACTTGTAGCCTGCTCAGCCTTCTCCTGTCTATTTAAAGTTTTGGTCAAAGTTGCTTATCTAATTTTTCTCAAGGCTTCTTAAATACTCATTTCTCCATGAGCAAATATGGGGGGAATAATTTAGCTTAAATTTATGAAGGAAGAAAGTGCATTGCAAACTGTGTTTTACATACTCTATACCACAAAAACAAGTTTTCTTACTCTGGCCTCTCATTGATTGTTCCCAATTTTGCTAGAAGCCTAAACAACCTTCCATTTTGCACCTCCTAGAAAACAAGAAAAAAGTTATTAAGAGTCTCTGAAACAAAATTTAGACATTTACTTGCAAAAAAATACATGGTAATAATGCCAATGAAGCACTGATAATTACAAAGACTTATTTATTCAAAGGAGAGGGTATCATTTTTTCAGACAGAGGTCAAATGCATTGTATTATGTATCAGTAGTCCAGTGCTCATTTTAGCACTTCAAATTATAATGCAAAGTTTCAGCAACTAATGATACCTCCCAGTCCCAGCAGGAACTGGACCAAGCAATCTATTTGCTTGTGGAAATGTAAGTCTAATCTCCTGCCAGCCTATACTCACAGGTATGCTAAAATACAGTAAGTTAAATGAGAAGAATATGGGGTTTTATATATATATATATATATATACACACACACATACAGAGATATCAAGATATGCATAAGTATGTGGTACACCACCTGATTTCAGGTAAAGATAAGAAACAATCTACCAGATCTGTTTTTCAGAAATGCTTTGTAAACATTTTGAGTAAATATTTAGCAACAATATCATCAAACCAATACTCAAATGATAATTGATTGCAAAGATAATTTTGAAACAGGTTTTTTCAAAGAAGTTAGAATCTAAGTCTTAAAAGAGTATAAATGCTGAGTCCATAAATGACATAAATAAAGCAATGACAATAAGGTCACACAGAGGGAGAACATTAAAATTATAGTTGCTTAGCACACATGCAACTGAAAGTTGATTTAGCATGTTTTTCCACACTACTTAGGATGCAGTAAAACAGTAACATCCTAGCTTACATTAAACAAAAAAAATTAATTCACAGTGTAAATCGAAGTTGTCAGGAAAAGATCCTCTCTGATACTATTCACATTCTCCAATGGCTCAGGTCTACAACATTATTCATGCTAAGATGCATCTAATTCCATGCATGATCATATTGATTCCAACTGAATTCAGTCTGGAGTAGATTACTGTGCACAGCTAGGTAAATAAAGTGGGTCAAGGTGATAGCAGCCTGACCTTGGACAACCTATGGGTTGCAGGTTTCTTTTAATAGTCTAAAAACACACTGAAGAACAGCTTTTACCTCAACAGTAGCAACACTTAGAGACTGACATGGAAAACCAACCCTGTCCAGCTAGCCAAGGTCTACTATTTGGTCTAACCATCAAATTTATTTTTGGCATATGGTCAAATACTCAAAAGCCAAAACTACACCTGTGTAAAGTTCACTGCCTTGCAGATTCCCAGTGAATGGTGACACAGCTGAGCAAAAACACAGGCACTAAGTCTCCAAGAGGCCTCTCCGCAAGCCTAGTAGCCTATAAGGAGGAAGATACTCTCCACAGGGCTTATAAACTGAGGCTTTGACTGCTATGACATGAATATGAAAAACATAAAAGTGAGGAAGGAAAGGAATAGCATAACAGGGTTACTGCTCTGTGAGAAGTGAGTGTTACAAAGATAATAACTACATACAAACCACTCCCAGCATCAGAAGTCCCTAAGCTACAGATGACTGCACGCTTGGACAATATAAGAAAAAAAAAATCACACATGCTACTCTTTGTCTAATACTCCCTCCAAAGCATTTGCTTTGGGACAAAAATGAACAGAGGGTAGCAGACTAGACTTAAGGGATACTGTGGCTCTGATGTTAATGGAGGGGATGTCATAGTACAAACAAGTTACAGTGTGACAGCTAATTAAGAAGTGGTATTTATCACTGTCAGGTAAACAGCTATTGCCAAACTGGGGGCTAAGCAACAACTTGAATTTGTAGTATCTCTGCCCACCTGCTGGTGATAAGCAACTGCTCAAACAGCCTGACTAAAAATACAGAGATTGTAATGCTGATCACAGGGCAATCTCCATCTTTCTATGGGAAGGAGTTCATCTGCCCAGCTTTGTGTAGGCACACAGGCCACCTTAACAACAAACAAACTTAAAAACCTCTGGAGAAGGATTAGTAGTTGATTCTGAGAAAGTGGGCACCCAGCATCTAGAGGTACACAGATACTGCCTGGCTCTTCTCCAGCTCCTTACTTCTGATAGATTTCAGCATCTTTCATCAAGGAGGGGAAGACTGTTCTCCAACAGGACAATACTGGAGAAATCAAGAGAACCGAGTCTATCAGAATCCCAAACACTGGTCCACTGTCTCTTAAAAAGTTCTCAGTGAAGGGTTACAATGGAGTGGAATCACAGAACTTGATTAAATCCTTCTGTAGTACCCTATCCCACATATTTTCAGGGCCATGAGAGCATTCCCCAATGTATCTCCTGCTGTCAGTTGCTTCTGACAAACAGACACCCGCCTGTTGAACAAATACACCCTGACTTGATACATAGTACATATTTCCTTTAAAGATAGCACTTGATACCTCGTCTGAACACCACAGACCCACACATCAAGAGTGCACACTTCAGGAAAGCTGAACATGGTATCTCCATGGATTAGAATTAATTCAGAAAGGAAAGCATATGAGAACAAGCACACCAAAATCCAAACCTAAAAATTTATGGGGCTTTAGCACACATTAAATGATCTCCATGACATACATAGCCTTCTTTACTCAGAATGCTATTTTTAACCATGCTATAAAGAACATAATTTTCCCAAGACTACTGGCTGGAAATGAAGATACTACTTCAGTTAAAACACAGCTGAACACATCTTAAAACTAGGCATTCTTGAAGCTCTGGGGCTCTCAAAAGCCGGAGTTTAGACTTGTCAAGCCTTCAGGCACATTACTTAGGTTAATAAACAAACAGAAGGGGAAAAAAAAACCCAACAGAAACTAGTAGAAAACATTCGCTTTCAAGGTACAGCTCTAGGAACACTGACTACAGGTCTTTCTGCAGAAGTTACTACATGATTTACCTTTGCTAGATCTTCTTCTATAACATCATTTCGCATCTGAGCAGCATCCAACTGAGTATAGAATCGTGCACCAATCATAGGCATGATATCGTTTACACTGCGAAGTCTGTTTTGGTCAGTCAGCAAATACCTGCCAAAATAACCCAACCACCAAAGATTATTTTCTGGAAATGCCAAACATTATATTCCATTATGATTTTATAACTATTTAGCTTCTTGTATTTAATACATAAAGTTGACAATTGTTATGTTTCTTTTAAGAAGATACCATCAAGAAAACACAATCAATTTGCATGTATACATTGAGTCAGTTATTTATACAAGACAGGAGTATACTTTCACAAAACTGTGCAGTTCACTCCATTCAAACAGCAAGAACACACACAAAAAGAGAGAGGGATGAAGATTCTGACTGCAATGCAATTGTTTTTCAAATGAGGAAAGGAGAAAAGACTTCTACTTTTCCCACTCAGGCTGTAAGGGAGAAAAAGGCTGACTATATTGAAATGACACAAAAAGAATACGCAGCCAGAAAAAGCTAGCACTCAACCTTTTGACCAAAAAGTCAGTGTGCCTATTTTATGAAGAAAACTCAACAACAGCAGATTTACCTGTAATACTACTTGCATTTAAAAATACCATTTCACTTTTGCATTTGTATACATAAGAAAAGTGCTGCAATTTCCTTTAAAAGGTTTATTAAACAAACTTACAAAATCAGATTCTTCAGGTCAGAGGAATAGTTGATTGTCACCAGTTCCATTGCTTTCTGCAAATTCTCTCTCTGAATTCCTGATAAAGAATTGCAAGCCAAAGCCAACACAACTTTCCCCAGGGAGATCAGATCTGCTTGCTAATAGGGAAAACACACAGAGGTAAGATTCTTAGTTCAGAAAAATACTACCCCATGGTACTAGATGGTGTTAAAGAGACAGTTTTTCAATAACCTTAGAAGAATTCGAGCAACTAAAGTAAGTGCTATTCAAATCATAGTTCAATATGATTGTTCAAGTTACAGTAGTTATAAAGTACAGAAGAAAATCTGTCCTGACACCTAGCAATTTTCAAGTACTATATTTATCTTTGAATGATTAAAATTTACCTATTTTTAGCTTAAGGACAGTACCAGAGAGAACTGTGTAGTGAGCAGAAGCTCTGTAATGAGGTTCTCTGAGCCACCCACCTGCTCAATCCTGACAAGTCAAGGAGTTGGTGGCAAACAGAACAAGTCTTCTCAATATGAGATGTAGAAATAAAAGGATTATTTGTTAAACTGAAACCAGCATTTTCTGCATTCATATCTTTTCAATCTAGCCATCCAGTGTGAATTCCATACTGGGATCCATATCACATTCTAACACATGATATCACCATTATAACAAATTGCTCAAATATTTTAATCTCTGATGGACAGTGTGAAAAGATCTGAACTGTGCAAAATAAATAGACAGGCCTGTACAGCTGCCAAACAGAACAGCATTGTGTGTTATGAAGAAACCTTTGCATTACTAAACACTTTTGTTAAAAGCAGAACTGCTCCTAAAAGATGAATGCTGGATACAGCCTGCTTTGCCGTAACAGAAAGTTCTTCCAGTATTAATAGCCAGCCATGAGAAATGATTTTGAAAAGCTGTAACAGATTTTAAAGCCCACTGCTAAAAGCAAGAGCCTAATTTAGTAGCAAACAATGACATTCATAGGAAAAGTTGAACTGATTCTTTCCATGGAAAGGCTTTCAGCTGCACACAACTTAGCAAAACTTAAAAACACCTGCAGCCTTCCATGCTGGACATGCCTCAGAGTGAATTTAACAGTCAGCTATAGATATGAAATTAGACTTTTCCTGAGGTTTTGGGGTTTTTTGGAGAAAATAAGATATTTTTGCAAACCTAAAAACATAAAAGCTACTAGTAATTGAGAATGTCAGTTCCATAGCCTAGAGCAAGGCCAAGCCATTTAGCAGAGAATGCAGTCATACAAAGAATCCACCTTCTGTCATTTCTGTAAGAAAGGCTAAAAAAAATCTGGCAGCATGAGAAGTTCTGGTTAGAATTTGGCAGCTTTAGAAAAGTGCTGTGATGGTGAACATGCCACAGCCCCTCTCAGCTCTTCCACCCAGAGGCATAACCACACCTGCTGCCTCTGGCTGCAGTAGCTGAGCACAGCCTTCCCTGAAGCCACGTCTCCCAGGTGCTGGGGGAAAGGGAAAAATACCAAACCTTTCCAGGTCCCTCAATGTCCCTGCTGCTCCTATATCAAGTATGATTAAGCAGCACAATTTGAACATGGATACACAATACATCAGAAGTTAAAATGCATGTTATTCTTGTAGCTAATGAAGACAGAAACAGGATGTGGAAAATGAGACAAATGTGGACAAAGTGGTTGAAAAGGATGTGGGACTGGCATTTGCTAAACTATTTCCTAAGCAACACAGAATTTCTGAGTATTAGCATTCCTTTTTCCTTTGGTAAAGAGATGTTAATCAGAGCAATAAACCCCCTTTTTCAGTGTGAACTTGCTTCCACTAACAAGCAGTCAATTTCAGCAGCAGGGAACACTGGTATGGCTGTAAACAGAGGATTTCTGCTGGTGCAGTACCTAGAAATGTGTGTCACCTGAGACAAAGGCATTTTCATTATGATTTTTTTCTCCAAAAAGTCTTGGAAGAAATATGCATTTGTATTAACCACAGTTGTACTTCTTTCTGCAGTCCTCTACTTTACACTTAATACCTTTCAACTTTTAGTCATTCATAAGGATATAACCTATATAAGTCCTGTATCATCATACAACCCTGGGACACTGAAAATACACAGGCAAGACCCTACGAAAATTGTCTTCCTTTGCACAGGTGCTTTCATAGTACAGATTGCATTAGAATTTGGAAATTATTGAGAAAGTCTTACATTTAACATCAGACAGGAAATTTTAAATTCGAGCTTTGTGGGGTTTTGAGCTTTGATTTGCAACCTTAAATTTTTGTTTGTTTCACATCTACCAGAAGAATTGGCAGAGAGAATATGACATTCCAATGCACCCCCAAACATACAGTTTTCAAATTACAGCCAATGATTAGCTTGTTTCAAACTCAAAATTGGCTTGGATTCATCCCACTTATTTTAGGAACTTCAAGCATTCAGTTAAGAGACTGATCAATATAAGACATCTGTAATTCTGTAAGACAATTCAGATTTTGAGCCAGTTGAACTGCTCTCTGGAGGCACTTTACTATTCATTGTTAGCTGAAATCCTGAAAGAAAATATTATCACAATACCCAATTTTAAAAGTTTTACAAGAGCACAAAGGCAATATTCTTCCTGTGCGACTGGAGAACCAGAATATCACAAGCTGGAAAGATCCCATTAAGTTTAGGATTTCTGAGAGTCAGATTATTGTTTTAGAAGCAACTAAACTACCATCTGCTGACCCACTCTATAAATTCAGACAGGGTACATGACTTCCCAGAAGCTGCGTTACACCATTTTTTCTGTAAGGAAGCAATCCACATAAGCCTATTAATTCCTAACCTATCCTATGAAAATATTCAGCTCTCACTGTTCCTAGGCAAAGAAAGGTTAAAGAAGGCACACAAGAACTACTAGACTTCCTTGCAGCAGGAACACCAGAAATATATTTTTCTGCATTCCTGTAGTAGCCTTGCTAGTGCAAGGTACAGATCTGTATTAGCTACATAATTTCCTTGTTTATATTCCCTATTGTGTTTGCATGCTCCTATGGATCATGTAAGTTCCTTTTGATCTGACAGAAAACTTCTGTTATGGTAACTATTAACAGTGACTATGCAGTAATACTAAATTGATTACTAACTTCAAGAAAAAGCTTTACACCTTCTAAGCACAGGCAGCCTTTTGTTCAAAAATGCACCTTGCATGCAATTAACAACCATTTAATTAGTAATTAAAGTCATAACTGTAACCTCCACCAACTTAATTTTCTATCTCTTGAAAGCTTTGTGAGTAAGGATTTTATCAGCATGTAGTTCATTGACAGAGCTATTAAATAGCATTCACTAAAAACCAGCACTAGGGGATAAACTCAAAACCAGCCACCTTCATTAATGTCTCCCTGTTACTAAGTGAATTTCAAGCATGTCAAGTGAGTGACTTAAATGTTAATTGCACAGGTACCCTTTCTTATTTTTTTAATTGAATAGGTATGTGCTACTATGCCAAATGCCATAGAGATACCTCAATATACCAATACATTTGATTTTACCAGTCAGACATGTAAGTTACTAAAATAAAACTTTTTTTTGACAGGATCCATTTTCCAAAAACACTTTGAAACCAACACAACTTTTTATTTTATCCTGATCCACTGCTATGCTTGGATAAGTATCAGCTCATTCATACCCTAGTTCTGTGGATTCACTTAAAAGGATAAATTCTAGAATTGTCCTTAGAAGTACCTCCAAGTTCCTACATTTTGGTGCAATTTTAGAGTCAATAATCGTACTTGAGATGTCTCTTCAAACTAGTTTATTTAAATTTGGGGAGGTGCATATGAAAGTTATTTTGGTCTGCTAAATTGAAAATATTTACTTTAAGCCAAAGTAACCTCATAGCCCTTGTTAAAACAGTAAAACTTATATTCTCTTTTTTTTTGTAAAGGGGAGGACTTACAAATTTTGTTCCAAATACAGAAATATTTATTAAACCTTTTTACTGTTTCCTGTATCACCACTTAGCTTTCCCATCTGTACCTTGCAATTGACTGACAAGACTTATGGACTGGGGCGGGGCAGGAAGTCACATGCTGCAGTTTATACAGGTTTAACCCCAGGTTTTCAATGCAAGTGGCCATTCATATTTCATTTACTTCTTTTTAGCTTCCTTTTTGTTGCCTTCATGTAACTCTTAAATGATCATAGAGATTAATGTGTTTAACACAGATTGCAAAGAACAATTGCATTCCTTCTACATAGCTCCTCACTGTTTTGGCTGAAATCTCTCTTTATATTAACCATGGGAAATAGCCAGAAAATGGCAAATCCTAACAAATATAGCTTTTTCCATTGAAGACAACAACAAGGAAATGCATATTAGCTGGGCAGTAAACCAAGAGATAACCTACATTTTTAACAGTCACAGGAGTCCCAAAGGAATTCAGGAACTGGGTCATGGATCGAAAGGAAAAAGGACGAGCAGCAGCTGCTATTTTGTAATTTTATCTGGCTAGGGCAAACAAAGGTAGAGCATGAGAAATGACCCCTAAATTTCAAGGAATGGACCCAGTTTGGCACCTCTGAAGGAAAAAAAAATGGGCAGTAAAAGCCTAGCCCTCGTAGAAAAAACAGCAAAAGAAAAAAACAGACCGTATTTACTAATTGCAATTTAGATCTTCCAAACTAAGTATTTAGGAGTTTTTATTTTCAGGTTTAGCAGAGCAACCTAAATAATCTGAATATTAACAACATATAAAACATGAAAAGCCATTCCCCCTAAACAAAACTAGGCATTATCAAGCAAGTCAGCTGCCATGTATTGAGCTGCTACGGTGATAAGTGCTTTTGACAGACTTGTGTACCTGCAAGTATTTTTAGATTTGTATCTTCAAGTATTCTAAATGTTTTTCTTTACTTGAATGTCATAATATCTCAGGAGGATCCCTTTCCAAGCTGAAATTAAAATAGAGAAGTACTTAGCTTTAAATAAAATCCCTCTCATTACATTTTTAGGCATGGAATCCCTTACTTATTTGTATTTTCATCTTCTCACAACTGTTTTCCACTAAATTATTACCAAAAGCCCACTGATACGGAGCTGAGTGTGTGTGTGTGAGCGTGAAATCCTTTGGTGTACTCCTCAAAGCACACTGAAAACTGCTTTACTGTACCATAAAAAAAAAAAAAAAGTTATGTTCTAGGATATGGTCTCCAACAAGCTAGTTTCTTCTGGCCAAAATTCAAACATTTCAGTTATTACTTAAAGACTCTGAATAAGCAGTTTTCACAGTGAATAAGGTCAATTAATGAAAATAAATTAAATCCAACTCCCTACTGTAGTCTTTCACTCCCAGTACAAACAGGGTATGTGATGACTGCTGAAGTAATGTACTTTACCCTGAGGGGAAGTTAGGGAAAGAGGCACTCCTGTACACAGTGATGCTCCAGATGACTGTGGAACAGTTTTTGTTAAGTCTAAAGGGGTTCTTCTTAATTCAGGAATTATGCAGAGTCCACGCTTCAGAGAACACCAGGAGAGCACGGAAAAACTAGGAGCCCAAAATAAAGATACACTAGAATCTTTTTGGCACGAGGAGAGGGTCTAAATGCAGTTAACTGAAAGATCTTACTCCTCTCAACAGGTATTCAACACTTAGTTATTTATGTTAAAATCACAAAAGACAGAGCAAAAACTATTATCATTTTTTATCTCTAACACTAAATGTAAGATTTTTCTCCTCCTTCCTTTAGAAATTACTATTTCCAGTCGTTTCTGACTTAAGTTTGTTAAATACTATAGTTCAACCTGTTCAGTGAGCTTGCTGAAATTTTAGAGGCAGAAAATACCAAAATGAGCATTCACATTTATAAATTATAAGCAAATTTGAAGAGTGTATGGGAGAACCAAGATCAAATCAGAAGTGAAAAAATACATTAATTTACAGATAGATACACTGGACTACAGTTTAATTAAAGCACTTGTCTTCCAAAAGGAATCACACTGGTTTGCAGTAATCCCTTTGCCAAGCCACCAACCTAACTAGCAGTGTTGTCATACCTGAAACTGAGCCATTAATGCCAGTGGATTATTTTGACTGTTGTCAAATGTCAAAACGTCAAAGATTCCAACACAATTAACTCGTAACCTTCAGGAACAAGAAGAGAAAAGGAAAAATTGCCATTAAACTTAATTGGTTACTCAATTTTTCTTCTAGCATTCATTGAATTTTTTGATATTATAAAAGCCAACAGTACTTAGCAAATTACTATGAATCAGAAAAGACTGATTTTACTATTTGATAAAATGCACAGACAGTATTCCATTTACAAAAAAATCAACAAATTTCTAAACTGACAGTAGCGGGTCTGATCTGTAGTTTGAGGATAATGTATAAGTCTTCCCAAAATATGTTTTAGAAGACCTTTAAAAAACCAAAGTTACAAGCTTTAGCACAATGCCTCAGGCCAGTTGAGAGAAGTTAGTAGCTATTTATGTATCAGGTGCAGAGTCAGCAGCTGCCAGGAACCCAGAGCACAGTGAGACTGAATGCTTCCATTACCTTGTTTTTCCTGTTACCAGAATCTTGGTTGGATCCATAACTCTGCACGCCAGTCCTGCTGTGTGAATGGTCCGTAAGGCAGAGCTGAGCTGCACAATATATGCCCATATCAAAGACTCTGGAAGCAACCCCGCATGCTGCCGTGGCAGAGGTCCATCATGCTGACCTAGAACCAAAACATTGTGAGCATCAATGGAAGGCTGCTGTGCAAAAAGCAAAGTACAACATCTTGAATCATACAAGTAACTCACACCCTCATTTCATTTAACTCTTAGTAGTCCTTGAAAAACACATTTATGTTGCTTTGAAGGTGAGTTTCGGAATAGATTTTTCTTCATTGGTTGGTTTCACATGGTGGTTTTTTGAAAATGCTGACAATTCATTAGGCATTATTATTTTCATTCTCATATTCAGGGAAATGATGTTTTGAAGTTGAGGATGAGCACTGATTGGAAATTTCTCAAAGCAAATGGCACATCACAATATGCAGGTACTTCAGAAGTAAAAACACCAATATCCTGAAACAAAGAGTATGTACCACAATAGCTGCAACATTTTATCGCCTTTATTGCAGGTAGGTTTCCCAATTAAACATTTTCTATCATCTAATAAGAAAAAAATAACAAGCTAATTTCAGCTTACATGAGCAAATCGGACAAAGATTTGGAGGCTAAACATCACTGAACACAACTTCACTTATGTTCTGCTGTGACACTGCTCCCTGACAAGTCATCACTGCATGACCCCTGTTCCATGGGTCATATGAAAGAAATGCATTACTCTCCTTCCAAATGAATTTTTAGTTCTCCTTTGAAAAGTAAAACTCAGTCTTTGCAAACACACACAAATCCTACATTACAAACAGTTTGAGTAATATTGAGTCACAGATGAAAAAATTAAGATATAGATAAAAAAATGTTATTTTAAGTATGATGTGTGTAATTCAAGTAAGCTGGCATTGTTTGCCTTGTATGAAATTGAAGCAGAAGAAAATACATCCAGAGTAAGACAGTACATCTCAATTTTACAGACCACAAGAGATATTTCAAGAGGTTGCCTCAGTACTGATTTTGCTTATTTTGAGACCAGTAATATCATCAGTAGTAAGTAAAATCATGTAAGCAACTGATTGGTTTTGCTGTGAACTGACTGCACTCTTCTCTAAACATTTATTTCTTTTTAGCTTTTTTCTTTGTTTGTTTGTGGGTTTTAGGTTGTTTTGTTTTTTGTTCTTGTTTTTTGAGGTTGGGGTTTTTTTTTTCCCTCCCTTTCCCCCTTTTCCTACATAACCATATCAACATCTGGGCATTTGATCAAAGTAAGGATATGTATACTTGCATGCATATGCACACACAAAATACATGCACAGTGAAAAAATGTGGAACACATTCCTGATAACTTTTTACTGGAAATTTTACTGACTTAGGGGTCATGGGCTGAGAATGTTACAAGCTTTCATTTAAGCTTTGTTTTGTCCATTTTTGAAATTTTAGTTTGCTTTTCAGGTTTAAGGTACTTTGGTTTAGATTATGAAGATCAAAATGCTGACTCCTTTAAAAAACAATAAATTTGGCATGTCTACTGAAAGCTGAATATAATGAGATATTGTTTGTTTTTTCTGGCCCCCTGATGAATCAGTATGCAAATCACTTCCCACAAAAACCATCATTCCAAGTCTCATGCAGCAAACTTTTCCCTCATAACTCTCTCTTCTTCAGAGTGACAAAAACTATAATATAAAATGACTGAGAAGATACAACGTCCTGTACTAGTTTAGACTCTTTACTACTTGCTGTAGAATGCACTTTGTATCTAGTGAACAGCAACATGAGTAGCAAGTTTAACAGGGATGTGCATGGATACTGTAAGACAGTTACATCTGTACAAAGTAAGTCCAGAATAGAAATGTTGCTATAATATCCCAAAGAGAGAGAAAAGCTGAAACTTGGCAGCTATTTTTGTGCATGCATAACAGCACCCACCCTTTGATTTTCAAATTAAGGCAATGTAACCAAGGTAAAGTCCAATATAAACAGAAAGACCAGAGTTTGACACAGCTTCTCCTCATCTATCAGGAAATCTCAGCAATGTTATTTTACTACTGGAAAAACTTACTTGAGGCTACAGCCAAATCTGGGCTGTGGCTTTCACACCAGTTGGCTGCACCCCACATTCACATACACTAAAGGTACAAGCTAAAACATGGGAAGAATCAGCTTTGAAATGCCCTCTTACATATCTATCTGTTCAAAATAAGCACAATTAAAATCAGTTTAGTTTGCTGCAATGCTGACTATAATGTACGTCCCAAGAGGCCCACCACACCTGCTGCAGACAACACTTGAGCAAGGACCCAAGGAAATGAGACACAAAAGCTTGCTCTTCAGGAGAAACACAGTTGGAAAGCTTTCCAAACAGTGCTGAACACAAGGGAAAACAGCACAAGAATGTAAGTAACCATTACCCAAATGATCAGAGTATTACTTGAAAAAGTGTTTTGTTAAGAGATTCCATGGTTGATTTGCAAAGGCTTCCCACCACAGGCTGAATCTATGGCTACAAGAAGCAAAATTTCAGACTGTGTTCTTCCCACCTTCTGCATGGTAGATTCACCTCTCCTAATAATTTCGTCTCTGTGATGTAGAACACAGCCACAAATGGAAAAGATTAAAAATTTAAAAGCTGCCATTTCAAAAACACAGGTTATCCATTATTTTTCCTTGCCACATTGGGATAAACATAAATAAATAAAAATGCCGACACTTTTTAGTTCTGTGGTATGCTGTTGACAACAGAACAAAAAAATTTACCCTCTATACCAGTGTGTATGCATATATTAAGTTCTTCCTTCTTAAAAAAGTATTCAAATGAAATTCTGTTCTCCAGAGCAAGTGTGAATCCAGGAATAGTCCTAGGGTGGGAAGTAAGACCTGGGAACACCAGCAGTAGGACCTGTTTGACACCATTAGGAACACCGAAAGCATGCCAAGAAACAGCAATTCTCACACAGTAATGAAGAAAAAAAAAACCAATGAGAGATTCAGCTGTTTACTAAATTGAACTCTCAGGCTTGTAAACCAGTCTTTTACATTCAGAACTATGAATTGTTCAGTGTTTACTTCAGAATTATGAATTGTTCAGTGTTTCTAAGTTCAAGTACTGAAAACAAGACAAATGCAGTAGTCTTCATCTCTCCTTCAGGGAAAATTGGGGTTTGGTTTTACATTTCCCCGTTTTCAATGTACAGAAAGGTTCTGAACTACTAGAACGCAGCAGTATTTCTTGCAAAAACTCCAAAGCTACTGAAAACTCGAACTTACTTTGAAAAAGTTGCAGCTTTTGGCAAAGGTATTTTAGGATAATTATTAGTCACATATTCTGTCTTCAAAAACATCATGCTGACTTTCAATATTCACATATTCTTACTCCTCATCACACACTATTCATCTAGTCATCACACAACTTATTTCTTTTTCAATAGAAGGGGTATTTTATAAAAGAAACATTCAGCACGTGGGGATGTAAAAAACTGTAAAGTCAGCAGTGAAGTCCATTTTTGTGCATGACATACTACTATTAATGTGTCAAAAGCAAAGCAAGTTTCCCAGACCACGCTTATCTTCATCAGAAAGTATTTGTTTGCTGAAAAACAGAAACTGTGCTGCTGAAAACTCCTGCTAACAGCATGTACACCAACATTTAATTACTCAGGGTTTAAAAGCAGACCAAAGGACATAACAAAGGCATGCTTATCTCTGCCAACCACAAAAACTCATCAGGACAAACCTTTCTGGCAGCTGCCAATAGTTACTGTTAATTTGCCAGGATTTTCTGACTGTTAAGTTTTAAAGTACATACATTCAGAATTTGGTTTACCATTCAGTTATTGGACTGTTAAGAGCAACATTTCAGTACTTTTGGGTTAACTCACTAATGCAAAGAGAACATAATTTCAGCAGAGATAAATGCACTAATACATGCTATAATCTGAAGCTAAGAAATATAAGTTGGAAGAATGCCAAAAAGTTCCAGAACAACAGATTTAATGTTTAGAGTATGAAGAAATGTTTTGAGGAAATATAAGAAGTGAGAATAATATAAGAAAAAGCTTTTCAAATAAATGTACTTTGAGTATCAATTAAATGAAAATTGAGATTCCCGATTTTAAACTGTGCAAATTTAGTAAAATATGACAGAACAATGTTAGATTATCACACTGTACCATCTGAAGGAAGAGGAGGTATCATTGAATAAAGAACACAAGCAACAAATTCTACTTCATTCAGAAGTCAGAGACATTAGTTTAAGCATAAAAATAAATGTAAGCTGCTATTTTTC
The DNA here is from genome assembly GCF_023055355.1 of Agelaius tricolor. NCBI lineage: Eukaryota > Metazoa > Chordata > Aves > Passeriformes > Icteridae > Agelaius > Agelaius tricolor. The sequence goes on from NW_027269269.1 coordinate 2,176,955, forward strand.
TCCCCCACACCAAATCTCTAGCAAGGCAGTCCTGTAACAGGGTCTGTAAATAACATGGCAAGAAGAAAACACCCAAGACTGACCACATTGACACCAGTGACATGCAAGACAGCCATGTAAACCATAATCCTCATCTTTTAACTATCAAGGTCTCATGTTGCCAACTCAAGTGTTCAACATAAATAAGGTTGCATACCTGAAATCAAATTCTCTGAGTTCACTGATCAGGTTCACAGTGTTGTGCCTCCTAAAACCTTTATAAGCAATTGTACTAATCTGGGCCTCATGCTGCAGAGTACCCAACTTCCATCCATTCCCCTGCTTCTCTTGGGAGTCCCCTCTAGGCAGGCAGACGGCCAAGAAACTCTGTGAGGGGATGGAGAAAGGATCCGTGAAGGCAGGCAATTCTGAGAAATCAAGTTATAGGTATGCAATCTTATTTTTCTCTCTTAAATTGCTCCTTCTACTGAGGACCAGACTAGAGAGCAGCAGCTATCAAAAAAAAAAAAAAAAGAAAAAGAAAGGCCAAAGCAAAGATATGCAGAAAGATTTGGCAAAATTTGGGAATTCAGGTGACTTCTTTTCCCCTAATTTATCTAATTTATCTACTGAAAATATTGAAAGAGCAGGTAGTAATTGCCACAGTCACGAGACAATTATCTTCCCTACATATCCCTGTAAGTTCTGTTGCAACAGCTCATTTTCATTAAGTAATACTTTGGTTCAAACAGACATTGATGTCTTATTGCCAACTTCCCAGATTATTCCTGCCTATAAAAGGAAGCTGAAGTAGGTGAAACAAAGGGTCCAGATAGCCCATGAGCCTGTTTCAAAGACACATACACTAAAGTCAGCTTGCGATGAATTATGAAGTGTATAAACATAAACAAGTAAAATATTCTATTAGCCTCCACTGATTTGCAGCCCAGAAGTAAATATCATGCCTATGCAGTCCCCAAATATTTCTCCTCCATGAGTAAGCCCACTTCCCCCTTGAACTTAGGCAAATGTCCACAATAATCTGTGAAAGTTCCATGGCTTAATTATCATGACAGCATAGGTTTTGAATTTGCTACCTGTCTATTTTCATTGGTAAGTCCTTAGTTTTAGGCTGGAAGAAATAATAAACTTTTTTTATTAATTTCTTTGTTATTCCAGATGATTTTTCAGACCATATTCCAGGCACTTTTAACCCCATTATATTCCTTTTCTTCTTTAAAAGCATGAAAAGCATTATTCCACTTTGCTGTTCTTCATCCAGCTGTTCCACACCTTTGATCATCCCTGTCACCTCATCTCAACTTCTTTGCTGCTCTTCTACGCCTTTCAAAATGCATGAGGAACACAGCTACAGAGAGGAGTCTATCAGGCACACACAACTTGAATACAATGTCTACTATTTCACTGCCCTTTTCTTAATAAGCTACATCAATCTATTTCCTATTTACAGCTATTCAGCAAGAGGACAGTATTTTCTTCAATCTACTTAACTGTGGTCCCAGACCTATTACTGAGTGGCAACAGTCACAACAGAGGCCATCACTTCATGTTTAAACCTAGTTCCATTTTTCCTTTCATCACATTGGTTTACATGACATCACCTGCTGTATTATCAGTACGAGTTCCAGTCTTGTAACATCCTTCTGCAATCAATCACAATTGGCCTTTGTTTTTAACAATCCAAATAATTTGGTATTACCAGCAAACTTTGACAGACCATTTATCTTCAGAACAAACAAGTGAATGTGTTAAGAAATACAACTCCCAGGACATCATCTTGTGAGACCCATCAGTGATCTTCACTGTTCACTCTTTCTGTTTCCAATATTCTAACCAGGCATTAACCTAACTGAGAACCTTCTCTGCAATATTAGGTTCTTTTAAAACTTAGGTTCTTTTAAAGACTCTGTTGGACTTCATTGAAAACTCCAAGGTCTTACCTACTCGATCTTCCTTTAAAGAACTTTGATAGATTAATGAGACATGACTGCCCTTTATAGGCAGTAACTTAATTATTCTCCAGTATGACAAAAAAATGTGTTCCCAAGAATTTTATGTAACTTTTATTATTTTTTCTAGAACAGACATCATTCTACTATGATTCTCTAGATAGATACAAAAACATAACAAGGACTGATTCACATGGAAATTGAAAACCATGACTGGGAAACACTCAGGAGTCTAGTCCTGCACGTAACAGTCATTAACCTAGCAGTAGATCTTCCAGTTTTATCTCACCAAATTAGTTTCACATCAGGCTCATTGAATCTGTAATTGCACTCTGATTTGCCGCAGGATATGACACATCAAACTGGGGTTTCCTCCATCTGAGATATTACCACCAAAATCAGTGGTGGAAATCAAGTTCCATCTCCACTTAAAATGGTCAGCTCAGTGCAAAGTCAGTGAGAATTACGCAGTATATAAGGTATCCACAAGTCTTTGAATGTATGTAAGGTTTTCTTCAAGCCTTTCAACATATTCACACACACTACCAAACCATTATACTCTGATGTAAAAGATAGCCAAGTGAAATTCTAGATGTCAGCCTTTGAAACAGTTTGAATTCACAGCTAAAAGCTCAAATTCAAAAGGCACAAGAAAGAAAAAAACCTTAGCTTCTGTTTCTCTTCATACACGCAGCCTAAAGACATTTAGGGAAGATCTTCACTAATTAAAAAAAAAAAACAGGCCATGTCACAGTCGTCTGGTCATCTTTAATGCTGGATCTAATTTCAGGGCTGGTCCTGCATTAAGCAAGAAGTTGGTCCTAAAAAGCTCTGCAGGGTATTTTTCTACCTCAAGTCTTTCTGTGATTGCATTAAGCAGTGACCACCTCTCTTTCTCCGCATGGCACTGTTTGTGTTGCCAACTCCTGACTGCAGTTTGTAAGACTGCAGGGGTCATAAACTGGTCCTAATAGGAAGAATGATTGACAGCACAGTGTTTTGGAGAGGAAAAGGCTTTAGCCACAAGCATATGGGCTCTACTGCGTCACTTGCTGAGCCATAGGCCATCCTGTGACAGATTTCATTTAAGAATGCTTTTGTAGTGACTCCATTGAATCTATGTATAAACATCATTAAAAAAATTTCAGACCTAAGATGTGAAGTTGGTGTCTGAAAAGAATAAGGTACAGGGATTTTTCAGTCCCTTTCTTGTCTTAACTAGTACTTCACATTTCAAATCCTCAAATAAAATACTGCTTAATTATTCCTCATAGTGAGGAAAAAAACAGAAGGGTAGGACACCTAAACAGCAAGCATCAAATTGGCACAGCATATCTTTTGAATTTTGGAACTATTGCCATTAAATGATAGGTGTGACCTGGTGATAGACCTGCAACAAGGACACTAGAGCTCCTGGCTCCCAGTTTTGTTCCAACTTATTTTTCTCTCAAAGAGTTGTAATTCCCTTACATGTTGACATCAATTTTATATTTGTTTGATAATTTAAAAAGATTTTACAAATAGGAGGCGAAGAACTCTCTCATGTCAATCAGCTTATGGCATGATTAGCCAAAAAAATTAAGTTGAACAACTATTTGTGACCAGATGTTTACTGCCGAAACAGTGTATAGAAGTATTGTATCACAGTGTGGTTTCCTTACCCCATTTCCGTTTTGTGAAATAGGAATCAGCACTAGGGTCATTGAAGTGTCTGCTCATCATAGTCTCTCCTCCAGCATGAAAATCATACGCAAACACTAGAGCTGAAAAACAGAAACAGGTGATATTTACTAACTCAAGCATATTTGAAAAAAGCATACACACATCAGCTGGGGGGGAGCTGGGGGGAAGGGCAGTGGGAAAGAAAAAAGAAAAACTTACAGTGTTCTCCAAAAGCTTTAGTGGTAAACACTTCACGCAAAGTTACAATATTTGAGTGCTGAATCTTTTTCCACATGTCAACCAATACCATGCACTTTGTGTTAACAAGACGGAAACCTAGGGAAAAAATGAAACCCATGGTTTAAAGTATAATGTTTAGAATGAGAAAATTTTACTTCAGCATTTAGTCTGAAACTGCTGAGAAGGAACCAGACACTAAAATATGACTGGTACACTCTGGAATGCTAGTCCTACTGAGACAACTCAATGTTTCTCACCATGTATCCTCCGAAGGCAATAGGGCAGGTCATCTTTACTATTTACAGCTTTATAGCACGATGTAATGTACCCAAAGTTGCTCGTTTTCTGTATCCGATTGGGCGGTGGCAGTGGTTCCAAAGGAAAGAGACTGTGGTAGCTGTCCACTTCCGCAGGAACTGCTAGAATCAGTTTATATGCAGAAACATGTTAGGCCTTAGCTGACTTTGAGAAAATTACTGAGTAGCAGAGAAAATTAAAATGACTTCCACTAATATTTAAATTATCTCCACCATCTTTTAGGTGCACGTGAAGTTAAAATTCACTATTTTTGCTTTAACACCAACATATTCATAGGTTCCTAAAAGTGATCCCACTGACCTAAAATTATTGTCTTCAGAAAAAGTGTTACACCAAGTAAAATCAACAGAATACATGCCATTTCCATTCCATCTGCCATTTTCTTATTTACCTTAGAAATTCACCCTTATGAATGATATTTCTTTGGTGTTTTTCTTACACTGATTCAATAATAAGCACCAATTTCCATGCAGACTTCATACCATAGTAAGAACCACATTTTCCTCAGAAAAAAAGCAAGTATCAGTCTTACATGTTTTAATATACTAGTTTATAAAAAACAGGAAGAGAGAAGTGCTAAAGGTTTGTAAATCAGATTAAGAGATTACCTTCGCACTTCATCAGGATTAAAACACTAAACTGCATTTTTAACTGCATCATTATCATAGTATGCACACATTTGAGAAGATACTGCAAGCAAAAATTATTTAAATCAAGCTGAATAAAAAAAGCCAAATCACAGTAAACAGTATAATGGTTCTTCTGCCTGACAGCTAGCACAAAGCCTTCTCTCATATACCAGCGAAGTCACTTCAAAACAAACTGTTTTGCTAGTTCACATACCACCTTTGAAAATATATTTAAGGAAGTACTTCATTTAAAGAAGTACCTAATACCTACAAAGTAATACAAAACTGTTCTTCACAGGGCTTAACTGCCTTAATGATTTTTCCTTTGTCAGCAATTTGAACTATTCCTAACCATTCCTAACCATTAAGGAATTTCAAAACAGAAGAAAATTACAATAGAAGACAGAAAGAATAATTCACATTTCTGAAACACTGCATTTGGTTAACCATGGCCCAGGCTGATGATTAAAGCTACACAAAAAAATAAAAAAAGGTGGCAGCTTTTGTAAGAGGTTGTTAATATAGATGAACGTACATGGTTGCAGAAAAACATGATCACTGTTTAGAGTTTTGAGAAACACTTACTTACCAGGAATATCAGCCTGATCAATCTGGGCCATAGTTATTAAGTGTCTGTTGATGAGTTCCTGAAGGAAAAATTAAGTTAAGTTTTGAACATTATGATTCAGCTCATTAGTTTTGAAAATTTAAGAAAACACTGTCTTTGAAGTACTAGCATCTAGTACTTCAAAAGTACTAGCACTAGTACTACCTGTACTAAAATAAAGAATTAATGCAAGTGTCTAGGGTAGAGAAGATCAGAAGATCAATAGCTTGAAAATTTGAATGATAAAATACCTAAATTCTTAAAGGAGCTTCAGAAGACATTTGCTATAGCTGGCACTGACAAAGGCAACTACTACAGTAAAGCTGAAATTAATAACACTCACAGCCAGCCTTGAGATGATGAACCCTGAGCAGAGCTCTTCAACTAACACCTGCATACACTTGCATTGCAGTGGGAGACTTTCAAACTGAATAGTATTGCAGCTTAAAATAATGTTACAAAAATAAACCCATGCATGCCAAAAAATCACATCAGTAATAGTACTGAGCTGAATAGTAAATCATGGCATGCAGATTAGATTGCAGTCATATATGTTGTAACTCACCCCCACCCTCTGTTGTACTCCCCTTATTACAAGATCCGATTTTTCAAATTCTCCACAGGGAAAACTGACTGCACATATTGCAAGTGTCTATTTCTGTTCTACCATTAACAATTTTTTTTTTTTTGCCGAGATATTAAATTTTCCTTTAAACTCTCTAACATCTTACCTGTCTGAGCTCATCTGCCATGAAGAAGGAAGGTGCATTTGCTTTTGGCTGCATGTAAGCAACATGAGGTGCAGCTGGATGGTAGATGTGGTAGTTTGGAAAAACCTAAAAATAAAATATTTCAAGAATCTTTTTCAAGTCCTTAAGGATAAAGTACATGAAGAGTTTTCTCACTCTTTCAGTTCAAACTATGAAATCCTCATGTACAAGTTACAAATATATTGTCAGATATGTTACCATTTTTGTATGTGGTATTCACTTCTAAAGATTTCAAGGGAGAGGGAGGTGTATGTGTATATATGTATGTACGCAGTTATTTTCACAGTTTTGTAACTGCCTTTTTCCCCATCACTATAAATATAAGAGCTATTTAACCTATCAAAAAAAAAATCTAGACTTTTTGATGTTTTCTCATTATGTATGTATCCACTGAGACACATAGAATGCTTTCCTGCTATTACTGTGTTAAAACCCCAGAAAGCTCTACACAGCTGTAGAAATATATAAAAATTACTCTGGTCCTTATATTTCAGTAATTTTTGGATAACAACTAAAATAACTAAAAGGTTAAATGCCTCACCTTCATACAGAATAAGCCATTTATAGCATTAAAAATAACACCTGTAGTATCAACCAATTCAGCACTTACAAACTCCAGACAACTGTGTACTGAAAGCCAACATACCATTCCTGTGAGAGGTGCTGGAGTTGTATCAGTGTAGAAGTATGTTGTTCCACCTACTGTTTCCTTCTGGATCACCTGGCCAGTAGATGGAGGCTGAGAGACAGCATTAGCGACAGATGCAGAGGCACTAGTAGGCACCATATAGTTTGCTGGGTTAGGAGTATGACTTCTTCTTCGAGGAGCAGGAGATGTATGAGGAGTTATTTTGGGAGAATGAAGAGGAGAAGATCCTGCTGACAGTGACATTCCTTAAAGAAATACAAGAAGACATTCTAGATCAAATCTATCATCAAAAAAATTTAGCAATTTCAGAAAAGCAGCCTTCACTACCAACAACATTCTGAGCAGGTGAGACACTTAACTCTTCGTATAGATATAGAAATCCTTGGGAGATAAGACAGTAAGAGCATGACTGAACAGGTATCTTTCCCCCAAAATTTTTGTTTATTGCAGAGAAATAGGGCTTGGGAACTTACAATATACACATGAAGAAATGAAATTAAAAACATAAGTAGCTGAAAAGGGAAGACAAGTCAAAATAATGCTGTGTCTAAAAGACAGTTCATTAAACTGCAAAAATATAAAATATTAATGATTATGTAAGTGAATGTTTACTTAACAGTTACATGAGCAGTCAATGGAGTTTGCTTAGCTGTAACTCACTTCACCTAATTATGCATGTACGTTTATTAGAACTCCACAGTTATGTCTCCAGTAATACAGCTCATAAATAAGTGTGTGAATAATACACAATATGCTACTAATAATAACTTCAGGGGAGTAATTACCTATTTTCCTATAATTATTATATTTAAAAGACATCCTCCAAAAGATCTATTTGATATGCAAAAATAAGTAACATCTCATGATATTAAGTCCATTAAACAGTCCTGCTGGAATTTTCTTATTTATTTTAAATTATTTTATTGGCTGCTGTTCACCTTCAACATTACAGGAGCAACTCCACCGATGCCTGAGAAACTCTGCTTCTAAACAAAGTGCATTAATGAAAAAAATAAGGGCAACTCTTCATACACACTTTTTAGTTATCAAACTAACTAATTACTAATTACTTCAAGAGCTATTGCATGCAGAATTCTCAGATTTGCTTACTTATAAAAATTAGCTGTAAAGTAGACATTCCAGGGTGCTGCTGAGGAAGAGATAACCCTTCAAAAAAACTCCTTGCAGAGTTACTTACTAGCAGAAGATCTGACATATTCAGATGTTCAGATTAACACCAAGGAAAACATCTTTGAAAGGCATTATTGCTCAGTTCAGACTGGGATGTACTTTCTTTTCTATACAGTCAGAATTGTATTAGTCATACTAAATCTTTTCCTTGAAAGAATAGAAGATACACAGCTTTCATATTTAACATTCTGATGACAGCTGAGAATTCTTCTCTAATTAAGAATGGTTAGTTATTACTCAGGTATTTGATTAAATTAATTACATAAACTCTAGTAACCAGAGTAATTTAAGCAAATATCCAACTAATAAAAGCAAGAGGAATTTTTTTTTGCATACACACTTTTTAGTTACATAAACTAGTTTATTTAACTTCAATCATGAGTTACTGTATGCAGAGTTCTCCAAATGCATCATCAGTAATGCGTAGGAGTGATTTCATACTCGGATCGTGTCCCTAAAGCAATCTCATCCCTCCTACATTTCTTTCTTTTCTTTTTTAAAACAAAAGACAAAAGCAAGTTTCAGTATTAACAAGTAATCAGTACCTTGGGAAAATTACTTTGAAGCTATATTACCCTAATGATATTAAAAGAATATTTGTAACCTTTCATTTAGCTCCTCTCATTTACTCCTTTGACATCTCAAAAGCCACGTTTATTAATTCAGCACAATTCTCTTTTGTTCCTCAAAAATGAATAGTTCCAACAAAATGAACAAGATTTTTTAAATGTAACTAGTAAAATCATATGCCTTTCTTTTTAATTGTGTCCCTTAAGCCATTTATTCTTTTTATAAAACTGTAAATTATAAGAATATGGAAGGATAAAAGTCTGCACTTTTCTAGTCTAGAACTTTTCTTTGTATTAATACTCATACATGTGTGTACACACATCTTATAGATAAGCGGTATTGTAAAATATTGCTGATCAGTGTACTAACCTAAAAAATGAATTATAATAGGCACTGATAAATGGTAACATAAACAGTCTCCTAAAAATCTGTTTAGAAATTAACTGTATGATTGTAAAATGTTACACATCTGGATAGTTACAATTTATACTACAAAAGAAAGTAAATTTTCATTAAGGGAAAAGTTACTTTGAGTGACTGAGTAATACTTCAATATTTCAATAGCTCTGTAAATATTGTTACATTTTTAACAAAAGACTAAAACACAAATGCATTCTTAATCCACTGGGGAAAGATCAATTTCAAATGAAACGATGTATTAGTATTTAAAGCTGAAGGATGACTAAAGTGGCCATTAAACTGAAGCAACTCTACAGTTAATGATAACTAAGAATTGTCTTCATCCATGGAAAGTTAGTGACATGTCTTTTGCACTCTATTTCAATAAAGTGGTATTAACTGAAGTCCTCGCAAGCACATCATCTCAACTCAGACAGGAATAAATAGCTTCAAGAGTAACTCAATAGAACAGCCAACTGTAGGGATCAGGAAATAAGAACTCAGCAGCCTTCATACATACTGATGGAAAATTAACTGAAGAGACCTCTCTGCTTTCAAATAAACACTGTAGGTACAAGACACTAAGTAATATCTTACAGTAAAGTCAAGACTTGCAACTAGCTAAAATTATACTGTAACCTTCTACTACAAGTTTCCCAGAAAAAAAAAAGATCTCTGGTGATTTTTAGAGATTCAATTTCAAACAATTTCCACTTTAAGATTTACTTTTCAAAAAAATTTATCCCTGTCAAAGAATAGTTACACACACAAATCCTTCATGTCTTTGCACAGGTATTAATGCAAGATTGAAAGAAAAGGATCACAGCATCACACAAATCCTTTCAGATGGCCTTCCAGTCTAGTTAGGTCTCCTCAGAAAGGACATTGAGAGTTCAGTGAAAATCACCCGGCAGGCAGAACATATGGCCTCCTCATTTGCCAATATGCTTTGAGTTCAGGAGAAGAAATAAGCTTGACCAGAGTCTGGTTTTATTCTACTAGAACACACTACACATGCTACAACAATTTTGCTCCTACTGCCGTGGTAGGTATGGACAGGTTGAGACAACAAATACTGAAGGTTACAGATTCTTCTGAGAGACTTGCATTACATTCTGCACAATCTAAATAACTATTGAAAGCCCAGCATAACAAAAAAAAAAAAAAAACAACCCACAAAAAAAAACCCACAAAAAAAACCCACTTAATACAGCAACTATGCATATGTAAGTACTTCAGGCAACTAAAAGAGTGCACAAACTCAAGCAGATATCACCAACTTCATTAGTATTTCAGTAAATTAAAAGCACACTAATAGTAATATTTAACCATAACAAATGGAATTAGAGGAAAATAAAAGAAAAATAGTTTTTTTACCAAGTGATTATATATTTCTACTGACTAATCCTCAAGGAAAAAGATGTTACTAAATATACAATAGTAACAACAGAATCAGACCTCACAGAATTAGGCTGGTTTTAATAGCATAGTTGATAAAAATGCCTATTCACTTAAGGGCCTAACAAGAAATGAGCTTTTAAAAACCTACTTATGATTTATATATATATATACACACACACATATACATGTATACACATGTATATATATATAGATAGATAGATATATCTCACTCCTATCAGTGATCTTGACAAATAATATTAAGCTTTCCCTATGAGAGGGTTCAAGATTTCCCTGCATCAAAATTCAAATGCCAACAGGAATACTATGACAGACATCAAAAAGCCTGTTTCAAATTGTCCCTCTCCATTCCTTGTCTTAGGGAATCTTAATACACTTCATGAAGAAGTCAAATACAATCTTAAAAGATGAACTGCAAGGGGAAAGGGCTTCTTTCACTTTTCTATCTAAAAAGAGGTGTTATGGTATACAGCTGTCATGATGTTGTCACACCAACACAAATGGTTGTGGGATTTGAAGATTTTTTTCCCAATATTCACAGTAAATGTGCAGGCTACCTACACACACCTGCAGCTCCTGATGCCTTCTTGTAAAGAGAGATACTTACATATCCCTCTTATTCTCATATTTTCATTTATTGCCTTGTTTTTTATTTTTGAAGTTTCATTGTGACTGAGGAAAGGGAAATGGCAGACTCTGACATGCATTTGAGACAATGCCCAAAGATATTTTATGAGATTAATATTTCTAATAAAGCTTTGTAGCACACAATGTATTTGAATTAAAAGCTACATTGTATTTTGAATCTGATAATTCACACAGATAATCAGGATCAAAGGGCATTAAGCATGATTTCTTAATGACTCAGTATCTACAACTTTTTGATTTAATGACAATTCACTTAGTGAGGCAGGATTTCATTAAGTTCAGGTGTATGCAAATCAGCTGGCCTACAACATTAAAGGTTTTAAAAAACCTTCAAGTTTTGCCTACAAATTTACTAGTTTACAACCATATCCCTATGTCTCTAATGCTTGTAACATATTCAGAGGTGAAAAATTAAACATTTAATATTTTATCACTTTAATGTTCTGTACTTTAGAGATACCACAGACCACCAGGTAAATTTTGAAGAATGACAAAGCAAAGTAAATTATAATGTCAGATTATTTCAAGAACTTAAAGTAGCATCCCTAAATTCATTAACTATTTCTTTTTATTGTAAGCTTTCTATCAGGTCATTAGCATTGTAGCTGTGTACTTTCAAGTTAATTAAATCTGCTTCATTCCCTAAACAATTTGTATTTTCAATTCTTCCTCTTCAGTTTCAATTGGGAAAATAAGATAATTTTAGAGTCTCTTTGCCTTCTTCTCTTCTTACATTATTCTGGAATAGCTGCAGAACTTCCTCTGCACCACATTTGATCCAAGAGGCTAGAACAAGTTCTTGGGGCCTTCAGCCACACAAACCACCTCAGCTGAAAGTGCTCCATCTCCAGCTGGGACTGTGGGCTCTGAGAGCTACAATCCTAAAGCACATCACAATGGAGATGTGTCAATTGGACACGAGCACAGCACTTATGGCTCCTAAGCCTGCAGGTTCAGACTGGCAGCAGAAATGGCATCTCCTACATTCTGCATAGCTCAGAATCTGACTTGGACTAAATATAAAAGCAACAGCAATTTGCTGTCACTTCCATCAGTGACAAAGGCATCATTCTTTAGGTATAACCGAGACATTTTTCACTACTGGGGGCTATACATCTGTTCTCTCTCAAGTTCAACACAGCAATGACATCTTATCACTTCAATGACATTCATGAATTTCTTTCATACACTGTGTTGCATATTTAATGGCATTAATACTCTAACACAGCCACACAGGACTGGGTAAGATAAACTTGGAAGCAAAAGTGCTATTTGAAGATCGTCAACTTCTTATTAGATTTCCCACACAAATGACAAACAGGGTGTGTTTGCTAGCAAGGAAAGGGAGGAGCAATAAGGTAGTATTCAGGTGAGTTTACAGAAAAAGAGTTTGGAAATGGTAAAGGAGATCTGTTTACAACTCTTCAGTGAAACAATTTTCTCCCACCACTTGTGTAAGCTGCACTTCATATCACTCTGTTTCCATACTCTATTAAAGGCCACCAAGGTGAACACAACTCCATGTTGAGATAACCCTAGAAAGCACTTACATAAATAAACATGTGAATGTGGGAGTAACCTTCTTCCATGCTACATCCTAGTCGATATGTCAGGCATGGATCCAACAAGTTACCCACAGAAGTATTTTATGTTTCCCCTGTCATATTTTTCAGTATTTCTGCAGTACTGTTGACAAGACAGGCAGAACAAATATTTCCCAAGGACAAGAAATACTAGATGTCAAAAGTGGTTTTGATTTGCATCTACCTTTAGAGAAATCTCAGAAATTAGGTATGTGAAAGAACTTACATTTTTTCATCATCAGGAAGGAAATCAAAGAACTGATTTCATAATTTACCTACTTTGTTATGAGTGAATAAAACTATAGCAGTCTTAAATACTCCTACTACATTTCCTTATTTCTCATGAAATTTTGACTTCCTCCAGTATCCTGTAAATTACAATAAGAAATCCTAATCTCACATAAATACTTAAATCCGCAAAGTTATTCTACTGGAGAGTATTCACCCTTTAACTAGAGGGAGACTTATCTTTATTCAAAGGAAAATTCTTATAAACTCTTTACATGGCTTTTATTTGAATTTGTTTTCACTTATTGAAACCTAACATATCTCAACCATTTTTTCATGACAACTTCACAATGTATTTCAGTATTTTTTCATTCTGTTACCCAGTATGATCTAAGTGGTGAAGTTTCCCCACACAAAGATACTGCTTTCTTATTTAAGAGCCTAAGCTTTTAGAAAGAGCACCTCCTAGCTGACCTTGAGGTAACAGGAATTTTTGTGCATGGATCCTGTTGACAGCTTTAATGTTGACATTTAAATAAAAATAAATGTCTGTGAGCAGTATTTACATAGGACACTTAGGTTCAGAGAATTCTGCACTTAGTGAGAGAAGAAACGCTACTAGAAAAATTCAGAGAATCCAACCAAGGTCCTTACTTTGAACTATATTTTCATTTTATTTTTACAGGAAGAGCAGGGAAACAAGCCAACTCTGCCTGAAGTTCTCTCTAATGAACACTCCCCCATCCCTCTTGTCCATAAACAAACAATAGTATTTGAGGCTAGAAAGTATGCAGCATAGGTATCTATATTTATTTCTAGGACCTGAAATTGTTGTGCGAACTTCTTTCATCAGTGTTACTTATCCTTTCAAGTATTACTTACAGATAGTAAAGAAATTGGACTGTGAAGGATCCCTCTGAGACCCCACTGGACACTTTCCAAAAGTAGATCATTTTACTGTATTCTATTTAATCCTTTATACACTTTTCAATCCAGGTGACAAGGCTGAGAGGCATATAAACACAACAGTTTTCCAATAAGACGGTACAGCACAATATAGGATCAAGCAGACACAGTACCACAACATGTTCATTTGGTCAGCAGAAGTATCAATCTGTCCTAGCCTGCTCTGCTATGTTTTCACATGCAAGCTTAATGCTGGCTTCTTTCACATTGACACTGGCATCAAGAAAGACTGAAGTTCATTTTAATAAATGGTAATTGCCAATAGATGTTTAAAAAAATCATTTATAGCATTAATGCAATTACCTAATGGCTCTCGGTAGCCACAAGAGACTTCTGGAGGTTTAAGTACATACAGAAACTCATTAAAGAATCTGCAGTGTGAATATCCAGATTTGCTGATAGCTATATACTAAAAATATTTTAATTTTAATTCTATTAATTTTGTTTAAATAAGTTAACACCTTAAGATCAGAAGACTAAAAGATGCATGAAGGGCTTGAACTTTTCAAATGTGTAAAAAAAAAATCTGTCACTCAATTACATAACTGCATGGGACACATTTCAGTAAGAGTTTTAAACCTGGGAAATAACTATAAATTAGAAGTCTTAAAAGTGAGATTACATGTGACAGATACAATAAAATTAACACGATTTTGCAAGGCACAGTATTATAGAATTAGCTTGTCTTCTACTTTGTGTTTTTAAAGCAGATTTTTAAGTCCTCATATGCACTCATTGATAACAAAAAAATACTTCTACATCACACAGTCTAGAAACATATAAAAAGAGCACATTGGTGTGTAGTAAACCAAGATCATATGCATTGTAGACTATAATGCATTTCTAGACTATGGGTAGTATAAATCCTCTCCAGGTACTGCTCTGGCAAGAACCACTCAGGACACAGTATGTGATAAATCAGCAACCCTTTTCCCCAAAAAGAGCAGAGTAAGTTGTTAATTTCAATGCTGCTGTGGCTGAGCAGATTTCACAGCCTGCAGTGTGATTTCCATACTACTGGAATATAAATCCAAAGTTCCTCTGCTTTTTAATGATTGCCTTAAAATTAAGAGCTGAAGTAGGAGGTAGCTACACCTATAGCACACTGTACTAGAAATCATTACTCTCAACTTACCTGGTGCTAACCCAGCAGTAGCAGGACTTCCCATGGAGGGGTGAGAGAACAAGGCTTGAGAGAAGGCAGACATACTTGACTGGGATACATTACTCAGCCTGGAGGTTGATCCTCCTTTAGGAATAAACTCACTTGCAGAAGGATTTGGTGTCTGTTAAAAAAAATAATAAATTAAAGGTTTATTTCAAATGAGAAGGGATTTATTTGGTAGAAAATACTTTCTAGACAGGCCTACTAGTACAAGGGGTATTTTTACAGTACATACAGCTTACTGAAGAGAACAAAGAATACTGGAAGCTTGTCTGCATGAACAAATTTAGACATGTTTTAAGCTTATGTCTGAAGTGTTAGAAGCAAACTTTCCATATGAGCAGCTGGTCTACAAATTCATACAACATTTTGCAAAAGGCTTTCCATAAGCATTACATTACAAGTTGGAGAACAGATTTGACACTGAGAAAGCTTTGCCACAGCTGCACAGACTGTTCTCCCACGACTTCAGCAATTTTGTCTCAAACTAACTAGCAATTTCAAATTAAAGGAGTAAAAATGATTCCTACTAGAAAAGTCACCCCTGCCTCTATTTCATATAGATCTGTATGTTCAGTTTTTTTCTGAAGGTAACTTCTGCTTTAATTACCTGTTTTATTTATCTAGCACCCTTAATAATAAAGTCTAATTTGGTGCCATGGAAAAAAACAGAATAAGAATGATGGCCAAACATCCAGTATTTGTTAGTACATAAAACAAACACATGAGCAATTTTTAATTTCTATTAAAATCAGTGCAGACAGTTTTGTAGTTTGGAATCATGGTGTTTGTTTTGAGGTGAAGTTTTTGTTTGATTTGGGGCAGGAAGGGTTAGAAAAAGAAAATCCCAGTTAGAGCTCTGAAGGCAAAACACTTATCATTGGACAAACAATTACAAATGACAGGAGTGGAACAAAAACTACATTAAGCCAAGAAATAAAATTAGTTATTACATTAACACACTGAAAATCTTGAAGATTATTGAATTACAGGATTTAGTTTATTAAGTAATCTGCACAGTACCTCCCAAAAGTGTCTAAAGTTAAGTAAAATAAGAAGACAGCAACAGTTCCCAGTAGACAAGGGGTACTGTTAAGATAATCCATAATGGTTTTTACAGAAAATTGTATTGGACTACTTTGCTTTCAGGCAATTTTAAAATAACCAAATATATCAACTGTTAGTTAAGTTACTAATACTGATTTTACCAATATAAAGCAGCATCAGAGAAATAAGTTAGTGCCAAAACAGAAGTGAAGTGTGAACATCAGTGAAGAAAGCATTTGAGAACAGTTTCCATTAACTGGGTTTTAATACCTTTACTTGATTATTTCTGACAAATATCATAGTATTAATGTATTTCAATGCAGAGAAAAAGAAGGTTCTTAAAGTTGTAAAATCAAAGAAGATGCCCAAGTTTAAAAGCAAATAGCAAAAATAGTCTACCTTTAATCACACAGTAAATTTTAACCATGATCCACTTTATGATACCAACTACCACCTTATTTGTCACCTTACATGTGCATGTTTCTGAATACTGAAGGAACAGCTACAAGTAAATATGCTGACTGTGAAGTAAAACATTTAAATGGGTAAAGTGTTCCATGAATTTTAAAACTCTTTAATCATACTTCAGGAAAACATGTTAAGATATACACTAATACAGCAAAACAAATTATAAGTTGAATTATACATATTGAAAACACGTAATTGATCCATTTATACTCAAAAGGTAATATTCTGGACTTATCTGAATTTAGGAACAGGAGTAAGTAAGAAGGAATAGTGCTCCTCTAGATAAAACTGGCATGCAACGATTCAGTGAAATTTGCACTGAAACTGAAGAAAATTACAAAGGTGGTGAAGTACAACTTTTCCAAACAGTGATAGAGCCAAATAGCCATCAAACAAAACAACTGGGAGAGCAAGGGACAGAATTTGCATCATCTTGCTTTAAGAACACAATTCCAAGGAACTACAAGATCTACATTTTTCCACTGCTAAAAGTAGCAATGACACATGCACAGCTTTATCACATCTAAATACTGTGTCAACCAGATGACAAGGGTGGGACATGCCACTAGAAGCATGCAAGCAGAGAAAAAGACACCTTCTGGAAGGTAACTCAGACTTTCCTAGAGCAACTGAGAGAGTTCCCAAAATCCCATCTTATTTTCACCTACTGATTCAAACTTCTACGGCACAGAGATGCATTTTATTTCTAATCACATTCTGCAATTTTCATAGACCAGTTTTCCTGTCTAAAAGTCACTTACTTACTAAAATGTTACTTACTTGCAAAAAGGTACTTACCTACTAAAAGTTACCTATAACCCCCATCAAAATTTTTAAATGCAGCTTCACTTTAAGAAAGAGCTCCACTTTAACTGGGAGGTGTTTTAATTTATCCAAGTGAAAGAGTCAAACCCAGGAATCTGCTAGGGCTGATCTGGTTTATACTGTAGAATTACAAACTGCAATGGGTCAAGTCTGATGGAAATTCAGTTTCGTTCCATTATTTGAAATCACAATTCAGGATGAGCATCAAAGCCGAGTAAGATGAAGTTGTTTTTACATAACTTTGATGAAAATGTTGTGTATGAGTAAACAGCTCTGATTCATGAAGACAGACCCTATACTATGAAAGCCTGTTTTACTTCTCTGTGATGCTGAGATGCAACATGAAGCTGCAATCCAAGACTTTTCTCACTGGTAAAAAAAGTGATTTAACTTTTGGTTACAATTTTAAGACCCTTCCATCTTCAAGTTGTTTTCTAAATACAGAAAAATACAAGTTCCACAGTCAGTAACCACAATAAACAAATCAAAGTAATACAGCAAATTCTAGTGATTGGTGGTCAAAACAAGCAAATACTGTCAGACAATTTGAAGCTTAAGCCCCAATCCACATTTAAATTCATTACATCTATGTGAAGCTGCAGTTCTTAAAAAAGTTCTTCTATGCTTTGGAAAACATTTTATCTGAAGTAAAATATTAATTTTTCTGAAAACAGTTTTCTTGCATGAAAATAATTAAGATAATGAGGCCAGATCAAGTGACCAAACTAAGTGAGGGAATGTAATATTACTATTAGCTTTTTAATATTTAATATCTTAATTAGTTTTGAATCTTTGTAGATAACCATTTTACAGCAATGATCATGCAAATATGCCAAAATGAGAAAGCCACATTCTTAGTGGCCAATGATTCAAAGTATTATATTCTTGGCCTTCAAAACATCCTACTTTCATTCTGTCAACTCATAATACAAAGTATAAATTCCAGTTTTAGCTTTACATTTGGATCAATGGCAAGCATGAAAATCTGTTTAAATGGTAACCATGCTTTAGAATCCAACTGAGTATTCTTACAGTTTTCCCATTAAAGTCCTACCAGACTCAAATGGAAAAACTGTAAGATGACATTTTGAAAGACTTCCCAAGATGACAAAAAAATTTCAACTTTTATAAGAATGAAAATAATCTAGAGATCTTCTTAGTGAAAACATTTTCTTCATTCTGTATTATGTTTAGATTTTGTATACAGCTTTTAAACAAATGCCATTTAATTATTAATTCGTTATTCATCTCAGAATAAAGTAACTTATTCATGCTAGATGAGGCTTAAAATTTTAAGTCAGAATAAATCAGGATTGGTAAAATATGTAGAGAAAATGGGTATTGAAAACTGTTATTAATTTTCAAGAGTAATTCAGAAGAATAGACATGCAAGAATCATGTAATGATTATGCAATACTGTGATGTTAAAAAGTAGCAAATGTACTTCTAAACCCAAAACAATAAAAAAAGCCTACTAGTACTGTCTGCACTGTATTAAATAAGTCTACTTTCAGGTTCAAATGCACATGCCCCATAAAAAGGGACACACAAAATTTCAAAATGCTAATCAACATGTCTTCAGTTAACAGCATAAAAGAGAAGTACAGCTGTGTCAGCTACCTTATGTATTTCTAGCAAACCACCTAAGATGACTTCTAACTGATACCTTTGCTAAAATTGCCATCATTACCTTTTTCCTCTCAACCTTGCCAACTGAAATGTCACCCACCTCCTTCCAATATATTAGTAAAGATGCCACAAACTAAAGCAGTAAAGCAACTTCCCTAATTACTACCTGAATTTCTTTATTATGCATTCTCAGAATGATTCCATGAAGAAACTTCATCTAAATACCCCCCTCTGAGATTCTTTATGTCCATGCCTCTTTTCAGTCAGCCTTGCAAAGAAACTTCCAAAGACAGACCAAAAAATACTGAGTCCATCCAGCTCCACTTACAAAAACAATTCCTACACTTCTGTACATCACAATGAAAAAACTTTATAAAGTACAGTCCAAATAAAGGCTGGTTTTAGCCACGATGCAATTACTAAGGATGGGACCAAAAAAGTACAAAAGGAGGCCAGGACTATTAAACTACTCATTTGTGTCAACAGTCAGCTCAGAATTTGTCTGGTGACTTTTATGCTTTTACAGGTATTAAAAGGAAATAAAATTAAAACATAGCATGGAGGGGAGGAAAAAAATATTCTACGAGTATCACAAAAAAAAAAAACCACTCCAGAACAATTAAAGGGTCCTTAAAAGAATGAACAGATGAAAGCAAAGAGCAAGCCAAGGACCTAAGCTGAAGACCACCACAGGAAGGACAACACAGCAGCATGTGGCATTACTGTATGTTAAGGAGTTGCATGCAACAGATTTCTGTAATCCAGAAATAAAATCAAAATTACTGTTTCATCAACTATAAACTTTGATACACATTATTTGTCTTTACGCTCCTCGGTGATAAACTTGTAAGGCCCCAGTGCTGTACTAATTAATAAATGAATCCTCAAAGTGCCTTTAAGTACAGAAGTGAGCTGAATACAGGGATGCACAAGTTATGAAGCATTTGGAAAGTCATGCAGGGATCCCACAGGAATACTGGAAACCACTCTTCTAT
This sequence comes from Agelaius tricolor, assembly GCF_023055355.1. Lineage (NCBI taxonomy): Eukaryota > Metazoa > Chordata > Aves > Passeriformes > Icteridae > Agelaius > Agelaius tricolor. The sequence continues at coordinate 2,196,912 of NW_027269269.1, forward strand.
CTCTCTCTCATTTCTCATTCAGCATCTCTCAACACAGCTGTACAGCAGCAGCAGAGACAGCACATCAGCTTCAGAGGCTGTAATAGTACTTCATTAGCTTGGTTCTGGTTCCTCATTCAACCAAAGCCCAAAGCCAGCTACCTAACTCAAAAAGTAGGCCAATCTCATTTGATTTCAGAAGGATGTGCTAATGTACTTACCATGCTAGAAACTGCATGCAAGCTTCTTTGTTCTCTTTTTATGTTCTCCTTCACTTCCAAATTTATGCTGATCTGTTCTGACATCCCAAATTACATAATCGTGTAATGGTTACAGAAAACCACCACTAACCCACAACCATGCTATAAAGCAGGGCACTCCTTTACCAGTCTATTTTTGGCACAGTTTTCATAGTATCTCTTAGGAATACAGAAACATGCCGAAGTCTTTCTTGAGTTTAACATCTTATTTTGTTGCTGTTGTTGGGTTTTGGGGTTTCTTTGTTGTTTTTTTAATGGGCAGAGGCTCTATATGAGGAGATCCACTTTACAGAGCATAACAGAATTGTTGCAATTCCTCCAAAGATTCCTTGTGAGCCATGACTTCAGGAAAATATGCATTTTGTGATGTCAGAGCAACCCAGAAGACATGGGAGGTTGCCAAGGACTTCAAAGCAAATCTTTCTATCCCACCATTGAATTTGTGTAACATGCTACATTATTATAATTACTGTGACAAGTCATCACATCACTCCAACAATAGGCTCTAATAAATTTCAATTTGCCAACATTATTATTTATGTTACTCTACTGCTCTCACAGAAGAATTAAGAGTCAATTTAATTAAAACTGGGTAAAATTACTTGGCTAAAGATTTATTGGTTTATAAACCAGGTCACAGGCTCAGACAAAACTATTAGCAAAGTCTTGTTACAACTGGCAAGTAGATCTCACTAAAAAGTAAACTTTAAAATTATATTTGGAATATTTTCATGTTTCTTTAACAGAAATCCTTCAAAGTACTGTAAAAACATGTAAAATTTTAGAGGTCTGCTCCTAATGCAACATGCTTGAAAAACTTCATTTCTATTATTAATTTTTGCTCAAGAAACAAAAAATCAGGTTTTGATGGTGAATAAGAACTAATATGTATAGCTAAAATGTATCAATTCCTACTATTCTAAGGAGGATTACATTTGCTATTATAATATATATCATGTGGTAGTATAGTAGCTCAGGACATTTCCTAATAAAAGGTAGGATATATCACTATAAAACAAACTTTGATTTGGGTTTTTTCTTCTTTTTTTAATGCAGAGTACAATTCACTCTGCAGACTTCACTTTTAATCATTTAAGTGTAACACCATATTTAAACAAAACAGATTGGGATTATAAATTCATAGCCATGCAGGAGTAACAGTTAAATTCTTTTACAATGCAAGTTTTAACACCCTTCCTTCTTTAGTCTTGCCAGACTCCACAGTTGCTCTTCAATCCCTCCTGTTTCTCCTCCAATTCTATTTATTATGGCTGGCACATCCTTCTGTTCATATTTCCATCACATGTGCTTATACACGCTTTGTTAAAGCCCACGTCTCCATGGGAAGAAACACAACTGTATCATGTAATACAAAATCTTCAGCCACACATATTTTAAATCCATTATGCAGCCAGGATTCTGGTGCAATAAAGGAGACTGGAACTGTACCCTTCAAAAGCTATGTGCTCTGCAGCCAGTCCCAAACACTGCCAACCTTAGAAAGCATGGGGACCTTGAGCTTCCTCCCCTGTGCCACACTTTGAACAATACTTCAGAGTGCACAGGCACTGAGAAGACAACTGCTCCTGGCAAGAAGCTTCAAGTTTCAGGCCCCTGCCTCTCCAGCCTCCAAAAGCATTAAGTCCTTTTGTGTCTAATCTAAATGGAGTAGATTGACAACAAAGCTTGTTGCATCACTGTACAGCAAGAAAACAACAGAGGACAGGAGTGAAAACAGGACTTTTTTGCCCATTAATGTCCACCTGAAAACTAAAAACCAATTTTCTGTTTCTCTCTTCTCAAAACAACTGTCTTTAATTACAACTTACATTCACTCTAAGATACACACACTAAATTGAGTTTGTCAATCTTCTTTCCCTTCACAACAGTACTGCTTCACAGGGTCTCACCACTGTCCTTCAAGCTTACCTGGTCCTTCTACCAATGTTTCCTTAAAGCTTCATCTTTTCTCCCTCAGTGACTATGTTGCTTCCCCAGCAGCAAAAGGGCCAAGACAGGTCCAAATGTCCCTAACCCACATAGCATCATGCTGCCTACATCACGCTGCCCATGACTGTTCATTTCAGTAACATAGAGATGTGTCCAAACACCAAATAACACAAAACTAGTATCAGTGTGGAAAGGAGCTCGTACAAGCGTCATGTTGGCCCTTACATGGCAGAAATTCAGTGAACTGAACGAAAATCCTAAAGTGCCACAAGTTTTAATTACAAGTCTGTTATCAATTTACCCACTTCATTCACTTGGAAACACTAAAAATAACATCACCGTCATAGGAAGACTAAAATAGCAATCTCTGAGGAATAAAAAGCACTACACAAGTGAAAACAGTTTTAGCAGCAGTGGTACAGCTCCCACCACTGTAGTAATTTCCATCTAAATTCCACTTTAAGGGACATGAAGCAGATTCATCCTAGGCTAGAATTATCCTTCATTTTCATCCCAAGGATTACTACTACTTCGGTAGAGAGATATTCAAATCCACCTGTACAGAGTGGATTAATAATTACAGAGCTGAAGAAGATTCAGGCATAAAGTCAAATAATGGTAAGAGTAGCATACACTTCTCAAAACAAGTTGAGAAGTATAAACTATCCAAACATAAAAATTAAGAATTTATACTTCCTGATGGCAATTCATACTTCATGATGGCAATGTCTTCAAATTCTGTACTGAGGGCATCTATTTGCATTGTGTCAATCATTTTAACAACAATCACTAATTTTACCAGTAAAAATCTTCCTCAGGTAAGAATTAAAGGCTGTGGTTGTTTGCTTTTTTGCTTTTAGAATACATTAAATGATTACTTTTGCTCCTTCTCCTCAGATTATACCAAAATCAAGTACATAGCTCAGCAATGGGTGAAGCTAATTAAGTATCTCCAAATCACTCTTAGAGGACCACTGTGTCTATTATGTAAAATAAATATTTGATCTTAACTCATACTTGGCGTAACTCTTTCTAACATTTTCCAGAATTGAAAATAAACATCCAAAATACTGAAAAAATTACTAGTAAAAAATAATTTTACCTGTAAATTGTTTTCTGTGACTCTGTTCCACCAAACCATATTGATGGGTACTCCTGTTTTACACCTGTCAGCCAGACAGCCAATAGGGTTCTTTGATTTTCTTGCTTTTGATCCCACCGGAACTATCCTCTCATCCAGCACTCCCAGTCGATACTTCCTGGGCTATGAAAAAGAAGGAGAGAAACCAGGCCACTCCTAACAACCCTCATCTAAAGCTACACTAAAATAGGTATTGCACTGTGATATGATTTTGGATTGGTGGAATAGGAAACAATTTGCAAGTAAAATTTAACTGAGACTGTTTCCTTTCAATCCTGACTATTTGGTTACAATAAATAATGCTTTAAAAAATTTAAAAGAAAATAAACTTCAGAGACTACTAATTATTTGTAAGCAAAGCCATCCATTACAAGTCAGCCACTGAAATATGCACATAAATTTGGAAATTCTGTCCAAATGAGAAATTGTTTTTAAAAAATCCATTTTTTCAAAATAAATACCTTCAATCACATCATAATAATGAACATCTCCTTTGAAATTTCTACCAAACAAATTTTAAATTTAAATTCGCCATGACTCATCTCCTGAAAATTTGCTTTTAAAAATCAGGTAAAACTGAGAAGCCAATTGCAGCAGAACAGTGAGAAAAACATTTCTGCTTGGGTTAGTACTTAAAAAAAATAACTTCAGCTACTGTCTTAAGTGAAAACAGACAAGAATTACTATGACAAATGCATTGGGAACTATCATAAAATTGAGAAAATAAAACATTTGAGGAAGTTAACATGCAGGAATTACTTGCACCTCATTAACAGTGACATTTCTAGACATTTCTACTACATTGGCAATGATCTCTACAAATGGAACTATTTATAAAGAACGATATGAACAATTAAATTCAAAAGGCACACTGTAAAAAAGAAAATCTGTTAAATACTTTCAAACAGGTAATGTACAGAAGTTTTCAAGATTTCTCTGTGCTTTCAAACCTATGTATATCTACCTAAATAGTAAATATCATCAAGATAAAGATGATAGATTTTAGCATCTATGCATATTTAGACCAGGACCTTTTATGCCAAATATATCAACAATTGGATCAAATTGCAGAGGTTGGCTGGTTTTCTTTTGCTGTGGGGTTTTGTTTCGGCATTTTTATGTGACAGTGCAACTATCATCTCAATATAGATCACTCTAAGTAATCAAAGCTTAACTTACCTTTATTCAGGTATCTACTTCACCTAGCACTTTGGAAATCTTAGCAACATGTACCTTCATACACAGTTTACAAATTATACCTCAGGAAACAAGGCAAGAATCTAACTGGAGAACATTTCCCACTCACACAGAAACAATTTATAAAACACAGGACAAAACTACCATAAAATGGCTGCAAAACCAAAACCTGAACAGATTCTCTCCTCTACTTCCCCAGAACGTTTTAGGCTGAAAGCTTTGGAAAGAATTAAAACTCATTAGAGTTAACAGTACCTCATCATTTGCCCAAAAAAACCAAACAAACCAACCCCTCAAAAAAACCCGCAAAATCCACAAACAAAACGCAAAAAACACCCAAGGATACCAACATGGACTGTGAACTACAAAGGCAATAAACTCTATGGAGGAGTTAAACAAACTTAGTAACAATAAACAAGAATGAATTTTAGCATACCAATTAGAAATCTGTGATGGGTAGCAAAAAGTCCTCCTGCACTTCAAACACACACCTGATCATGGTAAATCTAAATACAGGTTGTTTATTTGGAGAAACACTCAACTATTGGGCAACTTATCTCAGTAAATCAGAAAGACTACTAAAATTCTAACCTGCAGACATTAGAGCTGAGATGCTGGACATTCAAGCAAGATTGGACTTTAGGGCAGGGTTTGAATACAGTATGTATTTTTCTTAGGCCAACTATTGGAAACAATATAATGAAGAGTAACATTTTCCCTGGAAGCTTTCCTCTCTCTCTCTCTCTCTCTCTCCATGCTCTACCAAGTGCAGGGGTACAGTCTGCCTCAGACTATTGGACTACAAGCCCAAACATACTTCCATTCATAAAAGGTTCTTCTAATCTTCCATAGTAACTGGATGTCTACAAATATTTTGAAAAGGAGAACCAAAACAAAAGAGAAAATAAGCGAATCTGGAAGAAGGCTATTTTGATCACAACAGGATTCAGATTCCAGACAACAGGATGAAACTGTATTCTAGACTTTATGAAAGTCATATATAGACAATATGAATTCATGTTCCAGTAGTAGTAGTAGTTCTTTACTTACTTGTAATAAAAAATGAAATTAAGCAGTAGATGAGTCTAAAGAAACACTTTTTCCTTTCATTACTTATCATAAAACATTAGGGGATTAACTAGATCAAGATATCATTATTTAGACAGACATTAGAAGATGGAATAGACAATATTAACATTTGGAAATAAATTTTAGTCTATTTGCACCAAGTCATTCTAAATAACACCAAAGTCATTGTTCTCAATGAGCAAACTTGGATCTGATTTAGAAATGCAATCAGAATTTAAAGGTAATCAGAAAACAGTATCTGCCAAGAGGAGATATTCAACAGAAGGGAAAGCAAATAGATCGAGAAGTTTCAGTAAGTGTATCAACCTTCCTATATCCCTGACCTCTACACAGAGCAGGAAATAAAGCAACACAAACAGTTCACCTTAAAATGAGCCAGAACTCATCAACCACTGATCATTCTGAACACACACACACACACACATATATATATATATATATATATATGTATATGTGTGTGTGTGTGTGTATGTAAATATATCTACCTAAAACACAGAGGGCATGACAAATGACAATCTGGACTAATTAACCAAACTTTTCTGCTTGGGGACAATTTCTCTTGGATGTTTACAAAAACAATTGGTTTTTTGCGTTCCCTACAGTCTATGAGGTAAAAAAACTGTTCAGGTGTAGTAATTATTGGCTGCAAATGTTTACATGAGGCAGGGAACAGCTAACTATCTTTAATTCCTAGCAACAGCTTAGTTTTCCCCACGGTGAGAAGGGCAAGCATTTTCAACCATAGCTAATAATTATTACCCTTGCCCTGCAGAACCAAGCTGCTGCCAGCAATTAATGATAGGAGCCTACTGGTTGGCACATTTATTAGGAAAGATAAACCCCTAAAGCCTGAAAAACATTACACTTGAACCAAAAGAGAGACACTCCAGAAACAAGTCCCTCCTAAGTAGTATCTTCACATGAGAACACTACTAATGATGATTAACTTCACTAGCCCATGCTAGAAAGGATTCCTCAAGTCAGCTTAATTACTTGGCTCTCATTCATTCAACAAGAACCTTGGGAATGTGTTCAGCAACTCTATTTTCTTCCTACTCTTTGCTGTAACAGTGTCTTTGTCCCTAGTTCCTCCTTTTTCAAGGACAGTGGGCAATATCACATTTCCCTTTTCTAATTCAGGATTAAACTGACCTCTAGTGTAAGATGTTCCATGGCTATCCCAGAGGAATAAATTTAAGCAAGAAAATATCTACAAACATTCAAACTATAAAGATTTTTATGCAGTATTTAAGTTAGATAAGCTTACACATCAAGCTACACAACTGCAAAGTTTTCTTGTACTGAAGAACTGCCACTTATTTTTTTTAGGATCACTCAGCTCCTAAATTACATTTCTGTTCCTTAAAATGCATTTACCTCTAGCAACCTTTGAATTTTAGATTTACAAGCCTTTTCTAGTACCAAAACCTACCCAATTAAGTCTAGCATACAAACACGTGAGCAGGCTATTGTGTTTCAAAGCATTGTGAAGAGTCTGAGCTATGGTAATGCTGTTTATGTGCTTCTACTATCAAACCAAATAGAAGCCATCTTAAGCCTTCTCCATCACAGGTTAGATGAAGCAGCATTACCCTAAATTACTATAGCTAAAAGGTATCACAGTAGCATTAGCTAGGACTCATCTGTTGTACAGTGAGTTGACTGTATCTACACATACAAAAAAAAATACTACATTCTCAGACAGAAAATTTTAAAAAGCTACACAAACTCACACTTTTCTTGTACAACTTACTGGACTACTAAAATTATGTGAGACAATTTTAAATTTCAATGCTCACTTTTGAAAGGTTTAATCTTTTTTTTTAAATTAATGGCAAAGAGACCATTAGAAAAAGAGGTTAAACACTCAGCTAGGCTGCTAATCTACTAAAAAAGGAGCAATTTGTTTTATCATGCCTTTAAAACTAAAACCAAAATAGAAGTTCTTGGTGTCTTTATTGCTACTTTCACTCAACAATTGATTAAGCTGGAATAAGCCAGTACTTGAAACACCAAACCATAGGTATGAATTTCAATATGTCATTGAGCTCCGTTACAGGCACAATCAGCTAAGCAGTACCTTAATTTTCAATACAACTCTGTTACTCTGTATTACTGAACCCAGTTAAGTGCTACACCTGGAACATGAGTTATGGTCAACAGGAATATCCTAACAGACTTTTAATATGAAAAAGAAAAATTGTCTTTTAAGTGAAGTTAAGCTGTTTAAGTTTTGTAGCCAACAAAGCTGCAATATCCCTTCACATGGATTGGGTTAATTGCTAACCAAAACACCCTCTACTCTTCCTTTTTTTATTACAACCAGCAGGAACTGGTAGACAGGCAGACCACACTTGTGCTTTTTTGTATCTCAGCTTCTGAAGGCCAGAACCAATTTTTTAATTTTTGATATCCAAAAAAAAAAAAAAAAAAAATTGAATAGGGTCTTGGTCAACAGCTTAAAAATAATTGTGTGGTGAGCTGGTATTTGTTGTTGGGTGGAGGGTTTTTTCCCTTAAGAAAAAAAGACTATGCTAACATTTGTAATGCTTACAAGTTTGGAGTTTAGAATACTATACATTGATATTACATGCATTCAACAGACTAGACACCCTTCCATTGAGATTGCTCATGAAAACCTGGGTTTGGCTGAGGTCAGAATTTCACTAGTTGAAAAGTAGAAGACAGAGAGAAACAAGATGTATTCTTCTACCCCCAGAAAACTTAAGTGTGACATTTGGTATGGAAATGTGTCTTACTCTAGAGCAATTCCTCTGATCATTGCAAAAAAAAAAAAAAATCTTGGTTTAAACAAATTTTAGAGATGCAATAGATCAGGCACTATATCAGGCATTTTAAACCATAGCCAAGGGAAACTTTTCAGGCTAACATACTAAAAACTTTTATTTCATGAGTAGATATACTGAAGGCATGAAAATCTTGAAGAGTTCAGAAGCAGCATAACTGACATAATTAAGTCAAATGTTTTCTCATCAATTTTGCAGCATAGTTATGCTAGGATGAGGTATCAATTACCACAACTTTAAATCCTGGCATGGATTTAATTATATTGACAAACTTCTTTACTAAGAAATTCATATCCTCTGTTCAATTGATGTAAACTGGTGGAAAAGCAGACTTTTTCCTACGACCATTAAAGTAGATAGCTCTAACTATAGTGAAGACTTGTCAGAGTACCACCACCCCAAGATGTACTTTCAAAAACTACTAAACATTATGGGCAAACCACAGATTTTCTTAATGTTTAAAGGTTCCTTTTAATAGGACAGAAATTTTTGTGTTACTTACAAAAAGTGCACAGAGAGTAAGAGAGTTAAAGACTGATGCAGCTTTTAATCTGATCTTTAACAGGCCAGATTTCTCAAAATGCCTAGCTATTTCTAAAATATCTCAAAATTTCTAGCCATTTTAAATACTTGTATAGTGCCTTCAACTAATGTGTGCACAAGTTTAATTTTTTTTTATTATTTTACTGCAAATCACTCTTGAAGACTACATACACCTTGTCATAGCAAGAATCAAACAAAGCTTGTAAATATAAACAAATGCATCCAGCTTATCAGTTACATTTGAAGTTATTTGACTTTAAATACACAAAAGGATGAGGCAGCAAAATGTAAAAGTGTTACATATTTTTAAAGGGAAATGCTTCTATAATTTGACTTATATATCATAATGATCACTAATTCACAGACAAAAATAAAAGCAAGTAATATATTCTTCCATGATACACTTAAAAGTGAAAAATACATATTTATTCAAATAGTAATAACTAAGATAGCAAGAACATACAACCAAGGAACAATTCCAATAACTAACTATTCCAAGAAAAAATGTAAAGCAGATTACATTATATTATATCCTTGGAAAATGTGTCAGACCACAGTACTACCTACAAACATTCATTAGTCTTCCCATAAAGCACAGTCCTTCTGCATTGCTGCAACAACTTTTTTTAGCACCAACTATAATGTTTTATTATTGTAGTACAGGTGTATAAATCCTAGAAGGAAAAATTTAGGTTTGAAATATAAATTTAGCCCAGGTACATTACAGAGTCTGTGCAGCCATAATTCTGTCTCAGAACACAGTGACATGATGCTTGATCATTACCCCTCAACTCATCAGAACATGATTCGTGCTTCTGACATTGTATGCAGGAGGCTCTGAAAGATGAAAACTGTCTTGACACATTTTCATTAAAAGTAAATTTAGCAAGACCAGGCATGGCACATAGAGCTTTTCAATGACACCACTGAACTAGATAATGATCAGGTATCAGAGGTGTCAAGATAGAGCTGGAAACAGGAAGCTGCAGAGAAATACAGGTTCCCAACAGGTAACAAAACTAGATGGGACGCAGGACACAAAAATAAAATAGCAACTGCTTAAGTCTTAAGAATTTAATATCTACAGGACCTGAAGTTATCTTTATTGTTTTATTTTAACTTGAGAAGTAAAACTCTTCTCATACTCATTAAAAGGCTTGCATTTATGCAGACTAGGCTTACAGGTCATCTTTGCTTCAAATAATTTTCTATGCACATTTATCTCTGCTGATCAAAGTAAATTAAGTCGGCTGTCCAGTCTCCTTTGCTGTAAATCTCCACAGATGGCACTCAACAGCTGCACCCTGTTTGAGGTGGACTTCAATTCAGATAATCTCTTATACCTTCCTTTCTAATCTAGAGGTTTTGTCCTTGCCTTTACTCACCTAAAACCAATGGAAGGCATTCAAGAAAAAAATTTCTTGAAAATCCACAAAAAGCAGCATTAAATTGTGTTTATAGAGTTGTTCAGTACAGCAATTAGTTCACCCCTTGCAGCCTGTGAACTGAAGTTATTCTCACCTTAATGGACCTCATCTAGGTATAACTGAACAATTAAAAAAATGAAATGGAAATAAGCCACTGTTAGAAACTTTTCTTAAGAGTTCAGTTTTCATGAGGATTGAAGGTATGAAAAAACAAATTAAAATGTATAGTAAGTGCTTTTCATTATCCTGTAAGGCTGACCAGTGACAAGTACAGGAACCTTTTAGCCTGGATTGGTGGCAACAGTCTCAGAACAAAACTCTAAACAAAAGTTTCACAATATATTTTCGTCTTAGTGCATTAACCTGTCATGTCCTTGACAGCAGATTCTGATCAGTTATGTCACAAGTTTTTATTAACTGTTTACCAGAAGCACCAAAATGAAAGCAAGAACTTTTCCAAACAGATAATTTCAGGTTTAGAGAGGAGCACTTTTCTAGATAATGGCTAAAGTCAACTCAGGAAAAACATCCAGGAAATTCAAGTTCAGAATGCCACCCTATTTTTAACAAGAATAACATTTATTTGAAGAAAAAAAATGAAATAAGCATGACATCATTATTCTTGGGAAAGGGTGTTAATCTATTACTAACTCTAGTTTTTGTTCCATGCTTCACAAATCCTATTTGTGCATTGTAGATTAATACTTACCTAAATATCTCTTATAGGAAATTCACTTTAGGGTTGCTTGTCTTACTGCATGTGGAGTTACAACAACCAGACAGTAAATCCAGAAGGTTTTACAGTTGACAGAACCTCCACCAAGGCTCCATCTACTGAAATACTTAGCTCCTTTGATTTCATTTTAAGTATCCTATAAAAATGTCTTTAAACAGTAATCTTAGCTTTCCTGAAATCTAAAATTGAAATGCAGTTTAATAATTTCTAAACAGAGATAATTATCTCGAGAATGTTCATAAAAATTCAAGGACTATGTTTACTTTTTGAACAGAAAGTAGAATAGCTCTAAACATCAAATAATCAAAAGCAAATTAAACAGCTCAGTCATATTAACTAGCTTCAAAAATACTGCCTAATTAAAAAGTAAGGATATTCAGAATTACAATCATCAACTTATGTTTAGTATTTTATTGATCTCGAATATTTCTCCATATGCTTGCCCATTATTAAAGGGCTGCCAGCATAACATGATCAGCAATATCCAGAGACAATAAACTTGCTTTAACAGAACTACATAGTACATGCTTTTACAGAAACTATTCAGTTTTACGCAACACAAGCGTGCAGTTTTTACATAGTTCCAAATAACTTCATACTTCAAAATATTACAAGTCAGAATGGCGATATTTTTAAAGGAAAGCAATTGTTCTTTATTCACTTACCAAGACTGTATTATATCTGTCCTCCAAGTCAGTGATAAACGAAGGAAATGCTGGTTTTGCCAGCTAGTTCAGAACAAACAAAACCTTAGACTTGGGCTCTTAGTAAGATAATGGAGACTTTTTCAAACAGTAGATGTTGTAAAGACATACATTTGAACTAGTCACCAAGGCTCCCTTTATACAGCAGGCACCAAGCACTGGCCTAATAAACCCCATTGTTCGAGCTCTAAACAAACTCCAGTTAATGGGGTAGAGGGGAATCACACAAGGTTTTAAATACCTGGCTCTCATGTGTTTAGTGCTTTTAAGGAAATCACTTCAGACAATTTGAATATTGTAATAAAAATGCTAAAAATATATAAAAACTACATCGTAACTACTTGCAATGTATTGACTGGCAGCAAAAGTCTGTCACAAAACTTATTAATTTCTCATAACTTTAGCCATAAATTTTTGTCCACTTAAAGCAATCACCAACATCCAGTCATTTCCAAAGACTTTCTCAGAGAAAGCTGAATATTTCTTTAAACTACTCATCTCCCTGTGCTGACTATAGAGGGAGCCTGGATGCCTAGATTTACACAGCTCAAGTAGTATTTTATCAAAACTTCCCCATTATTAGTACTTAACAACCTTTAATACAAGAATACGTTACAAAATAGCAGTCATAACAAAAATAAATTAATATGCAAAGAAAAATACAAACCTCTTTCAATTAATGCCAGTTATAGCTGAAATGTTAACTAAAAAAAAAACCAAGTTAATCAATTTCACCGCTAAAACTTACTCTTAATACTATTTTAGCAGCCAGTGCCTTAATTTGCTTCTTTTTCTTGAGGAAAGAATGCATTAAGTCAGAAAGCACTGCAAAACACTATTTGAGTTTTGAGGTATTTGTGCTTTACAAGCAAACATTCATTGGTTTGTTTTCACTTTGTACTGCTTAACTTCAAAGTATTTTTAGAGACAGTGGTCATTCTTGCAATACTTCCGTTTCCGCTTGTTTTCTTTGGTGCATGTGGTTCATACATAAGCAAAAATTTACACCCAGGTATGTATATATACATATATACATGTGTATATATTGGCTCTCAATGCCTGTGTTAAGGAGGAATGTACAATTATTTTTCATTTTTACCAGCCTTGGCAAGTGGATAAGCAACACATTTTTGGTTTTTTACATCCAGCTTTCAGCACACTGTACTGGCATTAAGGAAAAGAGCAATGCAGATATTCCATGTAGTTTGGAGACATCATAATATTAGAAAATTAATGTTCAACAACACCATTTATATTTAAAAAATAGTGTGATGGACCAACTATAGCAATTATCTTTAAGCTCAATCTTCACCTGCAGGAGTAATACAGAACATACTGATGTAGCTTGCTTTCATTATTTACTACATGAAAGCTGAGGATAATGTGGCTAATAAGTAGAGAACATGAAAGTCATCAGTGAAAATAAAACTTAATAATTGGTTGGGATAAGATAATGTCTGGTTTTGGTAAGCGACAGTTCATGAAAATGAGACAAAACTCTCACGTAATCAAATTTTTGTCTCTTATTTCAGCCTCTGAGTGTATAGCTGGAAAACACCACAACTTGCACAGCTGCAGGTCCAAGATGTTTGAAGATGCTGCCTAGCCCTCAGCAAAAGAAAGATTTTTCAATACAAATTAGAGGGATGGAAAAAAACCCCAAACCCTCGCTTCCCAATGATAACAGCGTCTTTTAACCTAAATGCATTTCAAACTGTTAATTATTATCACATTATGTACAAATAAATGGGAGAATTGATTCTTAACGTATTCTGAACTTGCTCCCATAAAGGCTTGCAGATCACATGTCCCTCAGTAGAATAAAAATAATTTGTTTTCAAATTCAATGGGCTACATACTAAGTTTCATATTCTATAAACTTCAGTTTACAAGTGCCTGGAGTATTTCTTATCAGCAGCACCAGTCTGATCTGATGTAGCAAAAATGAAGTAGTAAGATCTTATTTATATCAGCAGCAACACATTAAAATAAATCTAGTAACATCAGAAGAATGATCCTTATTTCATGCAGTATTTCAAGTTATTCCAGATCTTCTTCCCTGTCAACTCATACATAAATAGGCTACTTATGATTTAGCTGTTGCCTACCTTCCTCCTTTGAGATACGCTGAGGGCAGCAAAGTCATTAAACAAGGATGAATTTGGTGAAGTTAGTGGATCTATAAAACCAATGTAAAACCAAGGTGTTACATATATATACACTACTAAAAGAAATTTTATATTTTTTAACTTATTTCTGTATGGAAAAAATCCTTTTGACAAAGCTAAGTTTAGCAATCACACTGCTAAAACTCCCAGCATTTATTAGCTTCTGTGCAACTGCTTAATTGAAATGGTGCTCATTAAGAGAATTCAGTATGTTTAATTGCTGTTGACACTATTTAAAGGCCACCTAACATTTCACAGCCTTCATCTGATCAGAAAAGCTGTTCTAAGTGCTCCTTACATTTGCATGTCATTTTTAACCCTGTAGATGATACACTGTAACGTTTCCAATTCACCGGGAGATCCTCTGAAAGGCTTGACAAGCATTGGAAGAGGTTGCCCAGGGCAAGTGCATGAGTCACCATCCCTAGGGGCATTGTGTAAATGTAGTACTGAGGGAAAGCTTTAGCAGTGCACTTGGCAGCGCTGGGATAACAGTTGGACTGGATCTTAAAAAGTCTTTTCCAGCATAAAAGATCCCATGATTCTATGATCTCCAGTTACCTGAAATTAGCAATCTTCTGTTTAACAGATCTTATAAATAATGATGTGACTATTGCTTGTCCTGTCACTGTTCTGCACATCAAATTTAAATCAGAATCAAGGATAGCAGAAGCCCACATTCCATTAACTTTTTATTGCTTTTTCTTTGTTCCTATCCATCTCTTCCGAGTTGAAATATCACAAACTGTATAACATTCACAGATGCAACTTAAAACTCCAAACTACGTGGCTAAAACTGTCAAATTGGCAGATGACTGCCAGCTGTAAACATTGGTGTTTTGATGAAACACTTTCTTCAACATTAAATTCCTAACAGAGAATTTATCTTGCATTTGTTCAACAATAAGTATTCCCTAAAAGGGCAATTCTACAAATGAAGCACTGCTTGGCAGAACCAGGGAGAGGGAGGGAGAAGGATCTGAGATATGACAAAATTTAAAATGGTTTCTAAAAGTTGGTGTGGTTTCTCTTTTTGACAGGCATCACCATTACTATTTGGCCTGTCACAGTCAAACTCTGACTGCATTTAGAACTGGAGACCTCCACTGCCTTGAATAGCTAATTGTTCAGTGGGACAAAAGAAGCAGAGTCAACCTCAAAGCCTACTGGAAATAAACTAGGAAGAAAAAACTAGAAAATACCCGCCAATTTTGTCTTTCAAGAAAGTTCATTTTATAGTAGTTACTACCATGCCTAAATTATAATCCTAGTAAGTACACTAGCTGCAGGGTCAGACATGCAAATGGAGTTCTAGCATAATTTACACAGTAATTTCCAAAGCAGAAATTCATTTTAAATGTAGGTCCTTGCCATAAGGGAGCAGTACCCTCTTCTTTAAAGAACTTAATTTAGCAGCTACAGCTGAAATAATCTGTAGTGATTCTGAAGAGCACATTACAAAGCTCAATACAGCCTCCACAACAATTTAGCAAGTACATAGGCCTCCACTATCAAGACATTCTCTTCAGCTGAAAACCATGTATATAAAACATGTTCCTATAGCAAGGAAAAAAATTATAAGAGGCAAAGTACTGCCTGCAAGACAAAACTGAATAGCTATTAAAAATCAGCAGTTATGTGACATTTCACAAAATCCACACACCCTAAATTTAACAGAAAACACCTGTACACACAGTAACTTACCCAAGAAGCATCATAAAAAGGGATACTATGGTGAAGCAACATAAATGCTTAAGCTATCAGTGTTTTACAGTGGATATCCAAACTAACACTTCACTTGAAATGACAAGACTGATAATAACTAAGTTTTTCCCCTACAGCAAAGGGAAAGCTAAAAATTTATGAGTTCATTACACCATCGTTAAAAAATAAAGTTTTGCTGTATCTCAAAATCCGAGAACAAGTAGCACTCCCTTAAGCCTCAGTTTTGTGAATCTCTCAAATTTGCCAACATACTTTTATATGTATTACTTGAAACATACTTACCATGGCCTGCATACTGCTTGGCACTGTCATTGAGAAGGCTAGGGGAGCTGCTGCTATTTGTCATCCTCTGTAAAAACAAAATATGAAAGCATACATGTAAAATGAAGCCTTAACAGATTAAGTGAGGGCAATAGGGATGACCTTTAGAAAGTTTTAAGGATAGCCTATGAAACTTGTGCTCATTCCCCATTTAGTAAATACACTAAGCAAACAGACTTGTAATTGACAAAACTGTTTAGTAAAATAAAGGATTTTGCACAACAGAAATGCAAACCAAAAGTTACTGTATATTCAAACAAAACACTATCTTCATTAATTTCTTCTAAATGAGGAGGGTCAACCAAGCCTATGGTTCTCTTCCCGCATGTTGTGAAAACATTAGATAAGACAATTACTTATCTCCTTAAAACAGTCTTTCACACTGCACTCCTGAAACAACTACTCCCTTTAAAATACTATCACCATGACATGAAACTTCTCCAGTGAAAAATACTTAAATATTTGATAGACTCTTTTTTTTAAATAAAAGAACCTTTTGAGATCATTCAGCAAAACATTCGATTCCTCCAAGTCAGCAGGACATCTGAAACCCTTTTAACACTCCTCCTAGGTTCCACTTGATTCTCCTGCATTCCTTTAGAGATATCAGCCAGCAACAAACTGGACTAAAGTGAAGCAGTGCTGCTCTAAGAGCTACTGCTTCTTTCATAGAGAAGTTTTAAAGTGTCTTCTTACTCCTGCTTATTCTTTCACCTTTCTTTCACCAGCTCCCCAACAGGAAGAAAAAGTGTGAGAAGAAAAGGAAGGCAAGGTCAGGAAGTGTTCTTGATCACTGAGAGAGACAACCACTAATTTGTTAAAATACTCCCTGGCATGCTTTTGGCCCACATCAACCCAGAGTCTCCCAGCCAATTTCCAGGCACTATTCAGCAGTGAAAAGGTTTGAGAACCCTTCAAATTGATGGTTTGCATGCAGACTCTGCTTTAGTGGGTGAGCACACACCAGCACAAACAGGCCCTTTTGTGCCAGCTGGCCCTGAGCATCAAGGAAAGTTTCCAGGCATGTTTCATTTAGTAGTCTAGACACAGACTGACTCAGAACTGGTCACTGGAGCTGCTCTTTACAGTTATATTTCTCCATAGCCAGTCTCAATGTTGGTGGCAAGGGGCAGGAAGCTTACTATGTTATACTTCAGTGCCATTTCATCTAATTGTTGACCACAAAGATCAACATTCTGGAGTAATTTTGGTAAGAACAGAAGACAACCAATAGAAGCAGGAGGGCTATCCATTATGGTAGAACTGTAAACCTACTGCAATTCAAGACTCCCATCACTTGCAGTTTTCAGAGCACTGAAAACATCTCCAGGAGCTGCTGCTTTTAAAACCTGTATCTAAAAGAATAGATGGTGTAAAGTAGCTTTTATGTGGAATGCTTACAACACATAAATAGCACATAAACCTGCAACTTTTTCAAGACTTCAAGCAAGCTGTTTGCTACGTGCTCTTTCTGTATTTTGATGTCACCTGTCTCTTTCTCCTAAACATACTGACCTGACACAATACATATATCACTAGCTGCTTAAGTGATAAACAATTCTATACACAAAAGGCATGGGTCTAGCGAAACAACGTCGACTTATTTTTTACAAAACAAGGTACTGCTTTGAGAGACACACACTAAATTGACAAACTTCGCTCAAATTCAAGGACACTCATCCAATTGCTCATAATCATCAAAATAAGAATAAACATACACCAAAATATTATAGTAGCTCAAGTAATCATACATCATATTCCCTTCCTAAGCAATGGATAGAAGTTGAATAGTTTGTCACAAATATTTTAAAAGCATCCCTATTATGCATGGGTTTTTTTGGCATTTGAGACATCCACACTGATCCTCATAAAACAAAGGGGTTTAAGAAGAAATTTCCTAAAGGGAACCTTTCAGATTTGCGCAAGATTTGTGCAGGTGAAGATGAAAATAGTATTAATGTCCACTTATAATACCACATTTAATAATAATTTTATTGCAAAAGGTCATGATTTCTTGAAACAAGAATAAATATGACATTGAGAACTGTGCTGGTATCAAAGCTGGTTAAACGGATAGGTTAAACATGGAACAAAAGTACTTTTATTCCATCAATATTCACCATCCTCAGGTACAGGAGTTAAATATTCAGCCAACAGACTTTCAATGGGAACAGGAGCCTGCGATGATGAAAACCTGTGCTGACACAATCACTGAGAACATACAGTGCACACAAGGCAGACTGCAACAGAGCATATTGTTCTGGATTCTGAAAGCGTAGTGCAACCCAAACCTGTGAGCATCAGCTGTGCTTTTACAAAGTCAAGTTCCCATTCAAGGTGCAAACATATCTTACACACACAAAGTTTCTGAAAAACCAAAGCTTGGGCAGCCCTTGCCTTAACAACTGCTTGTAACCTGCACCTTGAATAGTTAGAAACCTCCATCATATTCATGAATTTTTCATTTTGCTCACTTTTACTACACATGCACAAGCTTCTTACCTTAACATTATTCATAGAAGACCTGCACGTAATCAGTAAAGGCTTTTTAATCTGTTTTAAGATTAATATTTCTGCCACCACCCAAATGCATTTAGTCTGAAGGCTACTCCTGTATGTCATTTTTACCAAAAAGGTCTTTAAAGAAAAAAAAATAATTAGAAGAACAGACAAGTGCTGTTTGTTGTGTTTTCCTGAAGGCAGCTTCGATTTTAAGTAACACTTATCAACCTCTTCTAATGACATTGAACTATTTTTCATACAAACTCAATTTCAAGAAGATTGTAAGCACCTCAAGCCAAGGGATGAAAGCTCCAGAAACGCAAAAGCAACCATTAACAAGGAAGAAAATTAAATATTAAGCCTGACAGAGAATATAAGCATACACATATGAGAACTTCAAACTGTTTTACTACATCAGAGCTTTTATCATATGGAAGTTAATATAGAAAGACAACTTTCTGATAACCAAGTAAAACACTCAGTTCCACAAACTTCTTTTCTCTGCCTGCCTATTGCTATGATTTGCTGAGGTTCTTTAAACAGTACTCAAAATTCAACTAGGATGGCTGGCATAGGCCCTGCCCTTCTCCCTTTAAAGGAATTTAAAAGTTGTTTCTGTTTTAGCTTTCCCTCACAGGAGGGATGCTCCAGTACCCACATGCTCTTTGTGACCCTTCACTGGACTCTTTTCAATATATCCCTGTCTCTAATGTACTGAGAAGCCCAGCACTCCACGTGTGACTTCACCACTGCTGGAAAGGCGGGAAGGATCACCACCCCTGACCTTTTAGCAACGTTCTACTTCAGGCAGTCCACTTCCTCTGTGCAGTATAGTAAGAAAAGAAATGTTACAACAAACATTCCCACCTTCTAAAAGGAACACACCACCTTGCCTCCACCCTTCAATACTCAGTAACAAATTATAGCTGCACTTCAGGCAAATTTGCTTTACTTTCATCTCCCTCAAGTGTATATTACAAAGTTCTCATCAAGATAAAGCATGAATAAAACTTTGATGCAGACAATTAGATCTAGTTTTACATAGCTTATAACACTTATCTTGAAGTGACTGGTTTTCCTTTTTTTTCTCTGCCATTTCTTTTCTCCAAAATATGTAAGAGATTATATTTATTCCTCTTTTTCTCTATATTCCATGCCCTAATCCTGAAAAAGTAAGGATTTTCCTAATGGTCATTCCACAGTGCTAAGCATACCACCTCAAAATATTTTGCAGTATGTCACAATCTAGTCTCTTCATCTTACTACTGTTTTACTGGAATTGTATTTCAGAACATTTCTTTATAATTTTCAGAATAAGGTTGGAGTACAAACAGTCATTCTGCAAAAGATTAAGATTTATTTGTTTGGCTATGACATTGTTTAGTTGTCAGATTCTGTGACCTACACAGGGTGATATCTTTTGCTTTTCTTTTTAAAAAATCTAAAACCTGTCTTTGACAGTTAGCACACGTAACACCATCTACAGAATGACCCACACAACTGCTGAAACGAAAGCAACTGGATTTCTTCAGAAAGCATTATGAAAACAACAGCATCATTTTATATTTAAAATAGCACATCTGTAGTTCCACTCAGCTCTCAACAGTTAAAACTGAAGACATTTACAAGCTTCTGTGCTATAAGGAGAGTTTTATTACTCGACTGTTGGCAGATGCAGCAATGGCAACAAAGGTCTTTGTGTTTATTCAGCTGCAAGGCTTTGAAGTAAGCATGGTTGCTACTTCTCAGGCTATTCAAGAATGCTTAGTACACCAACATTTGCATGATGAAAGCAAGCAAAACCAATTTTCCATTGCTTGGCCTTGTCAATTATAATGCTGAAGACTGTTACTCCCTTCCTATTTCAATTAGGATGATTTACTGAGAACTTAAGATTCTTCCTTTCTACATAACCTGCAATCCAATGGAATCCATGTAGTTATAAATCTCATCCCATCAAAATAAAGAAAACCAGACTCCTGTGAAGCAACATGGATGAAGGCACCTTCTACTGTTTTATGCTCTTACAACCAAGCTGCTCGGTTCTAATAAAATGTTAAAAGTTTTAACATCAAGATACTTCTCTGCCTCATCCTGCTATAACAGCCTTTGAACAGCCCAACACAGTATAATTAAAACTTCTTTCCACACCACCTGCATCTTTGGTCGAGTTAGTCAAAGGGCAGCACTAATGCCAGAGGAACAGCGACACCAGCCAACAAAGTGGCATGCACTGAGCAAACAGCCAAGCATTAGAGGCATCCCAGCCAGCCAGCTCCTGCCTCTTCACTGCTGGGAAAGCCAAAAGCAGTGAGCTGCTTTTTGAACCACACCTCTGAC
Organism: Agelaius tricolor; assembly: GCF_023055355.1. Classification (NCBI taxonomy): domain Eukaryota; kingdom Metazoa; phylum Chordata; class Aves; order Passeriformes; family Icteridae; genus Agelaius; species Agelaius tricolor. The sequence continues at coordinate 2,217,801 of NW_027269269.1, forward strand.
TGTCTCTTGGCAGCTGCTGCTATGGCAAAAAGAAAAAAAACAGCTTTGAGGACAGCATGCAGCCTGTGGACCATGTGTTGCACAGGCTTGCTCTGCAGTCAGTTAGTATCACTGAGAGAAGGGGAAAACAGAAAAAAAGTGGTTTGATAAGATGGAAAACAAAACTGTTAATATAGTGTATGAAAGCATATGCAGATTCAGGGAAGAAGAGACGTGAAACAAAGAGTCTTATGGAAAAACACAAACCAATGAGGACAGAAGACTATTAGTCAATAGGAAACTAAGTGACAACAGAAGATGATGGGTGCAATGAAATGTTGACCAACAGCAAAGACCTTTGAAGTAAGAGGAGTGGAAGGATGAGGCAAAGAGGTATTTTTCAGAAAGGAAGAAAATGGAAGAATTAGTCACTTCAAAAATCCTGCCTCTTTTGAGCTGCACCACATACTTTTACTCTGTTTTCCCCACTGCAAAGAGAGTATTGCCATTAACTGCATCTTCACCACTAATGTAAGCCCAACACTATGTTCAAGATCTTGTAAAACATTCTTCCACAGATATAAATGAAATCTGAAAGTCAGAAATAGCCATTCTACAGAAATGTTGACAACTATTCATCTACATTATTTATGGTCAAAGCAGCACATCCACTCCCAATTCATCATGATATAATCCACTTTCCTCCCTTCTGCTGCTTACTTAACACTGAGTCTTAGAGCACAGGCACTGCACACAAAAATGTGGTAACTGCAAACTTTGATATAGCTTTGCTTGATGCAGTCTGATTCTATTATATATGCATTATGATAAACCAAACACATGCAACCACATACGCTTTTTAACAAACCTGTTTTATGCCCTGCACGTGACAAACATATTCTGGAGATTAGATAGGAATGGTCAAGACAACTCATCAATTGAATGTCTGACGATTATGTTGAGAGATATGTAGTGAATAAAACAAGGACAGCAGAAAGATTATTTCATGGTAACAGAAATGAGCAATACCCTGAAGAGACTGATTTATTTACTATCCTTCCTAGAGTGAGATCAGTTAAGCAACTTGAACCAAGTATTTTACTGGTGGTCATTAGTTGCATTCTTGACCTTCCTACTGTAAAGATTAGTTTCAAAAACTCAGGTCTCTTGTTTGCCAGCACTGTTGCAGTTTTGTTTGTTTAATTGCCATCCTTTTTTATCCTACGCATCCATAAAATCTAGACTACTTCTCTGTTTCATACAGAAAGCACCGCATGAAGTTTGATGGAATAATTGTAATAGTACCCAAAAGTGCACTGCCAACTAAGAGTCTTCACAAGGATGCAAAGAGCATGCAGGAATAAAGCACAGAACCATATGATGACCATTTAATCAAATATCAAACAGATGCTCAATACACATGGATGTACCACACATCTTGTGTTCTGAGTAAGTCCCACTAACAATTTTCCCACTGAAAAAAAATTACACAACATTATGACCTCTAAATATAACCACAAGGCTGCAATAGCAACCTAAACTTACCATTTCCTAACATCTTGCTGCATCTTACTACTGTTTTTCTATTAGTGTGTTTATTTGCATGTTTGTGCAATTTCCCAGCTTTAAAAAACTAGCAGAAGAGCTTGCCTCACTGCATCACTGATGCATCTATTTGTGAACTACACAGATTCACCAGAGATGACAAAGTAACTCAGATGGAACTGATGTTTCCATGTGCAAAAGCAAAACTGGGAGTTAATGAACTATTTTACAGTAGACATCTGATGTTTCATTGATGGCAGAACACTAAACTTTTAGCATCTTCAGTTTGATTCGAGAACCTGGAGAGAAATAGGAACACCGATTTGTTCTCTCCACCCTACTTTGTCCCACCTTTATATTATGAAAATTTTTTTCAGTTTCTGTGTATTGTATTTCTACCATTCCAGTCCCCATTCTGTGAGTGCCCCACCAAGATCTCCTCTCTGCTTCAGTCCCTTTGCTCAATCTTTCCTGGTTTCTCCTTTACTTATCTTCAGCTCAGCTTCTCAAAGCCCACAGTATAAGTTTCTTTTCCCTTACCCACCCCTCTGCTCTAATTAACACAGATAGAACTCTTTCATTAAATATAGATCCACTTCCATGCTGCTTCAGTCTGAAGGGGAGGAAAAGGAAAGAGGGAAATGAAGCTGATCAGTGCTCCTGCTCTGAGTTCAGTCAAGGCCTAGATTATGCCAGAGCTGCAACTACAAAAATGTACTCAAGCTAGAACTTGCCAGTGCAGATTACATCTCTGGGAAATTATTTAACATCTAGGAAGTCTCCAGTGGGTCCATATAAACCAGTTCTGCAAAGGTTTAATCAATTGACAAAATCTGTGCAAATTTTCAGAGAAAGCAAGCAAGAGGTAGATCCTTGACACAATAACCAATCTACCAGATTCAAAGTCTCTATTCCAAATCATAAATAACTAGTATTATTTGAAGTCAAACCCACTAAAATTTCTCCATTGCCTTGTTCTCCACAGGGCTGAATGACACAGAAAATCTCATTCCACGTGGCTAAACTTTATCAGTATGTACTTAACCTAGAAGCTGACACACAATCAAAACAGACAGCATTACCCATGTAAACAAGAACTTAAATTACAGGATTCAAAGGAAAAAAATCAATACAGGAATGCTTTTCAAACTGTAGTTTGATGCCTGTAAGCACATTCTCAACACTAATAAAATCCTACTTCCAAAGTAATTTTCCTTGTCCTCCAATGGGCAAGAGGCACACTGATTTCTTCTCAAAGAGAAACAATAATGCCTTGACTGTAATCTCAGGCATTAGTAAACTATTTAAAAATCCCATGAGCATTCATGTTAGATGCATACCTTACTTGCATGTCTGTCTTTCTAGAAGAAACAGTTATACCTAAAAACTAGTGTTTAGAAAGACACTAGTGTTTCTGTAGAATACAGTTTAAGGATACAAAATATAATGACTTTGTGTTAAAATATAGGACCTCAGTTATACAAAAATTTGTAACTGCCAGCTTCAGTACACTTTGGAATCAGAGGTTAAAATTGTTCTTTTTAAATCATGCATAATTGTCAAGAAAACATTTCCATACTTCTGCAATTCTGTCGAATAAGAAAATCCAGTCTCCTTGAAAACATGCAGTAAAAAAAAACAAAACAAACAAACAACCAACCAAAAGAAAAAAAATGAACACACCTAATTAATTCCCACCTTTTGCTGAGTTATTTTTCAATCCATTATACAGCCACAATTGAGATCAAAGTAACCTCACAAGGTGAGTTTCCTCGATATAAAAGAAGAGAGTTGTTGTCAGGACTCAGTGTGAACTGTTTGACTCATACTCTCTCATTTACCAGAAGTTGCTTTGTTTACTACAGGACAGACCATCTTCTTTCAGTGACTGTACTTCTTTTAAAATGCGTAACACTTCGAGGGAGTTATTGTAATACTTTGTGTGTTAATTCAGTAGATACTCATTTAGGTTTTAAATACGACAGACTTTTGTTGCAAATTTTCCATAATACTACCTACACAATAAATTCCACCTCATGGGAGTTCCTATGCCAACCTCTACAGAACACTATAAATTCAAGGAAACATTTCAGAAGATTTAAATATGAATTCAACATACCACCACCAGAGTCTGAGTTGACAAATTCTGAAAGTTTTGCCTAGTAATTTCAGGTTTGACAGCTCACATTTTCCTTCAATGACTCGGGGTCTTTGAAAAGTTTTAAAACCTGAATTTTATATATTTAGCAAAAGGCTATCAAAAGCTATGAGCCTAAAAGGAAATCTAGAAAGTCACATTCAGAAAAGAAACCTAACACAGAATTAATGTATGCAGCAAAGTTCAACTCAGCAGCTCAGGTAAGTGCAAATAAAACCACATTAATTTTAAAGCAGTAATACTGTTTCATTTCCATTTGCAAAATTAAAGTGAATATATACTCTGTATATATATGTATATCATACAAGATGATACATTCCAGAAGGCTCCATTTGTCCTGCCTCTTGAGCACTTTTCCCTTTTTGGTGTAACACCAGAACACCTGAACTAATGAAACATTACACAAATCACTGCTATTACCTGCATCATGGGATACTTGGTTTCAGCAGGACTTCCAAATCCATTAACGCCAATGAAGCTGGTGCTAAAGTATGAATCCGTTAGATTAGCATCAGCTAACCCACCACCATCCATTCCGGGAACTAAAAGGAAAAGAGAAAAAAAAATGCCTCAGAAAATGTTTCCATAGCCATGGGTTTATTCACTACTATCCATTATATGTATAGATTTATTTTTTTCCCAGAGGGGAACAGAATATGGTACTACTGTTTTCTCAGCAAAACAACCAAAAACAAAATAGTGCATACCATGAAAAAGGAAGTTAATGAAAGAAGTTACTAAATGAGAGCATTTGTAGCATGAAGTTACAGCACAAATGCAGAAAAGCAACGAGTCTGAACTTTAGAAACAAGAATAACGAGGACAATAACGATATCAAAAAGAAAATAAATCCATTAAAAAAGCTAGAAGGCAAGCTTATTTTATGAAGACCCGTATTCTTGCATGCCCTTCTTGAAAATATATGTGTTAGGTAGAGTCTGGAACTGGATGTGCTGATTCTTTTAAAGGGTAACATATAGAAAATGCACACTTAAAAATATCTCAAACCCTTTAAAGCACAAACACTTTAAATGCTTCCTTAAGAGCTTAAGACAATTTTCATCATCTCATTCTTTGTTAAGTGGCAACAATTTCCTGAAATGTAGCCAAAAAAATCCTTTAGATTGAAAGCAAGTATGAAAGATGCAAGAAGATATTCATCCCACTGAAACAAGGGTCTGACATACAAAACTTTAACGACATATAAATTAATTCAGTACTAAAAAGTTACAAAGAAAACAAGAAGCTGTCATAATTAACACAAAACTCTCAAGCAGGTATTACTTTGACAGGGAAAAAAAAAAAGGCATTTACAATGGTATGGAAGCTGCAGTTCAAATGAACCTTCTGTAAAAGCACCCACAGTAAATTATAAAGACACTCATCAGTATGGCCAGGCCACTGCGAGCCAACAGGCATGAGTAATGGGTAGCTTCAAGGTAGGAAGGCACACATTCAACTCAGAGGAACATCCTGTACCAAACTATCCAACTTGAACTTCTGGGAGGACTCGCAGCCAGGTGGTGACACCCGGAAACGACTTCCTGATCCTAATCCTCAAAGGAAATAAAATGCAACTTAGTGGCACAGCTAAAGGAATGCATACTATAAACCCTCAATTTTCAACAGAACAGGAATTTTCCCTCCAAAACAGACTGCATAACCTGGTGAGCCATTTCCATGTGCTAGGCACAGGAAACAACAAAAGAAGTACAGTCATACGTAACCACAGGAAGGTCTGGAAGAGGATGATGAGTAGCACGCACACCACAGACAAAAGGAAACACTGTCCAGCTGCACTCCCCTGAGACTGGAGCTGCATGAATCAGCCCACTGGGGGTAACACCAACACCAGTTCAAATGGAGAACTCTATGTGAGAGACCAAATAAATGGAATATCTCAGTGGCAATAAACATCAGTTTTGCAAGGGAAAAAGATTATTGAACTTTTGTTGCCAAATTGAGAATATTATTTGTACATTCTGTAGGTTTGAAGAAAACGCCTAAGAAACTTTAAAGATGCTAAGCATTAATGAATTGCTACTTCTTTTTACAAAAATTTTACAAGTTACCTAAGAGAATAGGAAAATAAAACTCCCTCCACTAGTTATGCTCTAGCTCCTCCTTCATAATTTTAAGGAAGTAGCTACATAGAAACTTCAGAAGTCCTCTTGCTACAGCCCTAAAAAAGACAAAACTATTTGGATTCATCTTTTAAATGGCTGTTCCTCTTTTGCCTTCATTTAGGAAAGTCACATTCAGAAGTCTAGGAAAAGTATTTTATAGTTCAACTGCTGTACTACGGAAAATAGTAATGTCGGCAGTAATGCCAATTACTGTCTCATCCTCCTGCTACAGTTAGTCCCTAACTTATGCTGTCAAGGTTAGCATCTTATACAGGGTTTTCTGGCATCACAAAAAATACTAGGACTCATTCATACCAGAAAACAAAAAAGATAGCAAATCCATATCTAATTGTAGGCAGTTTCAGTCCAGTTTGCCTGTAAATTATCCAAGGTTTTAACTGTGGTTTTTATTTATCTAAAAATACATTTCCAACATAGTTTTCTCCGCCTATACTTCAGCGGTTATCAAAACCTCCTGCAGTTTTTATGCTACACCTTGACTGACCAGGAAAACTGTTTTATTTTCAGGAACAACTGTCATTTTAAGGTACACTATAAAATTTCAGCAGTATATCTGCTACTTCATCTCATGCTTTTGCCTGAAATTATAGAGTCTATCCAATTTTTAACAAACTAGCAAGATACTCCCTCAGATGACACCATCAGCTTTCCAAATCCTTCAGGCTCTGTTAGAGAATTAAGAAAAATACTATTATTCCTGCTTCTCACTATGCTAGAATCATCATGAGAATCCAGGTACCTTCATTTCTCCCTTGAGCAAATACAGCTAAATGCACAAAATCCTTCAAACTGGGAAGAAGCAAATGAAAACTTACAAGTTTTCCCACACTGAGAAACCCCAGAGCTGGCCTGCAGTAACTCCAGACAGGTGGTACAGCTCAGTCACCCAATATCCAAACAAAGCACTTGAATCTGTGACAGTAACCTTGCCAGGGCACAGATACAGCACCAGGTGCTCTGCTCCTGCTCTGGCTGAAACACCCTCAGTGCCAGGCAGGTCAAGCTGCAGGCGGGAGCAGCCTTTCGGCAGCAACCCCAGAGCTGAGCAAGGCTGAGGCTGCTGCTGGGATCTTTGACACTGCAGCCTTTCTACTGCTGCTATTTGCTCCGCCAGCCTATCCAAGACACTTAAAGCTGCTCAAAGCTACAATTTAGGCTATTGGCACAGTGATATCTAACAGGGCACTTCAAACAGCAGAAGCTACTCGAGAACATTTCCTTTTATCATCTCTGTACCGAAGTGCTATGGTTTGGCCACACCAATCAGCCTCCTTGTGCCACTCCAACAAATTGCTGTACTCCAGTGCTGACCCACCTTCGCAGTGCTCAGTTCCACTGGTAACATAGCAACTTCAAAATGGCTTTCAACACCAAGGATTTTTATTGTCCTCTTCCAAACTGTCTAGAAACATACTGCTAGCAGAGGGACTCAGAGCACAAGAAACCATATTCCACAGGAACAATCAAAAGAAAACCAGCAAAAGTACACTCATTGGAGCTGAGGACAGTTTTCTTGGCAGTAGCTCAGGTTTAGAACAGAATGCTCTAAAAGTGGCAAGTATAACTATTGCCTTCAAAAGAAAATTCAATACTAGCTTCCTTAAACTGACTTCCCTGTAGCAATTAGCAAGAAAATTAAGCATGCAGAAAAGACAAAAAAAAGTAATTCTTGCATTACTTATAGAGTGAAAAAAAAAGTGTTCAATACATACTCCATTTGTGTTCAAAGGAACATTCAGCTTTTACACTGCTGATAGCCCAGCAAATACCTGAACAGCCAAAGCATTTTTACTGTATTTGCCACCTGGCCTTCTCTATGAGAAGCAGACAACTTTCTCCTCCTTCTGCCAAACATTTAGCAAAAGAAAACTTCTCACTTGCTTCTTGAAGACCACAAATTGAGAAAAATTATTTATCATAAGCAACCCACAAAAGGTCTGCAGAAGTGGGCACACTTTACCACACCAGCAGTATGGTATTAAGAAAGTGGAAGCCTAGGCTGGGGAAAAAAAACTCCAGTCCTCATAAAGTTTTTATTTTTATGTGTTTACTTATTCACATCAGTCCCTGTATTTGATTTATCCATCCCAATCTTTCCAATAGAACAATTGAAAGCAAACACTTTAAAACATTCCATACACCATGCAATTAAAATACCAATGAACTTCTCATGTCTGTCTTTTCTCTTTTAAGACATTGATTACAACTTTAGTAAGTTTAGGCAATTTTAGGAAAACCCTGAATTAGCTATTTTTTTGTTAAAGGAATAAGCCTTTCTGTTGTGCAGCAGCACTATCCATACAGGTTCTTCTTGGACAGAAGCAAAACCTTCCTTATAAAAGCAGAAAGGCTGACCAGGCAGGTCTGAGTAAAGACGGATGCACAAGCAAACAGCGAAGAATCCAGAGGGAAAAAAAATGGTAACGTGTTATGTAAGCAGCTGTGTGAAAACAACAAATTTCTGAATTCCATCAATATTCAAGACAGAAGGTACATCCAGGCAATTCTGGAAAGAAATTAAATAGAACATCTTGAGAAATTAAGACAAAATTTTCTACTTTTTATACACATTATCTAATACTTTTCTTGCTTGGTGAGTAACATTGTAGCTTAATGTGACAACTGCAATTAAAAATAAATATCTTCTTATATAATTCCTCTCCCACAGAATTTTAGCAGAAAGTAGGCTTCCTGCCAGATGCAGACAGGAAAAAAAAAAAAAAGAAAGACAGTTAGATGGTTACTTTTGCCTTACTCATTACAATGACATTTTTCAGAAACAAAGTATCTCATCACAGCTTAAGTGCTTGAGTAGTACTGCCGCAAACACAACACATGTGCTTCAACTGAAGGAGTCAGTTTCAGGGAATTTCAGTTTAATGCTTGCCTTGTCTAACACTAACACTGTCAGAATTCTAATACTAACTGAAAATATTCTGTGATACTTTCATTCTGTGATTTCACTAACCAGTAAACAAATATTGCATTATCCTAGACTACTTCTTTTATGAACCCAGTACCAGCACTGATGATCTCCGACATTGTTCGTAATACAAGAAAGGATCCTTTCCAATAATGCAATATATTACTTCTAAAGTGAATGAGTAAAGCAAGGCCACAACAGATTTAGCTGACAATTTTCAAAACAACATTTTAAAGATTTCTGGCAAGGTAATAAAACATGGATTTAAATGACTCATTTTGCTATTAGTATTTTTTTTTCCTAAATGTACAATTATTTTTAGGCCAAGTAAAAAGTTTATATATTGTCTTGATTTAAACTCTCAGCACAGCAACAGTGCACTTTTTGCATGCTGGTAAACTGAATCATAGGTTCACTGCATACATGTGCATCCTAAGGACAAGGTGTTATCTCAGCTAGATATAAAGCAGTAAAAAACTGCAGTGCCATATCTCCAGAGGAATTTACAGAGATAGCTATCCTAATATTGAGACAAAAACAATAAAACATTTATACAAAGCTTATCTAAGTAATTTAAGATTTGTGTCCTTTTAGTCACCCAGAAGCACCAAGGTGTCAGAGGAGCTTACACTCGTTTTTCTTTTTGTACTGACACGTACATTTCTGTACACCAGGAAATCCTGTGCTGCTGGTGCTAACCTCACTTGCACGCCTCAGTGCTATTTTCTCTACAGTGCTCCTACTTGGAACTTGTTAGGGAAACTGGATTCTCCACTGTTCTTATGCCTCTCTCATTTAATGCAACGCTTTTGAAACACAGACTAGGAATCTCTGAAATAGAGGCACCAGACAAAGAAAATGAACCACGCTTCCAGGCATGAGAGACAAAAATGAAAGCACATGCCTGGGTTAGGACATTGTGAGAGAGTGCAGTCAGAGGGAGGACAGCACAAGTGAACCAAGTTGGCTGAAAGGCAGACAGGAAGCAAAACAGTTTGGGAAATCCTGCCTTATTTACAAACACTCCCACTATGCCACGAGATATTCATGGGCAAGCAAAGGAAAACAGCTATCTTTACCATAATAGCAAATGGCTGGGCTGTCTTTTTTTTTATATACCTCACGTATCATAGAATCATCTGATGAAGGTGAAGCATCTGAAGAAAGCAGAAAAACAGCATAGGTGCCATTCTTCTGCTCTGTAAAAGTTTTTTATAGAGTCCAGAGCAGCTGCACTCCTCCTCATGGACCAAATCCAAAAGCACAGCGATAATACAAATTAAAGTTGATACTTTCTCAAAAGAGTAATCAGAACTATTCTGTTATCAGAAACAGCAATTTAAAGTGATACAATTACTTAATACCATAGCTTTACCCTCTCCAAGATCTTTTACAATTCCTAAAAAATTGCATTGAACTGTTCAATAAACTGCATCAATTTTTTCAAACATTTAAACTTTTGTTTTAATAGCCTCCAACTAAAACTCAACTTTTTATAAAAATAATTTGCATGAAGCATGTGCAGATAACCTGAAGAGAACATAATGATATTTTTCACAGCAGATGGGAGAATGCACAAAAGAAAGGAAAAGTCTTCCTGACGTTTGCCTCAGCAGCAGACCAACTGAAGTTGAGAGACTATCCATAAACTACAGAAATCACACACTGTATGACCAGTTTGACAACAACCTGTATAATGTGGGTCTCTGCTCCTACTTTTATATATATTTGCTTTGTTTCTATATCTCTATTCTCAAATTCTTAAAAGGTCAGGAGTAAAAGGCTGTTAAAAAGCAAATTAAAAAATACAAGTTCTAAGCACAAAATATCTTTGAGAATCAAACAAGGCAACCACATGATTGGAACTTTAACTACTGAAAGACTCATGCAGCCTACACACACGCAAGAGTGTGATCATTTTCAACTCACATCCATACACACACAGCGATTCACCATACCATTTTTCTGGTGGCATAAAGCATAACATCTTTACTTGAAAGCAACAAATCAGGAAAACATCAGCCACATCAGCTTACTATCTAAATCCCTGCACTGACCCCTTTTCATCAGCTGCCTCACAACCAAGATTATTTTTTCTGCTTTGGAGGTTTTTTGGAAATGCTTGTGCCTCTCACCCTAGCCTCACTTACCCACTTTACCCACAACAGTCTAAATGTGCTTCTAGCTGGTTCCTTACACATGGAAACCTTTCTAAGCTAATCCTCAGAGTCACTACTTTCTGGACATTCAAATCATTCCTGAAGGCCCACTCCTACAGCAATACCTAAAAAAAATCAGTTTCTAGTACCTGCTAGACAGAAATTAAATAGGGATGTCCTCAGTCTTGAAAAACAAGCTTCCCATTACTAAGATATTGCAGAGAGTTTGCTCCTATAACACAACTATCCCCACACTCACACTCCTTTCCTTGTTTGCCTTTGAAGACAGAAAACAATGACAAGAGTAATAGTGCTACAGTATTCTTCAGTACCCAACACAGGATGGGTCCTACCAGAAACAAGTAATTACCAATACTCCTCAGATATCCACAATTCTTGTGAAATATCTGAACTCTGAATGATTTCCTATGCAATAAGGAAAAACCATGAGGTATATACACAGATAAAATGAAAGCAAATTAATAGTGTAATTTTTTTTTCAGTTTCACTGCCCTCAAAATCTCAAATAACTTTTCAGATTGAGACATTTTTCCTTAGCTCTCCCAAATCATATTCCTCCTATGGGCCCTTCACTTAACAGATTCTTGTGAGTCCCTTCCAACTCAGAATATTCTGTGATTCTGTTATTTCCACATGAAACCCATAAAAGCAAAAAGAAAACCCATGTCTAATTATCCGATTTCTGGAGCTGACATATGAGACAAAGTGATTAAGTGAACTCAGTAACTTTCATTTCCTCTCATGCATCTCTAAAAGGTTATTGGTTTTACTCTTCAATTCTCAATTGTATTGGTCTCCAAATGCTAAGAATTTTTTCCCATTTCTTAAAGATATTCAGAGCAAAACAAGATGAAAATTGTATGATCTGCCAACTCCCAGAAAAGGCATAATGAAAATTAAAGAGGGAGGTACCTCCAAAGGAAAAAAACCCCAAGTGAGGTACACAACTAATATAGCATCACTCACAGAAAGCACAAACATGTTTGGAAAAAGGATTTTCAACCATACACCTTTACTATGACATGTACTTTCTCCACACAAGTGGAGAAGAAACAAAACCCAGGAAAAGTGAAAAGTATGTGACATACTGCAACTATACTTGTACTTAAAAGTTTCATATAACTGCTTCTAAACACTTCAACTTATAAATACTGAAATGCTACCAAAGATAAGAAAAATCCACATTTTGAATAAACCTGACCAATTTCACTGCATTAAGAAATGCAATCCAACAGAATACCTTTAGTATGAGTTTTGATGAATAGCTATCTTTCCATTTTTTCTGTGTCAGCTGCTTCATCTTGTTTAAAAAGGAGTGTACTGGTAAAGAATCAAGCATCCTTTAAAAACCAGAACATACACAAATGTCTATGTCTTTCCACTCCAAGCCTAGTGTATTTAGGGATGTCCCAAAACCTAAGCTGTAATGCTCACTAAACCAAACATGGAGCAATTGCATATGGAATTGCTACAGCAGTGGCCACTACTGCCCTGACTGGACACAACATGCAGATGGCTGTGAAAACAGAAATAATGCTTTTATTAGGGCTGTGAAAACAAACATAATGCTTTTATTAGGCCAACCCAACACACGCCAAGTCCTGATGTCCTTCCCACCTTCTCGCAGGCTGTCAATAAACTCTATTCACAGATGGGCTGTTCTCAGCAGCCATAGTAAAACACCACCTTGCAGAAACACAGACCTGTTTTCCAACTACAGATTTCCTAGGAGGGCTTTTGCAAAAGGCTTTCTAGCAGAGAACCAAATGCAAACATGTCATAGTGGGAGGGTGGGCTAGGCTCTGGCACTGTAAACTCTCACAGCAGCACTGCTGCTGTGGCCAGCTCCTCATAGGCAGCCACTGGGCCCAGAGCACACCCAGCACTCCTCAGCTCAGCAGCCCAGTGTTTTATAGGAATCAGAAGCCAGAAGAAAGGGTGAGTACTATGTATTACAAACTTCACAGCAAAATTGGGGCAGAAATTAGCAAATGTCTGGAGCCATACTTCAGCTTGTACCTATCAATACATAATATGAGATCTACATGCACAAGAATATTACACCTGTTCAACTACCTGAAAGCTAACAAATACAATGGCAGTTGTCCATGCAACTTTTACTTATCTGACCTAAGTACAGGCATGATACATTTTAATACCACAACACTTCCCTCTAGACCTTTCCTCAGGCAGCACTGAGAAGGGATGGCAGCCTAGGAACAAGCCCACAGCATGCAGTAAAGCAGGCTGCTGGTCTGCTGCTTACAGAAGCTGCAAAGTGTTACAGAGAACAGAGGGCACATACAGAAAGAGAAATTCTTCATGCTACCATGCTCTCCTTCCATAGGCTACTCCTTTAAACCCTGTTAACCAAACATATATTTTCCCCTAAAAAGCAACAGTCATTCCTACACCTCTGCTTTTTCTCTAGCCTTTAGATATGTGGGACATACATCTATTAGAAAAGCATCATGAGCAAATTTAAGTAGCTACCTAACTTGGAGAAAATGCATTATTTTCCTTTCCCCCTTATTTTCTCACAGAAGTTCTCTGTAAAAAGGATTAATGTTTTTAAATAAAATTTTAGATAGGCAATATCAACTACATTCCCTATTCTGTATGCAGTCAGCTGGCCACCTTACTCTTGGAAGGTGAACCTTACTCAGGAGGCTGAGCACTCAGCTCTGGTGGAAGAAGCAGGAATGGTGCTTTGAACACATGCTCCATGTCAAATAGTCTGAGGGCAGTGAGCAGCAGTGCTGCCTTCTGAGAGTGGGTGGAGCTCATGGGCATGGCCAGCATTGCCCCCCAGGAATACAAAAATCCACATCATCAAGCCAAAGCCACATTAAGCCAAATACCTCATCATCTCTGACATTGGACTGCAGTAGCTATGTGGACAAAAGTACAAGTATGAGACAAGGATAAAGCAGGATTTTCCAGCAGGCTTTCAGCCATATATATGTAGGGGAAGATGAGTCTGATCCAGAGATGTGGATTCTTTTGTATTTAATAATCCCAAGGAGAGTTTTCTTCCAAGACTATCTGATCACTTCTGGAATTCTGTCAGATGTTAGTGCCCCAAACATTTATGGGCACAGCATAGCTTAACCACACATCACCTGAGAAACTCCTCCTGGTTAGCTCTGAGGATGTCAGCTGCTCATTCCTCTTCATACTCTAATACTGGAATACTTCCACACTGGAATATTTCTTGCCTTTTCACTACTCACCATCTCCTCATCACTCAACATTCTTACCACCCATGTGGTGAAAAAAAGTTGGTATTTGGGGAGCCCTTGTGATTACCACAGAAAAACCTATAAGTAAATTAATAATCCTGTACTCAAAGCAGGATTAGAGTAACACGCATGTTAGAATGAGGCACTGACCCACTTTTAACAATAAATAGGACTACCCAGTTAATTAGTCAATGAGCATTATCTCCTCTGTGCACTGAATGAGGCTGGTGTCCAGTGAGAAAGGAGCAAGAGAAGGTGGCCTCCATAGTCACTTTAAGACTACAAAATACTTCTGAATTAGGCAGGTGATTTTTGGCAATTACCACTTTCATATTCCTAACTTCAGAACTTTCTTAATATGACTTTGTGTCTTACTTCCTACATGCACAGAAATAAAACTTTCATTCCATCCACTTGTAAATCATACTGTAAACATCACAGGCCATCAGCAAGGTAAGGAATTTAGATACTAGCCTCTCAGTTCCTACATATATCAACTTCAGATTTTGAACGATTATTTTCCTTATTTTTTTCACAAATGCATCCCAAACCAAAGTTTAGAAGCGAGATTAGGCCCATTTCCTGGCTTTTCAACTTTAATTTCCCTGGCCTTTGTTTCTGGACTCTTTTTCCTAGCTAGTGTCCTTCAAGATCCACCAGTGGAAGCTTTTGCCCCCTCCAACAAGCAATGTGGCCTTCCCAGCAGGCAGCCACTGACAGCATCGTAGCGGGTTTCTCCATTCTTGGTGCCCCCACTCCTCAACTGGGTACAACTGCAGCAAGCATGTTCAATGGAAGCAAGTGTTTCAAATAATTTAACTGCTCAGCAGTATCAATTCCCAAGCACACAAAAATACTGAAGGTTTTTGCCTTAGATTCAGCGCTTAGGCAATTTTTTAAACTGTTTCTTAGAAGAGCAACCTTCATATAGGAGCTTTTACCTGCAAACTAAGTTATGCATCCTCTCCCCACGTCTGAATCCCCTAATCATTTTCTTTCCCCCAGGGAAAAGATAAGTTTCACACCAAACTCTGTCCAAACGAAAAATTAACAAAGATTGACTTATTGCTGCTGAATCCCTCCAACACATTTCTATTTAATAAAAAAAAAAAGGCAAGAGAGCCTTCAGCTTGAATAACTTAAGTTCAAGAAAAATCTGGAAGATTTTTAATAGAAAGCCTTATGCAGTAGTATATTAAAGGCTCACATTGAGAAGCTACCAACTACAGAGATAATACTCAGTGGCACAAGCTCACCACACCTGGCAAAACAACAACTGCAGAACTGCAGGACCCTGAAAGATTTATCAAGCAATAAAAACCTATGTACAGGGTGCTGAGCATGGTTGCATCTTAATTTCAGAAAAAATATGGTTGTGACCATTTAGTAGCTAAAGCATTTAATGTAAATAAATGCCATGTTTGTGTCAAAAATCAATAATGCAGCCAAGCTGAATATACTCATGTAAGAAGCACGGCTTTTCTCAAGAAGCATGTTTTCCTAGCCTGCCAAATGCTGCTTCACCTACAAAACAAATGGTTATTAAAATCACTTTACTGCAAGCTCCATCTAACTATTGGCCTGCACATCAGGGGAATGCAACACCAACCAGCAAGAGCAGTGCAGCTCTGCATGACACACAAGCTATCTGAACTCTCACCATTTGAAAAGGGGCTGCGCATGAGGGCTAGAAAACCTCAAAAAAAGATTCTGGGACAATTTCTGCTCACAATAGTAAATAACGTAGACACCTACCACAGAATCATAGTAACATTGAGGCTGGAAGGGATCTGGGGATCATCCAGCTCAATCCCCCTGCCAAGGCAGGATCACCTACACCAGGTTACACAGAAATCCGTCCAGGTGGGGTTTGAATGCTCCCAGACAGGGAGATTCCATAATCCCCCTGGGCAGCCTGTTCCAATGCTCTGCCACCCTCAATGTAAGGCAATTCTTCTCATGATGAAGTGAATCGCAATTTATAATTTTTTTTCGTAATTTTAACGTTATATTTTAACTGGAGCATTTCAACCTTCCAAGAGCCGTCACTCAATACAGGCTGTTCGGAAGAGCCCATCCAAGGGTACCGCTCGGGAAAGCGCTGCCTCCCTGCTCCCGGCCTGACTTCGGGCAGGGGATACCTGTGAACCTACACCAAGCCTAGTGGTAGAGGGACGGATGGACAGCTGCCCGGGAACCCCTTTAAAGCCACACAGGAGGAACCCCCTCCCACAAACACCTGCCCGCTCCTTCCCATCGGTGCGGGCCGGATCTCCTCTGGGCAGCCAGCCCAACCCCGTCCGCCCACCCGGGACGGCCGCAGCCGGGCAGGCGGCCCGGGGTCCCCCGCCACCACCATGGCTGTTGTTATTTGTTTCCGGCAGCACCGCGGCGTGTCGGGGATGAGGAACACCGCGCCGCCCGCCGCCCGCTCCCGGCAGCGCCCCTACCCCTACCCCACCGCACCGCACCCCCAGGCCGCCCCGCCGCACTCACTCGCCAGCCGCGGGCCATCCAGCCCCCCGCCGCCGCCACCGCCGCCGCCGCCTCCCGCCCCCAGCTCGGCTTTCTTAGGCCCCACCACCGCTGCCGCCGGGCCCGAGCTGGCCCCGTGAGCCGAGTAGCCCGGCCCGGCGGCGGCGGCGGGTGGGGGGATGCCGAGCGGGAGCCCGCCGAGGGGGGGTGCGGCGGGCCCCGGGCCGGCGGGGGCGGCGCCCGGCTCCTCATGCAGGAACTGGCACTCCTCGCCGTAGAAGCAGGTCTTGTCCTTGGCGTAGTAGCGGCAGAACTTCAGCTTCACGGCCCCGCCGCCGCCGCCGGCCCCCGCCCCGCCGGCCGCCGGACCCGCCACGCCGACCCCCGCCCCCGGCGGCGGCCCCACCACCGGCGACGGCGACGAGCAGGGCAGGCCGCTGCTGTTCATGGCAACCGCCCCGCCGCCGGGGTCGGCACCATGGGGAAGGGGGCGGGCAGGGGGAAGGGGCGCGGGGACCGCCGTCACCCCGGGTCCGGCTCCGGAAGGGGCAGGAGGAGGAGGAGGGGGCGACTCCGCGCCTCTTAAAGGGGCCGCGCGGCCCGGGGCGGCGGCGCCTCCTCCTCCTCAGCGGTCCCGGCGCTCGGGGTTGTTTATGCCATTTTCCTCTTCCTGAGCGGCCGCGCCTGCGCCGGCGCGGAGCATCCTGGGTAGCGCCGCCGGCCGGGCCGCGGAGGCGGAGGGGGAGCCGGTGCCGGGGGAAGGAAGGAGGGAGGGAGGGGTAGCGGCGGCGGCGGGACGCTCCGCTGGCGGCCGAGTGCCGTGGCCGGCGGGGCCGGGGCGGCGAGGGGCGCTAAGAGGCCGTGGCGGGAGTGTCAGGCGGCAGGTGACCCCCGGCCCCTGCCCCGGGGCCGCTCGGCTCTCAAGCGCTGTGCCGGGCTGGATCTCGAGCTTTCTCCCGCTTCGCGGGGTCCGGGTCAAGGCACCGGCCGTCCCCGCAGGATCTCCAGCGGTTTCCCTCCACAGAAGTTTCCCTTTCCTGCCATAAAACCACACGGCAGCCTGCTGGCCGTGCCGTGCCTGCTGGCATAACGGGAACGCGGCCAGAGGGATTCGCCTTCTCCCGGTGACGAGACGAAGTTCTCGACGAAGAAAATGCTTCACGTCTTTACCCCGGAGCTCGGAGAACTTCGTTACGTGAATTTTAGCTGACTGTCTTGCGATGCTACTCAAGATTTTAATTTTTTTCAATTTTTACTCAGTCAAGTTGTTGGCATAGCTCGTGGTGCTGAAATAGCTGAAATAGTGTGTATATATGTAGTTGAGAAAATATAAGTTAAAGTGTACTTGACATTATTTTGGTAAGAAAAACATTTACTGTAGAATTAAGATTACTTGTTGTCTATCATAGCCTTCTCTCTTATTAAAAATGAAAAGAAAATCAGGGCCTGCCTAGACGATGCTTTGACAGTTTGTGTGAAAAGAAATTTAAAAATAATGAGCGAGCTTGTCTCATTGGAACAAATCAAAATCTTTCTTCCTCAGATAGAGTGTTCAAAGGCCTTGAGAAATAAACGTGCCTTAAGCTGAAATCTCAAGATCAAAAATTTTGGACAGAAAACTAGAGAAAGGACAAGACTACAACAGTGTTAGACTTCAGTTTTAGACTGTATACCAAGAACACAGGGTGAGGATATAATCTCTCTGTCATTCCACACCAATTTTTCTGAAGGATTTTGCCTTAGATTCAGGGCTTGAGCAAACTTCTCTAAACTGTTTTTTAGAAAAGCATTCTTCATTATAGGAGCTTTTAGCTGCAAACTAAATTATTCATCCTCTCCCCAAGTCTGAATCCCCTAACCATTTTCTTTCACATAGAGAAAAACTTTTAGCTTCTTTCAACAGTATGGCAAAGAGCTCACAGCTTCTCTCTTCCTCCAAGCTTGAAAAGTAGGCCAAAGAATGGAAAGACCCTGTTGGTTTCTCCATTAAAGTCTGGGTGTCAGAGCTCAGACAAACAGCAGATTCCACGAGGGAGAGAGACCTCATTAATGCCCCAACCATGGGAAACATTTCACTCCCAATTTGCACCTTCTGAGATAACCAAAATCGGTTTGCTTTAGTGCACACATGGGTCCCAGCTGCTTTAGGTGAGGTGCCCTTAGTGCTGCTTGGTTGTGTGTCACTCAACCCCCTGGCATTAGTGTCATGCCTCAGAGGAGTGAAAACAAGGGCTTCCCTGCACTGTTCCAGCTACACATGGGTGCCTGCAGGTGACACTCCCTCAGCTGCTGCAGTGAAGAGAGAGTCTGGGAGTGCATTGTTTTCTCTCCCTTTGTCCTGCTGATTGGTGCCCAGGGAAAATGCCAGCAGATGGTGGAGGTCTCAGGCAGGGGTTTAGGGGAATGGGAGGTAGAAGGTGTTTCGTTGAGGTAATGCCAGGGGTAAGGGGGAGACAGGAACCCAATATCATTCTCTGCTTAAGCCTTACCATCAATAGTCTATTTATCACTTCTTATTCCAGGAATGATGTCCCTTGGAAAAATCCCTTCCCTCCCCAGAGGTCAGACTGGGTAGAAAAGTTGTGTGTACATGTGAGGTGGTTTGAAAGGGAGGCACAAAAATGTTAGTAAGGGAGAAGAAAAATCTCAGCTTTCACCCAGAGTTTTCCCAAGATCTGTGGGCCCTTTGTCTGGAGCGTTAGTATTGTGGATTTAATGGTATCAAATTATCTTACAAGAGATTTGATGATACACATAGGGTAATGCCTTTTCTGGGTAAACTGGTTGAACATGAAGTTTATTCTTCCAAGCAAAGACTTGAGATGCATAGCCACTCCCATTGCTGAAGTGTATTCTAACCTGTGTTTTCAGCCTTGTGAATCTGCTTTTCCCACAGCTCTTTTGCTGATCTCTGCATATGTCTAATATTACATGTGCACGGTGAGGTTAGGAACAAGGACACAAACGGGCTTGTGTACGCACGACCCACATTTATTCTATCTGCGTGCTGTAGCTCAGGTTCAAAACATTCCTACTGGACATGGGAAGAGCTGAGATAGTGAACTGGGTAGTAGTGCATGATCCTGCCAGCCTGAGTGCCCACCTAGCAATGAGGTGTGCAGCGTGGTGCCAGGAATGCTGGGGTTCTCCCCCACCAAAGTCAGCCTAAGTACTGTACCTCAGCCACTAAGCAGCAAACCAGCTTGGAAATGTCCCTCACCTTTTCTACATTGTCTTGTCCAGTAGAGCAGAACCAAAAATGGGAAGAGGCTCAGGCACCTCTTTTTGTGACTCTGGCAAGCTTTCATCTCTCCTGTCCCTTCATTTCTGTTCACTGAATACAAGGACGTGGTCTGAAGACTGACCAGCAGGAAGTGAATGTCCATATGGGAGCCTGACATCTTCTCATGAATCATGTCTTCTCCAGATTCTGATTTTTATTGCCTGTTCTTGCTGGTCAGCCAGAGTGCTGAGGAGGCCCACAGACCATTCTCTGTCTGCTTCAGCTTGCTCCCCTGCTTCCTGTAGTGCATGGGGATGTAGTATGCATTCCTGCAAAGGAGTGATTGATTATGTTATTTTTTTCACAAAACTAGGTCCCCGATCATCGCAGCTCACACCTCTGTGGAGAGTGTTGCTGTACTTTGCATGAAATTCAGGAAGCAAGAGGAAGGAGAAAGAGATAGATACCCCTGGGTCTTGTCCCACTTTGTAGTTAAGTGATAACTGTGGTGTGCTTTTTGACCCAGAAAGGGGGAAATACCGCTGTATGCATGCCTGCAGCCATGGCCAAGTGACAGAGTTTGTATGAGCTGTGCCAGAAAGGCAGAACCAAACATTAGGAGATGAAAAATCGGGGGGGGGGGGGGGGGAATCCTTGGAAAGGAAACATCTGCCAAGAGCTCTTTTTTTCCAGCCAAATCAGCTTGCAAGTGCCAAGCAGCTCCCCCCTAACATTTCAACCACTCTTGAGAAAATAATGTTTGCTATTGAGAGTGACAGTTTCTCTTTGTGTCAACCCAGAATTAACATGTTTATTAAATCATGTGGAAACAGATCCTTAAGTGCAGGCTGGCATCAGATAATGCAAATGAATAACAATACTTTTAAAAGGGAAAGAGTTACTGTAGCTGACTGGTTTTTTAAGGTATAGGCAAGACAAGTTTTGTAGTTAGGAATCTTGTTTAACCAACCAAGTAGTTGAAAAAAGTAATGTGTGAACACTGGGTTTTTTCCAGTAGAATCAGCTGGGTCTATTAGAAGATACTATCTCTACTATAAAACTGGCCCTAGTATTACTGAAACAGATCAAAGGAAATAATACTTCTAAACAAAGTTTTCACATAATCTGAATTTAACTTTTAAAGTCTACTGTTATAGTATATAATTAAGGGAAAAACCAGATGTGATCAGGGTCCACAGAAATATTAGATGAGAATTTAATGTTTATGAATTTTTCATAATTGCTAATAATTCATATTTTTTTCAAATAAAACATGATACTTCAGGCTATGCACCAGCTACTGTCTGAAGTCAGAGGGAGATTGCCACTCTTGAGCAGATTATTCCACAAAATTAGGGAGTTTTTTATCTGCCTTTGAAATATTTGAGAATTACTAATATGGCAGTCAGGACATTGGACTGCATGCACTGACCTGCTGTGGCAATACCCATGGATCCCTAACTGGGCAGTTGTCTTTACTAACTATCTGGAAGAAACCAAGTGTTTCTCCCAACCAGACTCCTATTCATGTGTAAAAAAAAATTCACTTCAACTCAGTGAAGTTTTGAATTCAAATTAAGTCACAAACCAGCAGTTGACCCTGAAGTGCTCTTCTAGCACCAACATTAATAATGTATGCTAACACTTATATTAATAATGTACGGGGGGGAGGTCTTAGCCCTAAGCTAAAATTAAAATTAATAGGAGCACTAAAATATAAGTCTAGTTTCACTGTGCTGGTGTGGCTTAGCTAGAGAATGCTCCACTGGCATAGGCTTTATCTACCTGTTGCAGTGAAGGCCAACCAGGATGTGACATAAGATGGCTAAAATACTTGATAACAACAGAAACGATTTTCTCATGGTGGAAAAAAGCCCTGCTCACTCAAAGAATGCTTTACTGTCATATACATGTGTATGATACATTCATTGAATCCTTTCAGACCCCAGTCCAGCATCTTTAGGAATAAGTTAATATGGCAGAATTTATAAATATGCTTTGGCTTAGTCCAGTAGATGTGAACTGTCCTAGCTGGTTCTTACACAGAAGCTTTTACACTGAAAACCTGACATATACATTAAGGCTTCTGATACCAGATCAGCTGAATCACCAGCAACAGATTTGCATTACTAAACAATAGTTTCTCCTTATCAGGATCACAAAAAAGCAAAATGTCTTCAATGGAATCCTAGCAGCTACCAGTGCTGAGTGCATCAGGTGGAAGAGAAAACAAAGCACTTGGGTCACTTGCCAGTTTTAAATCAGAGGACAAGGATCCACTTGCCTGGTAGATATGTAAGTGTTTAGACAGGTCTTTGCCAGACTACCCTACTGACAGTGAGCACTCGGTGGCTGGGATAGATGACTGTTCTTTTCAGAACAGAAGTGCAAACTGTCTACCCCTGTTTTCTGAGGGCAAAACCTTTATATATGTCTAGGGTTGAAAGGGGTACAGGAAAGTACAAAACACATAATTGGTAAAGATGTTGAACTGATTTGGTCCCAAAACTGATCCCTCAGGAACACCCCTTGTCACTGCTCTCCACTTGGATGTGAAGCCACTGACCACAATTCCTTGAGTGTAACCATGCAGCCAATTCCTTGTCCACCAATTGGTGCCTCTGTCAAATTCATGTCTGTCCAGCTTAGACACAAAGTTTCATGCAGGACAGTGGCCAATTCTTTACATAAGTCCAGGTAAATGGTGTCAGTCGCTCTTCCCTCACACACCAAAGCTGTAACCTCATCATAGAAGGCCACCAGATTTGTCAGGTGTCATTTGCCCTTAGTGAAGTCATTTTGGCTGTCACCAATCACCTCCTTATTTTCCATGTGCCTTCTAATAGTTTCTAGGGGAATCTGCTCTGTGATCTTGACAGACACCGAGGCTGACTACTGGTCTTCAGTTCCTTAGGTCTTTTTTTTTTTTCCTAAAGATGATAAGGGATTGGGGTATCTGGTAAGGGATTGGGAGTGAAATGGCTGGGACTGTTTAGCCTGTAGAAGAGAAGGCTCAGAGGAAACCTTATCAATGTGTACAAATATCTGATGGGGGAGCCAGACTCATTTCAGTGACAGGACCAGATGCAATGTGCAC
The DNA here is from genome assembly GCF_023055355.1 of Agelaius tricolor. Lineage (NCBI taxonomy): Eukaryota > Metazoa > Chordata > Aves > Passeriformes > Icteridae > Agelaius > Agelaius tricolor. The sequence continues at coordinate 2,240,770 of NW_027269269.1, forward strand.
AAACTGTAACAGGGGAAGTTCACTCTGAATATCAGGAAACATTTTTATACTGTGAGGTGTTTAAGTGCTGAATAGATTGCCAGGAAAAGTTGCGGGCTCTCCATCCCTGTTGATATTTCAAACTGTACTGGATGTGCTCTGGGGCAGCCTGTAGTAGCTGATCACATTTTGAGTATAGCACTGGACTAGGCAGTCTTCAGAGGTGTCTTAAAACCTCATTCATGCTGAGGGACTGTCTATCAGCACAGGCTGTGGGAAAAAAAGGGGCAACCTGCCAGTCAAAAAAGCTTGTTTCCAGCATGGTATTTTCCTGTTTGCATCGATTTCTTTAATGCCCGTGGAATCCTTTGCTTCCTTCTCCCATTTTTGCATCCTTGCAAATGTGTACCTCCCTAATTTTCATATCATTTCAGCTCCTGCCTTTGCACTGCAAAACACACAAATTTGTGTTGAGCACCACAGTACAATGCCATTGACTCAGTCAGTGTGTCTGAGGCAGTCTTGTGAGAGATCATGCATTCATATCCATGAACAATGCTGGCCTCTGTGCCCCATTGCCTCTGCAGTTACCTTCAGGATGTTTTATTATATCTTCTTTTAGCTATGGTATGTCTGTCTAGTTCTGATTCATCTACATTTTTATTTTGACTTCCCTAATGCAGAAGGTATTTTATTATTGATACCAGGCAGGTACCAATAAAAAATCTAAATATAATCTCTGAGGTGTTTCTGAGAACACTTTACCAGCACTGAGTTTATTTACTTAGGGATTCTTTTTATCCAGCTTCTGAACAATTCTGCTATTGTTCAGAACCTGGATAAAAGAATTGTTCAGAACCTGGATAACAATGAATGCTTAGCCTTTGGCAAGTAAAAATAACAACTGAATGAACAAAAAATATAGCATTATATATAAAATATAACAGCTGAGCAAATGATAAACATCCCCTGGTCTGTCCTGACAGATCATAGGGGAGATGCTCAAGCTTAATCCTTAGAAGTGGATGCGGTTTCTGCCTGGTGACTGTGATGCACAGCTGTGCAAGACAGGGAGTTCTGTCTGCCCCTCTGCAGTGTCCTGTTCTGGTACAAATCAGTGGGGCTTGCTGGCACCAGCAAGTTCAGCTACACCTGGGCACACCAGCAATCTGGAGCCGATGAGGAGGCTGCTCCTGAAGCACTACGCTCCAAGGAAGGTGGCAGGCAGGGACAGGCTGAGGGCAGAGGGATTCTGCCTCTACAGGCTCGTGTCTGAGCCTGGAGGCCTTTGTTTTTATCCCCTAGACAAGCAATCTGTGTAACAGCTTCAGAACAGCTGTGGCTCACTTTGAACATTGCTGCAAGCAGTGCTAGTTCCCTGTTCCCCCTGGTCTAAGCACAGCCGCATGCCACAAGCCCACTCCCTGCCCAGGTGGCAGCCCCCAGGATCTCGGAGGTGACAGCAGCAGGTCCTCTGTCACCAGCAGAGCAAGTGCTCACCAAGCATGGGAAACCTCCCTCAGCCTGCCACGGCAAATGTGGCAGGGTATTCCCATGGCGTTGCACTAACTTCATTTGGATTTTTTTTTGAGTTCTTCAGCTTTCGCAAAACACTTGCTCTTCCCCTCATCAGGACTTGTAGAATTTATGCTTACTGCCAGCATGTGAAAGCAGAAATTGTAACTGCTTCAAAAATAAGAGTTGAAGTGAGACAACACAAATTTACAGGAGAAAATATGTTTTAGTAAGTACAAGCAAAGGACTCGAGACTGAGCAGCTGAAGTGGAGGCAGTTGCTCAGCTTGGTGGAGGCATCCTCTGACAGAAGGAAGATGCTCCCTGATCCCCAGTGAGGCCCCTCTTCTCCACGTCCCACAGCCGTTTCCTTGTGGCTCAGGTCTCGAGCCCTCTCTTTTGAAGAAGTGGTTGCACTGTGGGCAGTGACAAGCACCCTTAAGGCAACCACCTGCAGGCTCAGTTTCACTTGTGGGGCCAGGGCACTGCAGGGCACCACCAGCCATGACAGCGAGTTGGCCCCAGAGCTGCTCCACTGGAACTCCATTTCAGCTCGCAGGTGAGGTCTTCTCATCACACCCCTCAGCCCCTTTCCTCTCCATTTCCCACTCTCACTGCATGCCTTCACATCTTTCTTTCACCTTTTATTTCTTTTTCTCTCGAATCTTTTATTTTCTGTCTCATCTTTCTTCTCTCACCTGGAGATGCTCTTCTTCCTCCCATCACCCTAATCTCTCCCAGCCCAGCCTGCTTTTGCTCTTACTGCATCTGACACATTTGTGCTCAAGGCAAAAAGTATTTAAATTACTGGGGTTTTTGTTCTCTTTCTTCTGATGTAAATGTATTTCCTGCTGTTAGTGCTAGCTTGACCCGAACACTTTAAATCATATACCAGCAATTTCCCACATAAATAATCTGTAAATCAGATACCTTAGTAGAGCGAAATATAATGATGCATCATTGTCTTATCAGGTTTTTTTGTTGTTGTTTAATGATCTAAATAGAAGACGGCATGATATTAATATATAGAAAGTACCTTTGCTTATTGTTTGACTGAGAAGTTTTGGAATTTAAAGCTTGTTTTCCACTACTGAAAATCAGCCCAGAATTAACGGTTAAGAAAAAAGGAAATAGCATTTGTTTCCATCTCAAATGCGTGAAACTGTTTTTCTCTAAAATTGATGGCTTGCTCCTATCAAAAATGATCTTGCTGATTCAAAATCCATGACTGAGTTCATGTTTTTTCTCCTGATTGATATAGTGCTGGTGCATACCTGAGAAGGTTTTTTAACAACCTATGGTCCATTTTCAGCTCCATATACAGAGATAATAATATTTACTTCAAAGAGCAATTGTTAGATATTATTCATTCATGGTTGAAAGTCTACGTGAGCTATTTGAAAAGAAGGTGGAGTAAAAATGAAAATAAATAATTTATGATCTCTTGCTTTGCATGACTACGGATACCACTAAGCAAACCCTGTCAAAGAGGGCTTTCTGTGTTTTCTTCTTGACTGGGCTTTGCTACTTTTGCAGGCTGCCTAACAAAATAAATAAAAGTTACTAGCATCTCGGATGTGATGGTGCCCAAAGAGCCCTGTCAACATGGCTAAGAGACAGTTCTGCAGAGAGAGCAAAAGGGGTGAGAGCCCCAGGATATGATTATCCTCTAGGAGGACTGGTGTTCTTTCTGCTGAGATATTATTTAGTCAAGGCAAGGTGTACAGGGAGGCAGTGTTTCTTCTCATAAGGCTGGCTATTATATGGAAAAAAATGCAAATGCCTTTGGACATACAAAACAGGATCTGAAGCATCAGAGACAGACTTGACAGCAAAAATCCTGATATTTGCTAGTTCCATGCATGTCTCTAACAGATCACTCTTAAAAACAATTTTGATGTAAATAATGTGAAGCATTTAATGAATTATATATACTTTCTTAAAAATGCCTGTGTTCCCTTTAAGAATCTGTGTCTGGAGATAAGACTGAGTAATAAATCGTGTAGACAACAGATGGTATCCGTATGATGAACCAGTGTAATCAGAAATGGCAACACTTAACCAGCAAAGGAAAGCTAAAGAATAATAACACCTGTAGGGAAATCTCCACAATATCTTTAGACTTAAGTCAGCAGGTCAATCTTAAAATTACAGTCTCAGAACTGCAAAAGTTTCAAGAAAGAACAAGCATCTTGCCTGTGTTACTTACTGCAAATAAATGCTCCCCAGCAGCAAGGAATTTAATCCCAAGAACTTCAGAAAACAATATACACAATACAATATATATGTAAATAGAGCTATATACATTAAAAGGACCATTCCAGTTTCTCATCTTACATTCTTCTGGTCATCCCAAACAAGAGTTTGTGGCTAAAGGGAATGTTATCTAGCATACAATTAGCCTTGCATTAGTGGATGAGGTAGGAGCATGGATGGGGCCTGGGAACAGAGGCAGTAGTAGTTTCATGTTTTGCAAATTGGAGAATTTTGTAAAAAACTTTCAGTGACCTTTCTCATCAGAGGAAGTTTTCCACTGACAACCACTCCTGCTCCCTTTTTTTTTAATTGTACCCCTTTCTTACTGAGAGAAGTTCGTGAAACCCAGTTTCAGGGCACCTGAGAGAAATGAAAATGTGAGAAGCTGCCTAAGATCTCCTGTGACTGGCAAATGAGAGTAAATTGTAGATGAGCAAGGACTCCAAACTCAGATCCCAACAAAGTCCAGATTAGATTATGGTGTGTCTGACTGCACAAAAATTATACGGCAGTACTATTGAAAATTCCCTCACAGAATATACAAGTGTCCATTAAATTCCTATGGCAGAGATCCTGGAAAATATGAGATGGGCCAGCATGTTTCTTTTGGAGGAGAATCCAGATATGTGTGGGACCCAGCCACCTGCAGGATCTGTTCAGCTCCCAGCAATACACTGATTTCTTTCCAACAAAACAGCTGACAAACATTCCAGAGCAAGTTCAGGCACTGAGCGCTGCCACTGGCAGGAAGGTGAAATCAATGAGCACCCCAGGGGGAATCAAGTTTGATCTTGTCTCTTTTCCAAAACATGCAAAAACTTGGGTGCAAGCTGGTTGTGAATGTTGGATAAGGCCAGTACATGGTTTGCTCACTCAGGGAAACTGTTTGGCCCAGCAGACCACATATTCATGGTCATCCATCACCATATATTTCATGGATCAGAAGATAAGGTATCACTTCTGAAGATTCCTGAAGGTGAAAGGACTGTGCAGAAAAACAGTTGTTTTCCAATGGAAGTAAATGCAACTTAAAACTATGGGTGCTCTGTTTCTTTTGAGGTTTGGAGCCATTTGCTCTTCCCCTTCTTTTCTTCAGAAAATTCCTCTGGTTACCCATATTCCAAGGTACTGAGAGGCAGAAAGATGCCCAGAGTGCAGCCCGACTTCCAGGGCTGTCCCCACATCTCTGCCCAGTGTTGGGTGTGTTCTGCTGCTGTGGCTGCTCAGCAGAGGCAGGTTTGTCAGCAGAGCAGAGCTGTGGGCATCCTGTCCTGCTGCAGGAGCCCCTCCCATAATGCCCCCCAAAATAATATGGCATGGAGCACCTCTTGTTCACAGGCTTCTGAAAATGTATCTCTCAAAATACCTGAGACTTCATGAAACTCACATTTCAGCTGAGAAGCTGGTTTAGATCACTGGGTTGATTTAGATTTTCTAAAAATCTTCCTTTAAAACTGCTGAAAAAAATGTGCAGGGCAAACAGACAGAAAAGCTAGCTTATTGCCTGGATATTTGGCTCTGTTACTGTTGTAAAAGACAGTATTTGCTCCTTTGGCAGTAGATAAAATTTCTAATGTGTGAGATGCAAGGGCTAGCTTGAAAAGTGATTTATTCTTACAACATGATCTATAAGGAATATGTTGGATTTTACATTTGTACAACTGCTTTGGAATTAAAAATATTTTTAACCCTAACCTCCCAATGAGACAAATAAGAACAACTAGAATTTATTTTGTTAATTTTTACCATATTTAGTTCCAAATAGCAACTGTGATTTTTTTTCAAATATCTCAGATTTATTTTTGTCTTTTCTTATTTTGCAACAAAATTCTTCTCTCCCACTCTCCCTCTTTCTGTCCATTCTTCCTCCGTACACATCTCAGTCCCTCTGTGTTCCCTCCTCATTCCCTCTTCCAGGAAAGTAAGGACAGTATCATCAAGTCAATTATAGAAACTTGTTTTCATTTAAAAGGGAAGTTTTACCATACTAGGATGACAGTTCTTTATCTGACACCTTCTGTTTTCATTTCTGTTTCAGGCAGACCTTTTTCTCCTTCTTGAGTTTGTGTGAGGACTCTTATACCTTTACCCTTAGATACTTAAGTTAAAGTAGCCTTTGCTTGAAAGAAGTTAATAATTCCACTAATGTCAGTAGAAGTGCTACAGTGTGCTGGGTAATGAGCTGGAGTACTTGAACACAGAGCAGTTAGAAAAAAAAAGAAAAAGGGTTAAAGCAAACTTACTTATGTCATTAGATGAGATGGATCTGTTTACCTTACTTCAGGGTTGTCTATCCAGCTCCTTAATAGCACAAACATGCCATTCCCATGAGCAAACATCCTCTAGAGAACAGTTAAGGATAAAGACAGCCCAGTGCCACTTTCTGATTTGTGGGAGGCCTCTGTGGTGGCGTCACACCAGTGCTTCTTTGCCCACAAAGTTGTGCAGTCATTCACACAATCACAGCAGGGTTGAGGAAGTGACCTCTGGAGGTCATTTGGTCCAACCCCGCTGCTCAAGCAGAGCTTCTTAAGGCAGCTGCTTAGGATCCTGTCCAGGTAGCATTTTGATACCTCTCAGGGTGGAGACCACCATCTCTCTGGACAATGTGTGTCCATGTTTGGTCACCCATATGGTGGAAAAGTCTGTGCTCATTGCCTGGGTGTCACTGGGCACAACCAAGGAGAGCCTGGCTCCATCCTATCTGCACACTCCCTTCAGGTGTTTGTGCCTCTGAACTTTCTCTTCCCTGTGCTGAACAGTCCCTGTTCTCTCAGCCTTTCCTCATAGGAGAGATGTTCCTATCCCATAATCATCTTTGTAGCACTCCACTGCACTTTCTCCAGTGTGCCCATGTCTCTCTTTCACTGGGAAGCCCACAGCTTGGCACAGGACTCCAGGTGTGTCCTTGACAGTGCTGAGTAGAGGCAAAGGATCTCTGTCTGCTGGCAAAACTCCTCCTAATGTGGCTCATTGTTCACCACACTTAGTGGGGTGGAAAGGTGATGTGGGAGCCAAGAAGAAGCTCCCTTGAGAGGACGGAAGATGTGGACAAGAAGCAGAAGAAGAACCAGCCACAGCATAGGCTCTTCCTCAGAGAGGTTGCCATGGTAGCTGAGGTTCACTGTATTTTCAGCCACTTTTCAGCCACTTCCTAAAACACGGTGTCCTCAAAAGTCCCAGTTATTCTTTGCAAACTGAATCACAAGTGGCTGGATCACCCAAAATGTGGCTAAAACAGCAGGGATTTCAGCGAGGTTCCTGTGAGCACCAGCCTGAGCAAACTAGGTTGCTATTCTTCTTAATGAATGCTGAAATCACTATTTTTATCACAAGACATGGTTTGGATATCAGTCTGCAATAAGTTCTGTGGCAAAATTAATCAATAACACTGGATATGTACTAGTATCATGACAAAAATACTCCTGGACTTCCTCTCATTGTGAGCTGATTGTTGCTACATAAGGCACTGAATCTGATATACCTATAAGTAATCAGTAAAACCAGGAGTATCTGCTGACTCACAGCTGCCTGTTCTTTGGAGTAAGTTTTTGTCTGGTTTTCCAACAGAGGAGTGTAAAATATATACCCTATGTGATACCTTATTTGAAAGCTTCAGCCATTTCAATTATTCTTTGATAAAATCTCTGTGTAATTTACAAGTTGTGTGTAATGAGCCATAGGCTGGGCTGCTGACTGTCCTCCTCTAAGAAGACAGGTATTAGCACTGAAAAGCATATTTTTATCCAAAAGATGAAGTTTGCTGGAATCTGTACCAAAATTGAAAACAGTGACCAAGTTATTAGGTATTTCTTTAAAAAAACAAACAAAAAAAAAAACAAACAAAAAAAAACCAAAAACAAACAAAAAACCCACAAAAACAAAACAACAACAAAAAAAAAAAAAAACATGAAAGAGCAAATTTCTTGCAGCTGTTTTCATCTGGGACCTGAAAGTGGAGGGTTGATGAAAAGATGAGGAAAATTTAAAATACAGAGTTTTAAACAGAATGGACAGAGTTTTCCCTGTTGCTTGTGTCACGCTCTATTGAAGTAGGTGGGTCTTGGCTGTAGTTTTCTGAGGCAGATTGAGGAAACTTCTCTGTTTCTCATATGTTGAAGAAGATCTTCTAGATTAAGGCATAGATTAAATTTGGGAGAACTAGGGAAGCAAACTTCTTAGGAGAGGCAGTGTGATTTTGCTACAGAAACTGACATGGATGTTATCAACCAGCAAAACCCTTTGCTGAGACTTGCACTGGATGCATAGAAATGGTCTACTCACTGTGACAAGTTCTAGTTTAATATACCTTCTGAAGAAATCATTTTGAATCCACTTTAATAAACAGGGGTACAACCTACATGAAGGTGTTCTTCTGAGAAAAATTTTACTTTATGAGTTATTCTTATGAAAAGAAAACCCAATTTTTTTTTCTATTTTTTTTTTTCAAAATCAGAGAATCATAGAATCACTTAGATTGGAAAAGACCTATAAAATCATCAAGTCCAAGCATTAATCCAGCACTGCCAAGTTCACTACTAAATCATGGCCCGAAGTGCTACATTTGTAGGTCTTTTAAATACCTCCAAGGATAGTGACTCAACCACTTCCCTGGGCATCCTGCTCCAACACATGACCAACCTTTCTTGAAGAAATTGTTCCTGATATCCAATCTAAACTTCCCTTGACATAATTTGAGTCCATTTCCTCTCATCCTCTGAATTTTCACCTAGGAGAAGAGGCTGATCCTCAGCTCATCACACTTTCTTCAATGTAGTTGTAGAGAGCAATAAGGTCCGCCATTAGCCTTCTTTCCTCCAGGCTGAACTCCCGCAGCTGCTCCTCATCAGACTTGTGTTCCGGACACTTCCCTAAGTTTCTGAAGTGTTTTTAAGCTTTCTGTCTTTCAATTAAAAAAAACCAGAACATGTTTGCTGGAGATGCCATGAAAAAAAAAAAAAAAAGAGAATAAAGTCAGTCATCAGCGATTTAACTAATGCATGAAAGAATTTACAAGGCCCTTCTGTGTCACGTTAAGAACATAAAAAGCGTAGCGTCTCCTCTGCAGTCACCCAGGAGCCGGAGCTGGGCGCGTTAGGGGTGGGCGCCGCGCCCGTATCCCGCCGGCATTGCCGCGGGAGCGCCGGGATGCGCGGGGCGGCCGCGCGGGGCCGCAGCGCCCCCTGCCGCCCGCACGCCCCGCCGCCGCTGCTGCGTGCCCGTGCCCGTGCCCTCCCTACACCTCGCTGGTATCCCTTCAATCCCAGGGGCAGTCAACTTCATTGCTACAGCAATCAACGTAAAACCTCCTGCCCTCTCACAATAGCAAACCCCCCTATTCGTCTGATCAGTCCTAATTAGCGCAGTACTCCTACTCCTGTCCCTTCCAGTCCTTGCCGCAGGAATCGCAATACTCCTTACAGACCGTAACCTCAACACCCCATTCTTCGACCCTGCAGGAGGAGGAGACCCCGTTCTATACCAAGACATTTTCTGATTCTTCGGTCACTGTCCTTTTCTGGTTCACGGACACTGTCCGGGCAAACAGCGTGGGCTGCCAGCGCCTGCGCGGGTGGCGGAGGTTGGAGAGGAGCCGGGAGGGCGGGGGAGGCCGTGGTGGCAGATGCAGGTGGAAAAATAATCCGCGCTAAGGGCTGCAGGCCATGGCGAACCAGGTGACAGAAACATTCCAGGATGTTGTATAGTGTCAGTGTTGGACCCCATTATTCTTTTCTGACTCAGTATACAGACCCAAATTGAGCACTTTTTGAAGCTACACGACCTCCCCTGCTCCACTTTCTCTCTTCTGTCTTGCTCAGTGGTTAAAGTCTAGAGATTCTTGTCCCCTCTCTCTAAACCCTCCACACAGAGCCATCACACTCTATAGGATTCTTTCCACCTCAAATCTCAATCATGCTTGAACACGACTGTGAATAATTAAATCAATTCACGTGACATTTATTGTAACTGACTGGTAAGACCAGATAAATGACTGCTCCTGACCCAGGCATACCCCAGGCAGTGTTCCAACAGCTGGTCACAATTAGCATGAGCTGCAGCTGAGGCATCTTGTCACCCACCTTGCTTGTTAAACCCTGTTCTAACATGGTTATTATTCCAAAACACAGAGCAACACTTCTGGCCCTACCATCATACAAAAGTGAACTCACAAGGTGCATATTTTTCTGAGCTGGGAGTTATTTAAGCTGAAAGAGCAAAGATGCTGAGGAAAGAAGATATGCGAAAAAGATGAGGAAGGATAAAAGTTAAGTTTGATGGGAGAGAAATTAGATATGGTTAAAAGGTGGGAACTAGTTTAAGATCAGTTCTTTTTACCTGTCCTGCCTCACTCTGATTTTTAGCATATTTGTATTGAGTACAATTCTCACTTCAGGATCCACCACTCTGGGGGTGATTTGAGAAAAAGGCTACCACATGCAAAAGTGGAGGTTTTAAAGAGTTAATGAATGAATATTAAGCTCATCCATGAGCTTAATACCACTACTTTGAAAACTTTTTTCTGTCAAGTCATGACAGACATAACAGTTTTCCTGAAAGAAAGGGTCTATCTACCTCTCCTGATCACAAAGAAAATTTTGGAAAGTTAATCCAGAGTCACACTCAGAGGACATAGTCAGAAACCAAAGAAGACCCAAATCATAGTTTGCTTTATGTAAATCTTCTGAGCTGTAAAGCAGAGTGGAAGATTGTTCTATGTCTAGGGAAGGCCTGGCTGCTATGTAAAATATTAAGCACCCTGAGCTGAATACAAATACAAGATGCATCCCTTGGTATGAAGAGAAAGGTTTTCATCTTTCACAGTTCTCCAGTTTCCAAGCTATTGTCTTTCTAGTTAACTCAGACTTTCAGCGTATTTTGGAGTGGTTTTCCCAGTCTTCCAAAGGCTACTTTTGTCACCTCCCATTTGAAAATAAACTTTTGGAAGCAGTTGCATTCATCTGATAGCTGAACTAGCTTCTTGGTCTGGTATCTGTTCAATAGATTCAGACCTTTCTTGTCAGCACCATAACTCATAAGCTCCCTTTTTGCGTTTTACAGGCATTGCCCCAAGTATGAGCCAACACATCTTGTTGAAGTCTTGGCTCTGTCTATGGCAGCTAGATGTTTGTCTGACTGCAGTGAGAACAAGATTTCTCCTACTGCTTTTATTTTTGTATAACCTATAAAAAGATAATGAAGATGGAAAGCAGGCATAAACAAACATTGTTCAGAGGCAGCAATTTATTTTCATTTCAGCTTCACTCTAGTTCAGCAATAGACAATATGATTATGCATGCTACATATTTTATATTCTTTACCCTGTGCTTTCAGTCTCTGCAGTTCTTAATTTGGGTTTTCAGGAGGATGGCTGATGTGCAGACCATAACAGCAGCCCTTGAGGAGGCCATGTAGAAGCTGAAAGATCAAGATGGCAAATCAGAACATTACCATTTTCCCAGTGGTTTTTTTTTCTTGATTTTACTTTTTCTGAAAGGCTCATTCATGCTCTGATTTTCTATTTTTTTCAAGACCTACACAAATTTAGGCCACTCAATATCATATAAATACTTCTTACTATCATATTACTCATTTGTTTCTCACTGTAAAGCATCTGGAATCATGTCAGGTTCAAAACATCCTTCCTTACCCTAAAATCCTTCACAGGAATAAAGGTACACCACAGAAGTGGCAAGCTGTTGCAGCTTACATGAAGAGGAGTCACATTTTTACTTACACATGAGGGTGTCAGGGTGCTCACTGCTTCCAGCATAGTCTCTCATATCATCCTGTACAGATGCAGTTCCAGCTCATCAGACACTTTGTTTGCATGTCTCACTCACAGTCTGGTTGCTACAGCTGTCTAACTTTTGGCTGCAAATCTGCTCCCTGTTGGTGTTTCAATACACCCTTCCTTTTTCTGCTCTGGCCTTAGGACTCCCTCTGACAAGGCAGCATGAGCAAAATAGAGTAATTCCACATTGGGATACAGGGACTTAGCTTGTACAATCAGAAGTCAAAATTCAGAAATCAGAAACATAAAGCAAGGGAATACTCAGCACACCAAATGAGTTGAGATTTTGAGGTCATATTTTCAGGTGGTTTTTGCTGGTGTGTTTTAGAAACCAGAGGACAGGTGGGTTTCCATCAGCTAAATCCCTGGCCATGAGCGAGGTGAATAGTCTCTGCTTTGAAAAGGGTGAAAGAATCAGCCAACAAACCAACAGAAGTGGAGAATGCTAAGCAGAGAAGGACCTGGTGAAAGGCTAGAGAGGGAGCTAGAAACCTGAGTTGCACCGAGGGAAGGAATTCGGCATGCTTGAATTGTAGGTATTTGTAGGTATAGATACCTAATGCATAGCTGCCTTTCAGCTGCCCGCTGGCACTCGGTCTCAAGGAGTGCCATTATTATTTTTATAGCCAAAGGATGGAGATACATGTCTCCACAAAGAGACCATGTTCATCCTTCTTAGGGATAACACACAGGGTTTTACTCAGACATCTGCAAAACAGCCCATTGCCTGTGCATGCTGCAGAAAGGCAGCAACCAAAATGAAGTGTATGTTGTGTGCCTGAATGAGAAAGACTCAGCCTTAATACACTTTGGCAAGGAGAAGAGGTTGTCAAAGTGTTGCCAGCTCAGAGCTCAGACAGTTCCAGAAGATACAAATGGCAAGGAGGAGATGGCAACAACTCTAACTCGTTTTTTCCCGCTTCCAGTTTTGCTCCTTCATTGCCTGCAGAAAGACACTCATCACATTCATCCTTCAAGTACTTTGTGATATATTTACTTTCTTTCCTTCTTTCAATTCTGCACCTAGCTTTGTGTGCAACCGTCTCAGGAACTGAGGGGGAAAAAAAAAGAAAACAAAGCAAAACACCAAGGCCTGAAGGCAGAAATATTTCAGGTTGCCAGGAGAAATATGTTATTTTATGATTCACTGCTTATTTGTACTGCTGATGGCTGGCTTTAGGGAATTAATGGAAATCAGACACGTTTCACCCAGCCAGCTGTACAGTCTTCCTTCTGCTTGGTGTAGTGGTGGGTACGTGGTTACTGTAGCTCCTTTAAAGCTGAAAGGAGACCTTTCAAGCTGCAGTCCTGCAGAAAGGCTTATAGGAAGCATTCTGGAGAGATGATGCCTTTGAGGCATCAGAAGCTTTCCCACACTGCTCTTTACACATAAGGATAAAGGACTTCTGCTACTTGAGGCATCCACAATTACTCTCAGCAGCCTCATTCAGTGCCTCAACAACTTCCTAATGAGGAATGTCTTCCTAATATTTAATCTAAACCTGCCCTCTTTCAGTTGAAACATTCCCCCTTGCCCCTGTAGAACATCCCCCTCCAGCTCTCTTCTAGCCCCCTTCAGGTGCCTGCAAGGTGCTGAAGGGCAGCCTTCTCTTCTCCAGGCTAAACAGCCCCAAATCTCTCAGCCTGCCTCCATAGGAGATAATCTTTGATAATCCTTTGATAAGCGTTGTGGCCCTCCTCTGGACATGCTCCAATGACTCCATGTCCTTCTGTGCCCCAGCCCTGAACACAGCACTGTGAGTGGGGGTCTCACAAGAGCAGAGCAGAGGGTCAAAATCCCCTCCCTGCCTGCTGCCCATGCTGCTTTTGATACACCCCAGGATGAAGTTGGCTCTCTGTACTGCAAGTGTACACTGCCAGCTCATGTTGATCTCCCCATCCACCAACATTCCTGAGTCCTTCTGCCCCAGGGCTGCTCTCAATTAATGTTCCACTCAGCCTGTGTTTGTGCTTGGGATTGCCCTGACCCAGCTGCAGCACCCTGCACTTGGCCTTATTGAACATCATGAGGTTCCCACAGGCTCACCCCTCAAGCCAACCCAGGTCCCTCTGGATGGCATCCCTTCTCTCCAGTGTGTTGACTGCAGCACACAGCTTGGTGTCATCAGCAAACTTGCTGAGGGTGCACTTGATCCCACTGTGCATGTCATTGATAAAGATGTTAAAACTTATTGGTCCCAGTTCTGACCACTCAGGAATACTTGTCACTGCTCTCTCTTGGACATCAAACCTTTGACCATCCATCCATTGACCAACCAGATTTGCCAGGTGCCATTTGCTCTTGTGAAGTCATGTTGGCTGTCACCAGTTACCTCCCTATTTTCCATGTGCCTTCTTATAGTTTCCAGGAGGATCTGTTCCATAACTTCTACAGGCAACAAGACTGCCTGTCCTATAGTTTCCTAGGTCTGTTTTTTTTTTTCCCTTTGAAAAGGCGACTTATGTTTTCCCTTTTTCTATCACTGGGAATCTCACAGGACTGACACAGCTTCTCAAATATGATGGATAGGGGCTTACCCACTTCCTTTGCCAGTTCCTTCAGGATTCTCAGACACATCTCATCAGGTTCCATGGACTTGTTCACCTTCAGGTTCCTTAGATGTTTTCAAACCTGATCTCCTACAGCAAGTGGTTCTCATTTTCCCAGTCCTTGCCTTTGCCTTCTCTGGGAAGGAAGGTGCATGATCATCCTCCTCTCACAGTGGGCATGATCATCTTCCATCTCAGTGCTGCAGAGTTTGGTGCTGCAGGGTTTGGTGCTTTCCAGCACAAGGATGCAAAAGGGAAGCCCAAGAGAGCGTCTGTGTTTGGTAATGCTGTTTCTAAAGGAGCCTCTATAACACATGGTGGCTTTTGTCTTTAGATTCCTCTGCAGCATTATGGGACATACTTGTAAAGTGTGATGTGCCTGTGCTTTTGAAAGGTTCTCCAAACAGAGCTTGCACTCAGCTTCAATACACAAATGCAGAGTTAGCAAACTCATGCAGTATGTCTGCATATTCAGTTTGGCTTTTTTTTTTAAGATGTAATCTTCCAACAGGTTTGTTGTATTTTAACTAAAACTACTATCCCATAGCAGAGATCTAGACTTTATTGCATGTGTTTCTATTTCTGTTTTGCAGTTTTTGTTATGACAGCAGTTGCTTTCACTTCTACAATGACTCAAAATACATCTGAAATCACGTGTGGGTTTATCAGCCAGAAGGATGAAGGTTCGGAGGCACCAGGGACATCAGTAGCTCCTAAGGTGAAATAATAGAGAACAAGTTGCTTATAAAATGTTCCTGTCCACTCCTTCACAGAAACTTACAACACCCTAAACCTTTAGAATGTGAGAACATCACAGACAAAATCACTAGGGCTATGCCAAATATGGCTCCAGAAGGTTAGAGGGATACATATCTGAAAATTCAGACTCTGAAACTGTGAATAGCTAGGTACCAGTTTTCTCTAAAACTGGCTTTTTTATTAACATCTTGATGTTATCTTATATCAGCATGCCTGAATATTGCTGGATATTGTTGGCAACGTATCAGTGTAAAAATATATATGAAAATATGTGCCCTTAAGAGGAGACTGCCAAGGCCATGGGGGGTGTGTGCCACAGCTGCTGGGACTGACAGAAAGCTGTACCGCCCTCTATTCCCACCACCAAAGCCCATAAATCCCTGCCAGGTCCAAACTTTGCCTTCGACACCAAAGATGGACAATTAATCAAATACCATTTTATTTTCTTCTCTCTGACACAAAATGGTAGAAAACCAGGGGGAGGTGATGTATAACTAAATTATAAATCAGCTGAGACCTGCAGGATTCTTGTTTCAAGGAAGTCTTATGAAATCTTTTTCATTCCTGAACAAATGAATCAGTAATTCAAATAACAAATGAAGGTATAGCAGCCAAAGCTGTGCTGTCCTTGTATCTGACAAGGCAGAATATAGCTGTTATTTCTGGGTACTTCTCAGGTCAAGAGAAAGGAGAAAGGAGAGAGGCGTGAGAAGAACCAACCAAACAAGCAAAATGGGGATGCAATGAATTCTGTCCTTTCATAAACTTATGCTGGATAAAATTCACCCAACAAAGCAATGGAGACATTTAGGGCACCTCTTCAGACAGAGCTACTTCCTTGCCACCTTTTGCTGCAGTTAATCTTAGAGACTCACTAATCCATTGGTGGCTTTCAGAATGACTGTGGAAGATTCTGTTTCTGTTTGCAATTCTCCTTTAGCTGTACACAGGAGTGAGAAAATGAAAAACATGACAGCATCCAACCCAAATGTTCCTTACCCAGTAAAGCCCCCAAGGAGCTGAGGAGGAGTCTAGCCAGATGATGCAGTGACAAGCGGTGAGATGCTAAAATAAACCAAACATTCTGACCCTGCCTTTGCATCCAAGTTGCAAACAGAAAGGTTTTATTATAGTTCTGTGTCTCCCTATGGTTCTAAATAAAAGGAAACAAAATCAAGTGTAAAGAATAACCTGTATCACTAGCAGGAATTATCATGGCTCTGGCTAAGATTGTTCTGTGGTGTTTGTCTAGAGAACAGAATTGACTAATTCAACAGGAACTCTACAGAGGTTCCTCATGCAGAAGAATTCAATGTATTTATTAATAGGTTGGATGGTAGAAATTAAAAAAAGATCATCCTTTAAAAATATCTGAAGAAAAAAAAAAAAAGGCAAATAAAGCTAACTGCTAATAAATACCTAACAGTCTGTCCTCCTGCATTGCAGGTTCCTAATATTTTGGAAGATCTTGAGTGTTACTTGAATTCTCAAGGAACAGAAAACATCTACCAAACAATAAAAAATGTGGAAGTCAATGTATTTGAAGATGTTGAATTAAGAATAACAATGAGCATTTCAAATATCATCTCATGCTTTTGGTTCTTTAAAAAGAGCAAAGCCTGTAAACTTTCTTTCGACTCAGAGAATAGGTAAGTCAAAGAATGTACTGGATCAAAGATCCTTTAAGAGATCTTTTCTTTTAGAATGCAAATCGAATGTTTTCTGTGACTGTGCCTGTGTTTGATTTCATGTATGCATTATCTTTTTCAATCTCTTAATCCTTAACTGTTGTCGTCCAGCAGCACATTACTGATTGTCATTTAGATCAATGTACACATATGAATCTTAAAACCAAGAACATTTTAAAATAAGCTTGCTATTTTAATTTGTATAGCATCCTGCATGGGAGTCTCCAGGCACTCTCTGACATTGATGGATTTGAGGTTTGCCACGCTCATGAGGAAAAATTGTGATTTTATAGCCAAAGAAAAGGAGGCATGAAGAATTATGTGATTTTTAGGATCACAGTGCAGATCAAGAACAGCAACAGCATTCTAACTCTCACAGCCAAACCTGGACTGGAACCTGAGGCTCCATAATTGCCTCCTCATGCAAAACTTGTAGAATGAGACTGTAGGTAAAGCATTTGGCTGTGGAGCTCTTGAGCTGCCTCCAGCTCAGGAAGGCCATCCTTCCCAATGCTTCTCAGCATTAAGTGTGTGGTACTGTGGATTTAAGTTCCTGTGTGCTGCTTGTATAGGAAGACACCTGAAGGAAGTATTTCAGGTTGAAGGGCTCTGTGTAAATAATGAATACCAGTGTCTTTGAAGGGTTTTTGCAAGTGCTAAAGAGCTAACATTTAATTGTGTGTGCTGCTTATTACCTTCCTAATATTAGCATGACAAATACAACTTTACTTTCTGTTTCATAGATATATTACATCTTTGGCTTTTTCTCAAATAAAAGAAAGACAAGCTGGGATATATACCCTCTTGGTCACAACTAAAACTGGCAATTACACAGTGGTTGTGCCTGTTCTCATCCGAAGTAAGTATGTCTACATGAAAGGGGTCATTCCATCAATAGGTTCAAGGGCAGAGGCTCAAGTTCAGTCAAAGCAGTGAAGCTTTCATGTGCTGCACTTCAAGCATCTTCCTAGATTAGCATAGCATTTGGGGCTGTCTTCGGAGGCTGAAGTCAGAACCACAAACTATGTGAGTCAGCTTTCTCTAGTCAATAAACCATGCAAATGAACAAATAAAGATGTAAATGTGCAGAAGCTTTCTTCTCCCCTGTGAAAAATCCCCTCTGTGTCAAAAGGGACAAACTGATGGTGGCTTTTTTTGTGCTTTCCATGCTCATGGGCTAGATTTGTTTGCTTTCATTTTAACCTATTTATTGTTGGTGTTGCTAACTTGGTTGTAATCTGGACCAGATCAGGATTTCCCTTTTATATTCTGGTCACACTTTGACCTGCTGCCACTTTTCCAGTTGTTCCTGCTGCTAGGTCTCTCACTTCTCTCACTGCTTTTCTTTTTACAATTCTGTGGGTGGCAAGAGGTCCACTGAGGAAAGGGGAAAGAAATAGTTCCTCTTCTCAGCACCAGCTTTGACTTGTTCATTGTCTTTTAAACCAAAACTTATCAGTTCTGCAGCTGCTCAACACAAGTGTGCCTGAGAAGCTGAGGTTTTAGCTGCTGCTAAATGCTCATGACTGAGCACCTGTGAGGTGCAACTTTTTGAAAGGTTCCCAGAGAGACTGGATTTGATTGAGTTTTCTCGAGGCTCAAACAAGAGACATCTCTGATGCAAAAGCAGTAGCTACAACAAAGTGCAAGCTTCTGTTTCTAACTAGGGGTGTCCAAAAACATCTCAAAAACCCATAAAGATACATAGTGACATGATTTTTTTAACACAATAGAAAGATTATATTATTTTGTCTGGAAAGGGATAAATTTAAAGATAAAATGTAAAACTGCAAAAAGAGATTTCAGAGGCAAAACCTCAATGCAAACAGCTAAAAGACTAGCAAACCCTTCCAGGTTTAACAAGCGCTATTTCTTGCCTTGGTTTTAATAAACTGTGACTAATCAACATTTGGTTTTCCCTCTTTAGTTGTTTTTAAAGTATTTCTTCTGTTTAACGTTTTTTCTCTCTCTGGTGTCAGAAAAGTCACCTCTAATCTCTCTTTGTTTAATTCGAAGGGTTACTGCATGCCTCAGTTATAATTTTAACAGCTTCATTGAGGGGATAAAGTATTAAACTCTTCATTAAGAATTGCCATCTCAATACCAATTAGGCTTTAGAGGTAAAAAGTGTTATTACATGTGCAAGCAAGAATAGTTCAAAACAATGTTGGTAAAGGTCTTTTCCATATCAATTGCTTGGATTGCTTTCTCTTTGGTCCTGTGAATTTAATGTCATGATTACATCTCTTATAAAACCCTTCAGGCTAGATGTGAATCCTTCAACTTGGATGTGAATTTCTGTAGGTAAAAAAAACCTCTTAGACATAAATGAGGAAAGAAATTACAAAGCCATGATTATTACTTTCACCTTAGCACGTCACCTTGCCCACAGTGAAAGTATGACTGAGGAAAATGTCACTTTTACATTTGGCAGCTGCAATTTCATTGAAAGATTACTTAAAACTGGACTCAGTGCTTTTCATTTTGAGTCAAACCTTTACGAGTTTTAACACAATAAATTTTTTGTTCCTAGTCTGGGTATGTGCCTGAGAGGTTCAGGACGCTGGGAATTATCTAGGAATCATTTCCCTCTGGGTTACAGATGCAGAGTAGAGAAGTTTGCTGGTTATCAGAGGTCATTATCACCCCTTCTGTCTCCATTATGTATCTGATCTGACTGAGCAAACCCCATTTTGTGTACAGATTTTGTAGTCTCAACAGATACTCCACCAAAAGACGGACTTAGGATGTGATTTCAAAATCACAATTGCTGCTGCCTAGTGAAATGAATAGCAACTACAGCAAATTAACACCTTTCAGTATCAGCCTCAGGATTATCCCCTGGCATATAGAGGCAGGCCTTTGGTACAGGGAAGCTGTGTATTTAGCAATCAAAGCTGAAAAGCTCATGAGACCAACCCACAGTGCACCTAAGGCTAAACCATTTTCTGTTCCTTCAGTGTTGAAACTCCTGAAACAAATCACAGCTATGAAACTTTATGTACTACAAAATAAGCAAAACAGTGTTTCAAAATTATTTTGTCTTTCTTAAACATTTGCATTATTTTTATCAGAAAAACCAGCCAAACCCTATTTCAGGAAAAGGGAAAAATCAGATTCTATTGAGTGCGTATCTGAGAGCTACCCCCAGCCCTCTGTGGAATGGATATTCTGCAAAACACCTGAAAAGAGGTATGTGTATGTTTATATGCATGTTGAATCTCTAGACTGAAAGTTTGCTGTCTTCTGAAGAAGAAGTGGCAGGGTGAGAAGAAATGACTTCATGATGTGCCGGGGGAGGTTTCAATTGTATATTAGGAAAAAATTCTTCGCTGATAGGGTTATTAAGCACTGGAACAGGCTGCCAGAGGAAGCAATTGAATCACCATCCCTGGAACTGTCCAGAAAACTTGTAATGTGGCACTTGGAGACCTGGTTTAGTGGTGAATATGGCACAGTTAGTTTGATGGTTTGACTTGATCTCAAAGGTCTTCTCCAAATCTTAATGATTCCATGATTCTACACTGCTTAGTGTGCCTACTCAGCTATCAGGGAGATAACTGAAGAAGAGCCTTTGATTCAGAATTTTTGGAGATGGGTTCTGCTGTTTAGCACACTCACAGGCTAAAAAACATAGGAAAACCCATGTCCGTGTGATCCACTTTTGGAGTGCTGCAACACATTTTCCCTAGACATTTTGACTATTCTGCTCTTTTGGACACTGTCAGCTCTTGGCTTCAGAAATGTTATTCCAGATTCATATTTTGGTCTCACAAGAGCAAATCTTGTTTCCCCCTAGTTTTTCACATTGTTTTAAAATTTGAATCTTACAATCATAGAACACTTTAGATTGAAAAGGACCATAAAAGCTCATCTTTGGAGTCTGAGCGCACTGCAATATGCAGGTTCATCTTCAACAAGATGATTTGATGGTTTCAAATCACCTCCCTGTGCCTTAGCAGAGCTTCTAGGAGGGTCTGTTCTGTGACCTTCACAGAGGTGAGGCTGACAAGTTGGCAGTTCCCATGATCTTCCTTTCTACCCTTTTTTAAAATGATGCAATGTTTCCCTTTTTCCGATCACTGGAGGCTTCACCAGGAGTATCAGAGCTGAGAAGACAAGGGGTTGTGATTTTGTGAGCTAAATCACTTTTCCCATTCTATTAATATATAAAGTTTATTCTATTAACTGGGTCAATAATGCTTTTCTCTGCAGCATGGCAATTCAGGATCTGGATCTCCTAATGCCACTGGATTTGCAGCACCTCCCACCACCAGGAAATCAGAGATGTGGTGTGAAAGCTCAGCCTCTATGATTTTACTCTTGTCTGGATTTTAATCACATCATTACCTGTCTAAGAGCCAGTCTGAGCATATTCAAGTCATTTCAGCTCACATTTCTGCCCAGACTGTGACATTTTTACTTTCTTATCTTCACCTTTGCTAGTTCCTTTTTATTCAACATGTGAAATCCAGTTTTCCCACTATTGTTTGCATATTCTCATGGCTTAGAGATTTATCAGATTTATTTGCTTGCAGTTAACCAAATGAGTCAATGAATAATTATGCTTGTAATTGCAGTTGCCCTTATAGGAGGCATGAAGAAACTGAAGAAATAGATGGCATCCAGATGGTGCAACATGAATTATTTCAAACTTACATATGGTGCTGTGCAGTCAATATCCTGGGCAGAGAATGCACCAGCCTCTTTACAATAGGTAACTTCCCTCTAAGGTTTACTTGCATGTGAGCTCAATCCTGCTGTTGAGTTGTGCTACCCATCTGAGTATGATTTCTGGTCTAAGCTATTTGTTTGTAATCACTGGAATAAAGCTAACAGTGAATATCATTGCTCTGTCACATGTTTAAAACCTAATTTCAACAGCTCTTTGTGGTCTCTGTAAAAAGCCTCTTGCCTTTCTATATTTGCTATACTTGTATTGACTTTTTGTTCAGGCTTTTAGGACTGTGTGCATGGAAAAGCTCACCAAAGTGTTCTCAAACATATATATTTATATATAATTATTAATTAATATATGCACTCAGATTTTCTTGCCTGTTTTTTAAATAAACCCAACCCGAGCTAAGGTCTATGCTGCATTGTGCCCTAGAGGTGTCTTGTGAATCATGAAAAAATTTGTTTTGAGACATCTAAATCCATGAAGGTTACTAATTTCATGATTATGGTAATTATCATTACTATGTAAAAATTAATATCTATACAGCATTAGCAGAAAAAAATGTTGATCTAACTGAGCATTTTCCAGGCAAAATGATGGTTGTTTCACTGTCTATGTTTTGGTTTTGTAGATTTAAATGAAAGACAGGCAGCACCTTTACCTGAACTACTTCTTAAGGTTGGAGAGCCATTGCTGATCAGATGCAGAGCTGTTCACCATAATTATAAATTCAGAATACAACTATCTTTTGAAAACAGAGAAGTTGAGCAGGTAAAAAGATAGGGCATACATTAACATAGGTTGTATTGGGCACTATCAACTGATTAAATGTGAATCTCTGTTGAAAACTAGGGTTGCCGCTTTGAAGGATTAGAATATCAAGCAAACTTGTCAGCAATTCGGGTCCAGCATGTGTTTATTTCAGCAGCAGAAAGAAATGACAGTGGACATTACACCTGCTCTTCTACTGCTCATCCAAATCAAACTGCTTTGGTCACAGTTCTAGGTAATTCCAATCCCTGGTGTTAACTTTGTCTCTCAGCTGTTTTCCTTTGTTTTCCATGTGTGTTCTTTACTTGCAGATATGCACTGTATGTTTGTAGCTCCCTTGCTAAGGAAAAAGTCTGTTTGCACTTCCAAGCAATCCAGGAGAGCCAAGAGATTAATCTGAACTGAGTCATTCTGGTACCTGAATACAATTAACCTTTTCTTTATATTGCTTTTCAAATAATTCCCTTTAAAAGACAGTGCTTTTAGAGGTGAAATGAAATGGCACTGTTTAGACATGCAGCCTGTATGACTGTTTCAACGGGATCTTCTGGAATCACAGGCTGGGATTCATCTCACATGTTGGTGACTCTCAGCCAGTGTGCCACAGAGCCATAAATTTAAAAACCAAATCTCATTCTACTTAAGCAACATGCTGATTTAAAAGTCAGCGGTGTTGAATTTAGCTGAGAGCAGCCTCAACTGCAAACTTTGTTTCTCAGATGGAAAAAATATACAAACAGGCCTAGGTCTGGAAACAAGGCATGAAAAGGAAAGCTGTAGGTAGGACCCCGCTGCTGGATAGGCACAGGGTGTAATTCAATGACTGGTGTGCCTGGAGCTGGAGCCTCTAGCCCTGAAAACAAGGCTCTCTGAAGCAGTCACCATGTGTTTGACCTTAGATGTAGCTGTTCTCAGGGTTTATGATACCTAGGCTAGGTATGGTAGGAAGTGAGAATACTTACCCCAGTCTCTTCAGAAGTTACTTTCCCAGTGTGATATCCTCTTTTCAGCTTCTGCCTACCACTGAGCAGGAAGTTCTCTCGTCATTTGCAATAACTGACTACAATACCTGTGCATTTTTGCTACACACATCTCCTTGGTAAACAGGAACATAGAGGTGAGGGTGTACTGTAGAGGTAGGGCAAGATCCTCTTTTTCATCAGTGGCTGTGCATAGGTCAAAAAGAATGGCTTCTGGGATCTGTGAACTATCAGGTGTGAGCATGGGTGACAGTCAGAGGGAATGTTTGAGCTGCTGTCCCTGGAAGGCTGTATTTCTGAGCAGGGTATTTTTTTCACTACAATGCACCAACATATATTAATTGTCTGTGCCCTCCTTAATACCCCTTTATCCCAACAAAACTTCTGAGGGTTCATTGTCTTTGCTGGTGAAAAAATCTATTTGTTTACTTACATGGTGGATTAAAGTGGGTGATGTTGTCATACCAAGCTAACAGCTGTGCTTCTCTCCAAGGTTTTACAGGAATATCCTGTGCTTCAGACCCATCCCAGCATTTAGCCTAATGTGTTAATGACAATCACCGTGGGTGTGAATTTATGCTAACAATGCAGATTCCATTCCAGCAGTGATACAGATATGGATTTCACTCAGTTGCCCATGTCTTAGGGTAGCAGTTTCTGAAACAATCAGCACCCCACCTTTAAACCATCACTGTGCATGACTCAACACCTGTAGCTTCACTGGGAATCATCATGGTATAACTTATCCAAGAGAAAACTGATTTGGTTGGCACACACTCCATTGCCTGGGGAGCCTGGCTATCATAGCTGTATGGATGGGGGCTCTTCGAATCTCTACTAATCCCTTGCAGCCAGACTGCTTTCATTTGTTCTTTGGTAATTGACACCTCACCAGTTTATCCCATTTTTGTGACCATCAGGTCAGGCAGGGTGGTTAGGCCACTCAAAGCACAGCAGAGATCATGCCAACAACTGCAACTGCAAGGCTCTTTGTTACTGCAGGTTTTATGTTCAGTTTCCACCACTGTTAAACAAAGAATTTTTAGCACTACACAATCTCACTTAAGGAATATGTAAGGTATTTTGCAGCATATTATATTAAAAGCAGAAATATGAGGAACACAGAGACTTGTTCAGCCTCAAGAGTTTCATCTCACCTCTTTGTCATTGCTCAGTGTAAATAGTCAAAAATACACTTAAGCCTGCCAAAAATAATAAACCAAGCAATAATGTGCCATTTTCTTTCTCCTCCAATAAAGAAACTACTTTTTTTTTTTCAGTTGTTTTCCAGAGAAATGGCATACACTGCTCCAAGGTCCTTATATGCTCTCTGGAAAAAGTCTTTACTCTTGCCTGGTTGTGTTGTTAACAGTACACTCAGAGATAATATTCTGCCTGGAAGGGATGAAGACCAAAAGATGAAGGCTCCATGTATAAAATCAATAAGCTTTTAATATCAAAAAATAGGAGAGTACTCATGAAAGCAATAGTTTCTTGTTTTGAAATACTGAAATGTTTGTGGTAGGCTAAGGCAGATAAAACATCAAGCAGAATATAGGGTTGCAATCAGACGAAAACACTCAAAAGGGAAAAACAGGTCCAGCAATATTTTTATAGTGTAGTTTTTCACCATGTAGCTGATTAAACACCACTCCAAATTTTCCAGAGGTTGTACAGTCCTTGGAGATACCCAAACCAAGCAGGACATGGCTCTGAGCAACCCCATCCAGCTGGATCTGCTCTGGGCAGGAGTCTGACTACATATCTCTTCCAATGTTTATGGTTCTGTGATCTTTACAGAGTTGATCCTAGCACCACTGGTGTCTTTAGGACAGCCTCCCCCCACATGTCTGCTGTTCAGTCTCCTTGGGCAGGATTCATTCCAAGCCATGAGACATCTAGCCCCAGCTATGACTTTGGTTCCTTCTTCAGTCGGTGCCAAGAAACAGTATTTCCAGAAGTGGTTCAGTACATCTTTGTCATCTTCTGCTTTAGGATGGGATTCATACAAATATGCCTTTTTCATTCCACTGAGTTTATCAGATGACCAAACAAGTAGCTTAGGGGGATCACAGAGCTTTTGACACCTCCACTAGGTGAAACAAATCCCACCTTAGCAGAGCAAATACCAGCAGCACATGGTTCATGGACCTCTTCAAAACATTTTTCCATGTTGATGTCATCTTGCATTAAATATATTTCATTTAAATGAAGAAATAAAGGAACAGCTACAAGACTCATTTGCAAAATCTTCAGCTTATTTCAGGGAAGGAGAAAGAACTACTGATTATGATGGTGGTGTCACCTGGTTTTGTTCCTGTAGAAAGAAAGTCAGGAATTGGAGCTCTTTACACCTGGAATACACACCCAAACCTAGCTAAATAATTACATTATTGGACATATGACTTTGTAGGTCAGACTGAAGAGAAATGTCAGACTATTTTGGAATTGCTCTAGTCTGACCAAATATGCAACTTCATCGGGCTCAACTCATTTGTCTGCAGCTGAACACAGTGACAATATTCCAGTACTATTTTGAAGCATTATATTATTTGGATTAACAGGATACCTTTTGTGATGTAACATGGTTTTTGCTTGTGATAACCAAAATGAAAAACATACAGATGTTAAAATGTCTTCATTAAAGTCCAACCTTTCTAATACAATTTTTCTTTCATTTTTTTTCTCCAGAAAAGGGATTTATAAATATAACTGACTCTAAAGAAGATTTTGAAATTGGTGAGGAAGAGTTTTGCTTTGAAGTTAACTTTACAGCATATCCTCCAGTTAGATGCATGTGGCTGTATTCCAATAAAACATTTCCATGTATACAAAGTTACAGTGTGGATGGACACAGGTATTTGAATATTTTGTAATAATTTAATATAATAATGTTTCTTCTTTACATCTCATTTGGACCATTTACTGCCGATGTTTTTTACTCTGTGTTTTTAAGATATGAATGGCCCACATGGTGAGACTGTTAACAAAAGGCACTCAAACACAATTTTGGCTTTGAACAGCAGTTCACACAGATAACTTGTAGAATCACTTTATTCTCTGTTTATAATAAACCCTTTGCTAAGTTATGCATCCAGCAACCCTTAAGTTTATATGCATTTTGCCATTCCCCTTCTCTCTAACATAAATTCTGAATTACAGATCTGTTGCAGTTTTCATTCTGGATCACAAGTTCTGCATGTTCCCATTTTCTCATCCTGTTGTTGATGATGTTCCCAGTGTCTTTCAGGCAGCTCAGACCAAGTGCAGGGTGCTGCAGTTCCCAGGGCTCTGCTGGCCCGTGCCTGTGTCACAGAAACATGCCGTTCTGCTCGTTAGCCAGGTCATGGATTCTTCCGCTGCTGCAGCAAAACATGTTTTGAATAAACCTGTTAGTTATCTACCTTTTCTGTTATTTCCTACAATGGACTTCTGGCAGGAATCCTGTTTAAGGCTAATGTTTTCTCCATTCCCTAGGCTCTCTAATTTCTTGATAACATTATCTAATTTCCTTCAGGGTTTCTTTCAGAGTAGTCCCATGGCAGGTAACAGCTTTTACTCACCTCAATGAAAGTAAAGCCAAGCTGCTCTTTTCAAGTTTTTACATTAAAAGTGAGCAGGCTATAGGCAGGAGCTAATGCAGCTGCTCTGATTCTTTCTCATATTCTTCAAATCTTTGTCATTATCTGCATAAAGCTGTGTCAAAGCCTTGATTACACTTTCTTATGATTTCTTTCCATAGCATTTTGGTACCTTTGATTTTATCCACTAGCTTGTCAAGTTATCTTTGCAACAGACTGGCCTTTTCATCTGCATCAGATTGTGTATTGGAGTCAGACCTCAGTGAAGTTCAGAGACAGCTCAGTTCAGGTTAGCAAATTGTCATCTCCTGGCAATGGCCACAGGAACTCTGTCCCTGCTGATAAAGTGAGGGCTGTCAGCAAACTTTGATAGCACTGGGTGGGTGTTGGTGACTAATCTGCAATGCCTGACGTGGGCTTGGCAGAACTGTGCCTTGTGACAAGACTGATTTTGGAAATGAGGTCTCAGGGGACAGCCAGGAGCATTTGCTCATCCTTGTCCAATAGGTACCTCCCTCCAGCTGATAACACGGGGTTGATTTGCTTTGCAGCTGATACACACCCCTCCTCACTGCTTGTACCAGCAGGACTCAGTTTTGCTTGGATGATTGACAGTGGGTGTAAATTCAATCCAGATAAGAATTAGGTGCCACAGACTGTACCAACAGTAATTACATCGAGAACTTTTGAAATGGTTTAGGCAGCTGTCATCAGTCAGTGAGGTGCAACTGCTGGCCTGGGATTTATGAGTCACTTCAGAGCCGTCGCAGCAAAGAGCAGCAGTTGCTGAGTGCTGATCACCACCTGCTGGATGGGGGAAAGGCCAGCTCGTGTCCCTGGAGCCCTGTGTCCAGGCTGGCTCAGCCACAGGCACAAGCCACAGTCACCAAGCCTTGCTGGGGCGTGCCTGGTGGTTTCTTCCAGCAGACAACTCGGCCATTTGTCTGACAGTGCTGCTGGACGAACAGGACTTTTTATGTTTATTTTGGGTAGTTATTCTTTGCATTTATTTGCATCCTCTTTATGTTATGAAAATATAAAATAGAGGGGAAACCACTTGAATTTGCTGATTGTCTCATCTGACAAGTACATCCTTTTGTGCAGACATCCCTCACAACAATCCAATTTTGGCTGAATACAAGCATTGGATAGATATGTCTCTGTCCTGAGGACAAAGAGTAGGGGTATATATTTCATTCAGTTTGAAGCACGCAGAAGCAGCAAGGGGTAGGGAAGTCAGGAGATTCTGCATGCAAGTCAGGAGATTCTGCCTGCAAGTTGTAGTCTTCCATACTTTAATGTGATTTTAAAGCAGAAGGTTTCTCAAAGCAACACAAAAAAAAGTCGTCACATAACTAAACACATTGTGAGTCTCACTTTGCATGTTCTGGTTGATTTCTGTATAATCCTGTCTCCCAGTACTTCTACTTTGTTCCTTTCATATCCTTTTTCATTTCCTGTTTTTATCCTTTTAATTTCTGCCAGTCTCTTGTAAAATAATTCCTTCAGATAAAAGATCATATTAAATTTTAATAATTAACTCTGTATTTTTCTTCAGCTTTTCATTTCAAAACCCAGTGATCCATCTCTCCTGTCACTATGCTTACAGTATCTTTTCAGACATTTCTTCAGAATTTCCATTTTTTATTTACTTTTGTGGGCTCTCTGTTTCAGCACACTACAGATTTTCACTTCCCCCCTAAGAGCTAATGACTCTTCATACACACAATGTTCTCTGTTAAATTTATAGTACTTAGCTCACATCCCCTTATATTTTCAGGTATTAAAGATACTGTGTTAATATTTTTTTCTGATTATTTCATTAAGATATAATCCTTCCAACCTGAGATTTCAAAAACAACTAATTATTTTTGGATTGGTTCTTTTTTTTTTTTCTTGTCTTCAGTTTCTTTTTTGAGGCAGCTTAAAAGGGTTCTGACTTTAAAAAATCCATGAGTTCGGAGACATCGTTAAAGCCATTTCGGATCAAGACATTCAAAAGTCAATAACTATATGAAAGTGTGGCCTTAGTCAAAAGACAAAATTGCCAGTGGCTTCAAGAGGAGTTTTCCTGGTTTAGAATTTCAAGGCGATTCTTGGTGCCTTTGTATGTATCTTGCTTAAGGAGAAATATCCCGATTTCAGTTCTCTAGACTGATCTCATTACTGCTTTCTCCTGCTTTGCATATTGCTGATATGGGTTATCTGTTTGGTTTTTTTTTTCTTCTCTCTTCAAACTCTCTGATGTTCCTGCTTGCCTTTATCACTAAAACAGAGTTGGGGACCTACAACATGGTTACCATGGTGTTGTCAGCAAAAATATCTAACCCCAAATTGTCAGCAACTACACGTGAGAGAGATTTTCTTAGGTTGCTCTTCTAATGCTGATGAACTGCATTATCTGCTATTCAAAGCTGACAATTGTCCTACAGCAATAACCTAGCTGGAAACACAGAAATAGGATACCATCACTGTACAATGGCATATTCCCTTCTCCCTGCCTCATCCCATGTCCCATACATCAGTGACAGAACAGGACAGCCAGGCATGAATCTTTAATTCTCTGCAGCTCTTTGTTGTTAGCTTCTGCCCAGAGACTTGTTAGAGCCCCTCCTGGCCATCTCCATTGTCACAAGGTGTCTCTGGCATGGTTTGGGTCGTGGTTTTCTGCCATCCACTGGCTCAAAGGCCATAGGGATTAGTAAAAGGCTGGCTTTTTCCTGCAGAATGACCTTGAGAGTTGGTGTTTCAGCTCATTGACAATGAATTTATGATGATGATCGCTTTCCTGAGCCTATGTGAGATCTTTCTCTTTGGAAATGCTTGTCTCTTATGTTCCTCCCTGTCATTGTTGTTTCCTAACACAATCTATCACATCAGCTAGAAACTCCCATCAAAGTTCCTTGGAGAGAAGAAAGTTTGATCCTTTGCTGGTCTTAGCAGATGTGCCTGGGTGTGTCTTGTCATCCAATGAATTAGTAACAAAATCACAGCTTGACAGCCTGTGTGCACTCCAGGAAGAGTGAGAGAAAAAAATGCAGAATTAAATCAGTACTGCAGGGAAAAAATATCTTCTCACCAGCACAGTTAGATTCTGGGATTTATATTCTCTAAGCAAATATAATTTCCTTTGTATTCTTCATGAAAAGACGCAGAATTGTTTCAAACATGTATGTGCGTTTTAACTGCATTGAAAAATTTTCAAGTCAATATTTTGTCCTTTTCCCTTTTTTGACTTTGTTCCACAGTATTTCATCGAAGTTCTGCAACCATCAGCACCAGTCTGGGATATATGTATTTTATGCTGAGAATGATGATACAGTTGTAACAAAAAAATTCACTCTGTATGTGAGAAGTAAGTAACAAAACTATTGCTGAAGATTTGGCAAAGTCTGGGATTTTCTCACTGGTATAAATTGAGCTATTATAGGGTGGTTTTTTTGGCATTCCCTATTATTCCCTATTTCATTTACAAAGATTTATTGCTTAAAATGGAGGATCAAAAGGCAAAAACATGATTTTCTTCACACTGCATCACACTGCTGAAATCCAGGCACTGGGTCAGAGAAAGACACTGGATGCTTGTGGGTTGTATTTCTTGTGTCAGTTAGGGATGAGGAACAAAGAAAGGAGGAGAAAGTTGGTTTGTTTAGGTTTTTTTTTTTTTTTTTTGTTCTTTTTAGTCTACCATAAACAGAATATGAGGAATCGGTTGCATATTGAGAAAAATTAATGCTTCTTAAGAAAATTACAAGCCTAGGAACTTGCTAAAATACAGTAACTCTATCTCTAAAAAGCTGGAACTTATGTGGCTGCTGCAGAAACCACATGAGATACACAGTTGGGAGGAAACCCTTATCCCCATTAGGAATTAGATTTCTATGCCATTTTTTTCTCTAATGGCATTTATGAGTTAATGTAGTTAGTGTGGAGTTCCTCTGGTGTATAAATTGTATGTTTGGGCTGCAGTGCCTCATACACCCCTGCCCACAATTCACACACATGCACAGTCCTGACCAATGGTCTCAGTCATCTCAGTTGTGCCACATGACTGCATCATCTCTCCCTTGCTCCTTGGGGGCTTTATTTGTGATATATAATTTATACAAGGGTCTTCTGTGCACACTTTGTATGAGCTGGACACCCAGAACCTCAGTGCCAGCGCAGTCCTAGGGCCAGCTGCTTAGACTGAGTGAGAAAAGCAGAAGTCAAAACTTCTAATTTTGGCTCTGCCATTGTTTTGGTCTGGCTGTGCCTATACAGAGAAGTGGCTGCTCCCCTTGCCTTGCCACACTGCCATCCACAAAACCAAGGAAGGAGGAGGACTGTGAGTTACACCCAGCTCTCACTGTGACATGCAGTTTTTATTTTGGAAACAGAAGCAGACCTTGGTCTCAGCAGATATGACATTGCCACACAAGTGTACAGGGTTTTGTCGCTTGAAGTGCTGACAGGAATTGTCTTACAGAATCATGGAATTGTTTAGGTTGAAAAAGATCTTTTGAGAACATAGATTCCAACCATTAACCCAGCACTCCCAAGTATACCACTGAGCCATGTCCTTAAGCCTTGTGTTGTCTTATCGCAGGAAAGCCTGAAATAAGGATGCAGCTGTTGTTCAAGAAGATCTCCTGTGTTGCTGAAGGTTACCCTGCCTCATCCTGGGTTTGGAGGAACTGTCTTGAACTCAACTCATCCAAGTAAACAACTTTCTTTCTTTTTATTCCTTGCAAAGACTATCTGAGCTATTCTTGATTAAATGAAGACCAGCCTGTAACAAACTAAATGTCAAATGCACACTTCACTGTGCATTTAACTGGTTCCCCTACTCCAGGGGAACCAAATCACCAAAATCAGGAGAGGTTTTCCCTTTTTTTATTGCCATCAAATGAAGTCTATAAAGATGTGTGTCTTGGGCTCTTTGCAACAAAATAGATCCCACTGGGTTTATATCAACAGTTAAGGGGTAACAAAGTCCAATCTAAGTTTTTCTCTTAGCCTATCAAAGTTATAGGGATTCAGGGAATGCATTGGTTAATACAGGCTTGATTAATTGGTTAAGCTTTGGTTAAAAGAACTGCTATGGTGACCTGTTACCAAAACCACTAAAGTCAGTGAGAGTGTTTCCAGTTAAGTTAGTGAGAGTATTTACAGTAAAGTTAGTAAGAGTGTCTCCATTTCCTCTATTTATTTAGGGGAACGAGTCAGACTCTAAAATTTAAAAAAATGCTGAAACAGCTTTGACCTGATTGGTGAACTCTGCAATTTTTATCTTAGATATGCCAAGAAACTAATAATCCCATGGTGCAGAAGAATACTAAATCAAATTTTCCTTTGTAAGATTGTGGATAAACTCTAAAGTATTTATTTTAGCTAGACATAAAAAAATACATAGACAATTTTCTTATCCATATCTCTTAAAAGTCTTCCTTATATCAATCTGTGTAGAAATGCAAGAGGAAAAAAAACATGCAGAGAGTGGGTTTTAAATACTCCTTAAATCATCTTTCTGTGAAGAAAGTGCTGTGACATATCTTTTCTGAGGAACTTCCAAATGTAGAAGCTAGTGCTATGAGTAGAGCTGAATAAATTTATTCCTTATCTCCTAATTTATTTATGTGGAGAGTAAATTAGACAGTAAGTTGATGAATGATAGAAAAGCTAGAAGACAAAATTATCTATGTGGACCACCTTTCCCTTGAGTGTCAAGCTCCCTCTTTCTACATATCAGGCCTTAAATAAGTCATTAATGCTGTCTCTCTGAGTGGATGGAGGCTCTCCATCATGAGTGAGAGAAACTTCATGGGTGAAGTGACTTGCCTTCAGGGAAAGGAGGTGGAACTTCTACTCTGGGTTCATACTGCATTTATAGTATTAGCATGGCTCCTTTGCAGCTGCTTAGTGGTTTAAATGTTTTGAGGCAAATATGAAACCAGTGGGAAAAGATGAGGTGCGGGGGGTGGTGTCCGTTGCGAAATCGATGGAGGTTCCAGAGTTCAGGGAGTGCAAGTACCCTGCCAAGGCAGTGGTGGAGAGTGGCAGTGAGCCCAGTGTAGGAGGTAGCTCAGCCCCTGCTAACCCTGCCATGTCCATCACCAGAAATGAGACTGGTCAGTGACCAGAGGTCTCACTCTGTCGCTGACAAAACACAAACCCCTTCCCTTCCTCACTTCCAACACACACATAAGACATGTTTTGGAACTTCCCATCTTCTCCCCTGGCAAATGTCACTAAAAAAAGCTAAAAATCTAAACTGGTCTGCTTCCTTTTTCAGCTGCACAGAGGAAATCACAGAGGGGATTCAGAACTTCTTGCCAGAGAGGAGATCCCTGGGGTCATGGATTTCAAGCAGTACTTTA
Source organism: Agelaius tricolor (assembly GCF_023055355.1). Classification (NCBI taxonomy): domain Eukaryota; kingdom Metazoa; phylum Chordata; class Aves; order Passeriformes; family Icteridae; genus Agelaius; species Agelaius tricolor. Next base: position 2,273,677 of record NW_027269269.1, read on the forward strand.
TATGTACAGGACACAGCAACAACCTTCTCAGTGGAGTGCTGTGCAAACAATTCAGCTGGCTCAGCCTGTGAAAAGGGTTTCATTAACCTGTCAGGTACCACAAGCCAGTGTTTTAGCACGGGTTTTCTCAACTATAGCTGGCATGGTAGAACATATAATACTTTTTATTTGGCTAAATGGCTGACTGTGCAATGGCCTTGCAGGTAAAACACAAGCTCTGTATGTACACAGCATCAGAAATGGTGGGTGAATGGGAGACACAATTGTCTTTTCTCTAGGCCCAAAGCAGAGGCCTCCCTCATTAAAACAAACAGAAAAAAATAGGAAGTGCAGGAGCCATGGCAGTGTTTGAGGCTGATTTCTTATTTTACTTTAGTGATCCCTACATGAAATCTGGAAGAATCATCTTTGGCAAGAGCTAAAGGCTCTTTGGTAGCTGGTGGCATGTGCTATCCCTTGCTGCTTTCCTGTAGGTCCCTGTGGTGCTGCCAGAAATGCCCATGGGAGCTCTCCTCACCCCATGGAGGTCACTGCACACCCAAGCAAGATCATGGCTGAGCCAACAGACCCACTGAGGGGTCAATCCCTGTCTGGAAAGCAGGAATTCTGGGACAGAGACCTTCTAAAACTGCTGTAGGCAGGTGACAGAAGGTTGAGTCCTGGTTAGGTAGTCTCTCTTCTTGTCAAGGGAATCACAGATTATTTCCCCATTGAACCAGAAAGTCAGTATGATTATTTGCACTTTGTACTTGCAACACTATATCTATTCCATGGAGAAAAATATTTCAGTAAGAGGGAGCATGCTGTTGCAGTAGGAGTTGTTTTGAAGCACCCAGGTATTTGCAGTACAGGGATTTCCTTTGTCATGATGAACAAGCAGTTTGGTGCTTTTGACTACAGTGGACAGAAGCTGTGACCACTGTCAGAGTTTGAGCATTCATGCTGGAATTAGAATAGAAAGTAATCATAATACTTATGGTTAAGAAACAAGCAAAATATGAGGGTAGGTCTCATGTTTGCATGCTCATCTACCAATCAACACCTTATTCCTGTTTATGCTCACTAAGTTCAATCCAAGAATCACAGCAGCACCTCCATGCATTCCAGTATATTAATGGATTTAGCTTTTTTTCCTTTTTTTTTTTTAATGAAAATAGATGTCAGAATTACCTAGAACTTAATGCCCACTGCCCATCTTGCTTTGCATATGGCTGCATCTCAATCCCCATGCAGAGCAGGCTCAGGTGTGAGAGGGCTGCAGACTGCCAGAACTGACCGTGGGCTCTCCTTGCATTTTCAGCTGTACACACACTCTGTTTCAGTGGGTAGTAACATGTGTCTTTTAAAGTTGCAGGAGCTGTTTCTTCACCCCTGGACAATGCTGCATCCTATGCCTCCATTGGATTTCTTCTCCTCTTGATTGCTTTTTTGATTATATTCATTTTTCTTAAATACAAAAAGGTAAAAGCAAACATAAATACCTGAAAATCCTTCTTTTGCTCCTACCAGACTGTTTATTCTCTAAGACTTATTTCATTGTGTGTTTTTTTCCTTCCAAAGCAATTCAAATATGAAAGCCACTGGCAAATGATACAGATGATAGGGCCATCAGATAATGAATACATCTACATCGACTTCAGAGAATTTGAATATGATATAAAATGGGAATTTCCCAGGGAAAATCTGGAATTTGGTGAGCAATCCATAAGGTAAATCTCAATACTGGAGCAGTAGTCTGTGCTGTACCAGCAGCAAATAATATTGGCATTTTGTGTCTTGTAGGACAGGTCCTTGGTTCTGGGGCCTTTGGGAAAGTAGTGACTGCAACAGCTTATGGAATTAACAATGCAGGAGATTCAGTCCAGGTCGCAGTCAAAATGCTAAAAGGTATGATCAACCCTGGTGCCTTCCACAAGCAGTGATGTGTTCTAGTATCTCCAAAGCAGAAGAGGCATTAGAAATCCCCCTTATAGAGAAAACTTTCAGCAGTTACATCTCACTAATGCTTATCTTCAAAATCCTTTCAAAGTGCTTTCAAAACCTTGTTTCAGTTTGGAAAGGCAATGCTGAAGTGTCTTCATCCCACAGCATGTTGCATTTTGCCCTACGCACTACAGAAGGTCTGTGTTGTGTGGGGAAGTATGGAGCCTCTAAAGAGGAGAAATGCAAATTCCCAGTGCAGATTAGCCTGCTGGTTATATTGGTGACTATGACCCTTGGTGTAAGGCCCCTTTTTCTTGCAGTGCTGCCTAGCTGTGCCAAACCCTTTGCCTGCTGTGTCTGAGCTAGCTTGTTTCCAAAACTTCCAACACAATTTCCTACAGCCTTTTTTCTTCATGATGACACAAACCAGTTTCTTTCCATCCCTCCTTATGAATAAGGATACTAAACCTCAAATACTCCTTTCTGCTATGGTCTGGACTCCTCACAAAAGCAGAGGCCAGGAGCAAGCCTCCCTGGAAGAAAGCAGAGGAGGGCTGCCTCACTGTGTCCCTACTAATCACAGCCCCGTTCACAGAATGTTGGAGTATTTTACACTGGAAAAGATCTCTAGGATCACTGAGCCCATCTGTTAACCATCACTGTCAAGTCCACCACTACACCGAGTCCCCCAGTGACACGTCTTTTAAATGCATTCAGGGACGGTGACTCAACCACTTCCCTGGGCAGCCTGTTCTGGTGCTTGACAACCCTTTTGGTGAAGACATTTTTCTGAATATCCAATCTAATCCTCCCCTGGCACAAACTGAAGTGTTTCCCCTCATCCTTTGACTTGTTACTGGGGAAAAGAGACCGGTATCCACCTCACCCACCTTTTGTTATATATTGGAATGAGCTTCACACTGATACCAGCACCCTGCCCACCTGTGTGCCCACACAGCCCTTCCTGCCAGCACTGCCATTCAGGTTTTCATCCCCCATTTCCACATAAGCATCAGTTTTATGCTTCCTTGGCCCACTCCTTTGTCCTTTGTGGAAGCTCAACTTGATCATTTTGGTTCACGTACACAAGTCACTGAAGTCATGAGCACCAAATGCTCACTGACAAACAAGACTAAATCTGTTACTGAAACACAGGGTGGCCCTCTCAGCTGCTGGATTGCAGCTGGTTGTGTGCCATATGGCTGCCATTTTCCTCTCTTAACATTTCTCTGCCACAGGCTTGTCTGCCATTTCTTCTGTGCTTGGAAACACTTTAATATATTGCTGTCATTCCTTGCCAGCCCAAGGATGACAAATGTTGACATTTAATGACTGCTTTCCCAAGCTCTCAAATGATCTGCACTCACACACAAATTTAGTTTCAACCTTTGACTGAATCTTTTTATACTTTGGGAAGGGTTTTTTAGGATGTTCCTGAGTGTACTGTCAGTCCAATGAATTTGAAACGAAGATTTGCATGTGACACAGCATCACAAGTTTTTAAATTTTCATTTCTTTGCCAGAGATTTCCAAATCTGTATTACTGCTTTTACAGAAAAACCTGATGCTTCAGAAAAAGATGCTTTAATGTCTGAGCTGAAAATGATGACTCACATTGGAAGCCATGAAAATATTGTGAACCTACTAGGAGCATGTACCCTGTCAGGTAATTGAAATTGTGGAAAAGAACCAATTAAAACTACCAGAATAATGAGGACTAATTTTGCTGTGCTGTTCTGGCCCAAAATAAGATGAAGATGAACTGAAAGCAAATTTAAGGCCATGCATGTGTACAGAAAAGGGTCATTTCTGATTGTACTGGCAGGAAGTGATACAACAGTCCTTCTGTAGAATAGGATTTCCTGTTATGGTGGTGATGGCACTGGTATGAGCCAGTTTATTAAGTGAAGAGGAAAAACTTATCTGGTGTCAGGGACTTTTGTATACACATGATTTTGTTCACATAGGAAATTATAATTTTATTTTTTAAATTCATGTCGCTCACGAATGAATGGATAAAAATGGCTAAAAGATAGACAGGAAACAAAAGAAACTGAAAAATTACAGGGGTAGGAGGGACACAAAAAAAAAGGAATGAGAGAAGTAAAAAAAGGAAAGAGGGACAACCTTTTAAAGGACCAAATGTAAAAACAAAACTGAAGAGTGAAAAAAATAAGCAAAGGTGGGCCAAGATAAAAGTAGTGAGATAATATCATTGATTAATTAATGTGTGACTCATGTTATCATTGAGGTAATTTGCACAGCTATTCTTGTCCAAAAAACTTCTTCTCTGGCCAGTCCAATGGTGAACAAGAGGAGGTGAAGAAAGGCTAAAGAACAGATCAGCTTGGGGAAATGCCAGGGTTTCACCCAGTGTAGGTCCATATCATGGACTGTAACACCTGACACTGAAAAGCTTGACAGATTTTCCATCATGGTTATTTATTCAGTCAGAAAGACCAAGCAGAACAGTTAACTTTTGTTTCCTCAGTTTGCATCAGTGGCAGTACTGCCAGGCCCAGACATGTGAGGGGTAAGAGGAAAGCAGAGAAATAGTTTGTTCTTAGTAGCTTTAGCTGATTTTAAAATATACAGACTGCCACTGCCTTCTGGAACAGTGGGCAGGATGTGATGGTGCAGGCAGGAGAGCTGCAGGGAAAACCTGCTTAGTCTGGTAGGGTAGGGCAGGAACACTTCCAGCCTTATCCAAGTGCCATTTTCAGCAGTATTTACATGGTTCTCATGACTTTCCCATCCATCCTCTGAGACACTTTACAGTTTTTTTCAGTGTGTCCTACCTTGTTTGACAGTAGCCTTCTCACAGAAATATCCACAGATTCATGGTCAGTCTTTCTGGGCCAGAAGTGGTGGTGGCAGAGTGAGGCTTTGCAGGGTGATGTGTGAGCACTCTGAGCTCCTGCTGGCTGGTCATGGCTTTTATCCAAGCCTGCCTGGGTCAGGACTTGGATGTATTTTTCCTTTCTTGAGAAAGTGTCCTGACCAGTGCTCTACTTAAGACACCTCCCCTTGCAAGGGATATCCCTCATTTATCCCTCATTTATCCCTCATTTTAGTACCCAAAGTACTCTTGGGTTTCAGGTGGTCTTCTTGGGGAAAAATAAAAAGGATCTTTCCAGAGCACGAAGGTTGCACAGATAGATGGAAGGATGTAGGTCAAAGGATACAAATTCACACCACCCAGATAATTAGCAGGAGTCATCTTCTGCTTAAACCCTGCGTAGTTTAGAAAATATGCTGCATCCTTACAGCCTGTACTGTCCTCCCCATTGCCATTGGGATGGGCAAGGATTTTTGTTTCTATAAGAGATTTTCAATACAGTTTGAGAGATGCACCACAAGGACAAAGTTACACAGACTTTCCAAGGGACATTATAGTCAGTAAACAAATTCTCATTATGTGCCTATCAGTACAGCTTATCCACCTGGGAGTGGAAGATGCTTGGGATGTTTTAACACAGATTAATCCTGAGAGAAAATGAAGCAGCATTAGGGCTTTAATAGGGAGGGTGCTATAAATAGCAGCAGGCTATTTACATTTCCAACTATTTCAGGACCAATCTACTTGATATTTGAATACTGTTGCTATGGTGACCTTCTGAACTACTTAAGGAGCAAGAGAGAAAAGTTTCACTGGACACTGACAGATATTTTTAAACAACAAAACTTCAGCTTTTACCACAATATTCATCAGGATCAAAACTCTAGGTAAAGAATTTAGTAACAATTTGATACTTTTAAAAACTGCTATTGCTTTTAATCTGCACTCTCACCTGTGCTGTGTACACTGGTGAAATTATTGAATTCTTGAGAATGTGCCTTCACATACTCTAATAAACAATGCTTTATGAGGAACTGAGATTTGATTCTCCTTATGGAGACTGCAGAAGACAAAAAACCTCTTGTTTCTCTTCCCAGTTTTGAGAAGAGTCATGTCTGTGTACAGGTTTTTAATAGTAGTAACTGTTCATGTTTTTCACTGCAGAAGAGTTTATGTGTAGAAGATTGTGTGATAAATTAGATGTGATAGATTATGTGATACTGTGTGAAACCTTTGAAAATGTATTGATTGCTCCAGAACAGGGACTCACCTGAAGTACAGTGTGAACACAGCTCTGTGCAGAGGGGATGAATTTGAAACCATGCAAAGTCAAAACATAAATGTGACACTGGAATCAAATGGGATTGTGCTGCTTTCTGAGGAAGGTAAGAGATAATTGATTATATTTTCAGGAATGCTGTTTTATTGTATTTTTTATATTATTGATATGACCAGACTAGATTCCATGACAAAAGAGGCCTCTTTCTATCATATGTTTCTCTTCAGTCCAGGCAGGAGTTTTGCTGGAGGAGGATTCAACAACACTGAGATCAGAGTCTTATGTTTCTGCTCATGCATAGCATGAGCATAGTATTTGAATATGAAAATACTCACCTTTATTTTGTATCTGAGTGAAGGATAAAAAAGATGGATGCTCTTTGTGATGTTGCTCTTGGTAGGAGCTTGTGAAAATCCTTTACAACAGTCAGTGGGATTGATCAGAGTGAGGAAGTCCATGGAAAACTCATACTTTTGATTATATTTTACAGATAAAATTAAGGATGCAGGCACACCAGTGGATGAAGAAGAGGATTTTAATGTGCTCACTTTTGAAGACCTTCTTTGCTTCTCTTATCAAGTTGCCAAAGGAATGGAATTTCTTGAGTCCAAATCGGTATGGTGAAGGGTAGCAAATTTTTCAGATAAAAAAGATGCCAAAAATAGGTCAGTTTATAAAAGGCAGGTTGAGGAACAGAGCCACTCAGTGGCAAGCTTGAACTATACCTCCTTCCTGGTTTAACAGCGAAGACTGGGTTGCAGTTTTAGGCAGCATCCTGAGTAAGAAGCAACTGCACGGCACCTTTGTGCCTGCTCTGGCCCTGTCTCTTTGCCACCAGTAGCCAGGGGGTGTCCAGCTTGGCCATTCACCAAACTGCTGAAGTGGAAGGAGGTGGCAGCTCAGAAGGCAGGGAATTGTCCACCACTGGTACCAAATGCTGCTGAGCATTAATCCTTCCTTTCCTTCTAAGTGTATCCACAGAGACCTCGCTGCCCGGAACGTACTTGTGACCCATGGGAAAGTGGTGAAAATCTGTGACTTTGGCCTTGCCAGAGATGTAATGAATGACTCCAACTACATTGTCAGGGGCAATGTAAGTTCATGAGGGCTCTCTGGTTTTCACAGCATTATAAGAATTATAAGGAACTAAGAAAGAAAAGTTTTGATTTTTTTAATTCCTTTTTAGCTTTGTGCATGTCTGTATGGGCAACACAGAAATCTCAGTTTTTCCTGCCCTTGGCAAAAGCAAATTCTTAGATTATAATTAAAATAATCAAGCTGGTTCTGTAAATGAGATGGTATCCATGCTCTTTTTAAAGCATCCATTGATGGAAGCACTGGGAATTTTTTACTGTTGTGGGTAATAACAGTGTAGGACAACAGCATATGTGTGGGGGTGTGCCAGGTCCTCTGGCTTTATGAAGAAGCACAGTGTGGACATCTCCATCTGGGCCACTCTATGCTTCCAGTCAGAGGAAGGAAGGTGGCTTTTCAGGACTGAGCTCACCTCTTCCTTAAATAGTCATCTAAAATGGATGAGAGGAACTGGCTCTTTAGGAGTGTCCATTTCTCTCTGCAATGGGAATGCCCAGGGATTGCTGACAGAGACACAGCCTTGCACACAGCAAACACGAATCGGTCATGCTGGCAGTGAGAAGTACAGTCACCCAGAAAGCCTGTGTCACAGCCTGTGTCACAGCCTGTGTCACAGCATGACCTGGCCTCCATCCCCCTGTCTGCACAGGCTCGGCTGCCAGTCAAATGGATGGCCCCTGAAAGCTTGTTCGAGAGGACATACACCATGAAGAGTGATGTCTGGTCCTATGGAATACTGCTGTGGGAAATATTCTCCCTGGGTATGTCTTACAGGGGGACAAAAGAGCAGTGCTTGGTTTTGGCAGCTTCTGAATTGACACGTTCTCTGATAATTTCCACAGGTGTAAATCCTTACCCCGGCATTCAGGTTGACACAAATTTCTACAAATTAATACAAAGTGGATTTAAAATGGACCAACCGTATTATGCTACAAAAGATGTGTAAGTGTATTTCCAAGTGATGCACAGCATGAGAATTTATACTTACTAGGTCACTGTTTGAATGACCTTTTATTTATTGTACACTATCTCTCACCCAGAATTAGTTGCAAAATGTGAGATCTTCCTCTAAATCTAACGAAGTCTGCCTGATCCTGCAGGTTTTGTTCTAAAGCAGAAGTGATCAACGCTGTAGGTTATGTGTATTTGACAGGTCTAATTCATTATATTTATTTAGTTGTGCCTTCTTTCCCCAGGGAACTTATTCTCATATTTTCTCAGACCACAGATTTTTTTCCCTTTTTTTCTTCTTTTGCTTTTCTCTTTTTTCTTTTCTTTCATTTTATTTTTTCCCCCAAAAGCTATGTTTTCCATATTGACTAAATTTTTGGTGGGTTCTTTCCTAGACTTTATTATTTAATCAAGGTTCACCAGGTTTATTTCAGTTCCAGGTGGCTAGGGATCCTCTTAGATAAAAGCCCTGCTAAGGAAGAGTTGGGGAAAGCCATTTCTTTGCTCTCATCACATAATTTTCAGCCTGTGCCTCTGTGCATGGGTGGACTCTGCCTAGAGGTGGGCCCCAGGGAACAAGAGAAGAGAAGGTGACAGAGAATTATGAGGTCTGAAACATGGAGGAAAGGAAAGGACTTTGAGTTGGCCGAGCTCTTCTGGCAGATGTTTCACAGATGCTCTAGGGACAGAGTGCCTTGCTATGACGCTGCACTGTTCTTATCCTCACCACATAAAGGCTGTAATGGCATTAAAAGTACAGGGGAATCTGACAGATTAACCCATGAAAGATTGCTGTGGAGAGTTTAAATATCAGGGAGCCTATTGTTCCAGTAACTTTGCAAGGGACTTTAGAAGTCAGGCACAACAATGATGCCTGATGAAGCTGCAATATTTCTAAGGTGGTGTTTAAACTTCAGAAAGATTTTTTTATGTCAAATTACATTAAAATACTTGCTGTGAGAAGTTTACTTAAGACTACATAGTCCACAAGGAACAGGTTTAGTTTCTATGAAAGACAGGCATTGTCTTCCTAACATTTTCTCTATGGAAGCTGGAAAACAAACATCATGCTATTATGTGTCATACCACAATGAAGATTTTACTAAGGACTCTGATTAAGTCACTGTAAAATCATTTCACCTTTTATCCTTATCTTTCTGCTTCTTTTCCACTGATTCAACACTGTAATTCTGGCCTCTTTCTATAAAATCATTCTGATCCCCGTGATTCCCCATTCAAGTCCTGCAATTCCACACAGTCACTTACAGAGAGCCCAAGGACTAACAAGTTTTCTGTGCCATCTTTCCTTCTGCAGCTATTGCATGATGCAGTCCTGTTGGGCTCTTGACTCCAGGAAAAGACCCTCTTTTTCTCACCTGGTTTCCTCTCTGGCCTGTCAGCTGGCTGAGGCAGAAGGAGCAGTAAGTAAACACAGTGAGAGGAACGTGTGAACAATGTCTGGGTTTGGGTTTGGGTTTTTGTGGGGTTTATATGTAGCTCCACAGATGACCATGAGATGAGGGATAGCCTCCTGCTTTCTATTGAAGTACACAACTCTATTATGGATACATTGCCCATGGATCCATTTAAGTTGGGGCATGTTTTTCTGCCATCAGAAAGAATCCTGACCTTCCTGATGAGGATTTTCTTCCTCCCACTGGGACTCTGGAAAGCTGAAGTCTCTCAGCCTGTGCTGAGGGAATGGGCTGCCCTCACACAGCAGCCAGTGCAGTCAGGTTTGGTGATGCTGCTGGCTGCCATGGGAGGGGAGCTGAGCCTGCACCAGGGGCCAGGGGGTGTCATGAGGGATCACCATGCCATGTCCTCACAGACACAGACAGCATGCTGCATGTCATTCCCAGAGGTCAAAATAATAAAGATGATCTGAGGAAGTCCTGTTCTGTCCATACCAGATGTTTATCTCCTCTTCAGGGAGGATAAACAATTCCTTTCCAAATTACCAATTGCTACTTGGGTATCCACTCTGGACTAAACACACTATTTCTCAGTGCCTGCTTCATGGGGAGGAGAGCACTTTTCCAAATACAATAAATAATAACAGAAGATATCTTTTACTTCTTCTTCCCAATTCTAGATTTACCATAATACAAAGAAAAACTTTGCTACACACCATTCCAGCATCAAAACTAAACCTCGTGTAAACAGAGATGAGGAATCTTTGCTGTCCCCCGTTGTGCTCCAGCATGAAGACCCTCAGGTTGAAAAATAATCTGAGTTGTGGATTTGGTCTCAGTATTGTCATAAACTCTGTGTAGGATAAGTGTTTTTTATCAGGTCTAGGAAAAGAAATTGTCACCAACTGCTGCACTGTTTGTGTTTCTTGTGAGGCAGTCAGTATTTATGTGACTTTTTGAGAAGAAGGTGTAATTCATTTGTTGGAATTCAGCAAACACATCTATAGCAAGACAGCTTTTTTTGCTGCCTCTCTCCAACTGAATGTCTCTTTTCCTGGTGCTGTGTAAATAGTGCCCAATCAACATAATGAATTATACTGTTCTTGCCACATTGCAACCAAATATGAGAGAATCCACAGTAATTTCAGTCAATGTTTGCAAGCATTGACTATGCAGCTAAAGAGAGCTGCTGTGATTTCCAGAAGTGCTATTCACATCTTCATCTCCAGATGTCAGGGAGTGCTGGGAAAAAAACCCATTGTAGTCACCAATTTTAGATGTCCAAATTTTACAGTTCCATCAGTCTTGTTTTACAAGGAGCTCTTAATTTGATTGAGTGTAACTGTCTTACCCTGGACATCTCAGTGGTTGTGAAGTGTGGTTGGTGGGTGTTCAGGTGAGTTCATTTTATCAATATTTAGTTACTCATATGGCCTCTACTCAGCCAGGCTACATTCTGCAACTGCTGATGAGAGATAGGCACTCACAGGAGGCATTCCTTTCCACCTTAAATAAGCATCTAAAATAACCAAGAGGAGTGATATTTGGAGATAACCTTCTACCTCCCTGGTCTGGAAAATCCAGGTGGCAGTCTCCAGCTGGAAGTCTCACTTCAGCTGAGTTACAGCTAATTCCATTCATAGGGCTTTGTGTGTTTCAACAGCAAATAAAGAAAAAAATGTTTAATTTTGAAGAAATTACGTTCTGTAATTTAGGAGAGTACTATCATCTCTCCAAATCCACAGAATTCAGCCTGGGTATATGAACACTGCTGCACTAAAATGAAGCTATGCCTCTTTAACTTTCTCACAGACTCCCAGGACAATACCCAGAGGCTTGATGTGTTTTCAGTATACTTAAAAAGACAGCTATTTTCACTATGAGATTTAGGAATTTCTAAAAGCAACTTTCATCATGACTAATAGGATACATTTGCCTACATCACAGTGGATCAAGATGAGAATATATTGGTTAATAGTTTTTTTCTCTTTTACATTTTACAAGGTGCTAAGTTCAGTTAGGATTGTTCAGAGGCAGATCTTATAAAATAATAACTATTCATAGATTATGCTATCACAGAAATTGAGGTGCTCTTTACTAACACTGTCTGAAAATAATGTTGTAATACAGTGATTATGATTTGTATATTTTTGTTAATGTTATTAATAATTATCAATGAATCATCAATTTTTAAATCAGATACAAACTGCTGAAGAGCAATCTAGAGATATTCAGACAGAAATAAATTTTAACATTGCATTCTCTGCAAAATGTATATCATTTTTAACATACCCATAACTGTTTGAAGGTGTTCATCTGCAAGATATCACTGTCCAGCACTGTTAGCCCACAGCCTGCAGTGGCTGGACAGTGGGAGTTAAGCATCTTGTGAAGACAGGAGTTTTCAACCTTCAAATTTAAAGGAACCTAATGCTGAACTGGTCACTTCCAAGCCTGGCTGGCCCTGGAAACTAAGCCGATGTGAACTTGGCTCAAAGAGGAGCAGATGGGAATCCCACGTACTTAAAAACAAGCCCGTGAATTGTGTCACATGCTTATCCACAAGACTTGAAAAGAACTGGACATAGCTCATCTGGCCCCATCATCACTACTGAGCTGAGACTTGGGGATATAAAGGCAAATAGAGAACCTTGGAGCAAGTACAACTTCTCGTGATTCACACATGAAAAGCAGCTCGGGCAACACAGCACTCCATGAGGAAGAGCAATCAGGAGAATAACCCTCCTGTACAGGCTGAACGTGTGGGAAGTTGTGCATCTGCTTCTACATGCAGAAGAGTTGGATGGAACAAAGCTACAGGAGGTACTGAGTGAAAAATAATTTCTTTTAGGACATTTTCTTTCCAGGATGCTTCCCAAATGACTTAGCAAAATGGTGGTCCAGTATGAGGTTTGTGCAGAGCCACAGACAGTGCTGGATAGGGATCAGTTTTGTGATCTTTGAAGGGAAATGCCCACATTTCTCTCATAGGATCCAGACCCCTAATCTATGCCTCCAGAAGCACGTTGTCAGGAGAAAGTGATGAGTTGCCCCCTGTAGTGAATGGAGAGAGTTAAGCTTGTCTGAAGACCTCCAGCAGAGATGCCTTTAGTCTAAGGTGGATGCCTTAAGTTAGGCACAGACTGACAAAGATCCAGTAATCATTAATCCGGGAAGAAGAGCAATAGAAGGGTTGAGGTCAATTAAAAGCGCTGAAGGACATTTGAGCTCTCCCTCGCAACAGAAACAGAAATAAGAAGAAAGATAATTTGACAGCCCAAGCCGAAAAGACAGGACGGCGCCGGGGAATCTGCCCGAATTTTCTTTCCCCTCCGCCTGCAAGGGCTCGCCTCGGAGCCGGCAGCCGTGTCCAGGGAGCTCGGAGGGGACAGCCGTGTCCCGGGGAGCTCGGAGGGGACAGCCGTGTCCGGGGAGCTCGGAGGGGACAGCCGTGTCCGGGGAGCTCGGAGGGGACAGCCGTGTCCAGGGAGCTCGGAGGGGACAGCCGTGTCCGGGGAGCTCGGACAGCCGTGTCCCGGGGAGCTCGGACAGACAGCCGTGTCCGGGGAGCTCGGAGCGGACAGCCGTGTCCCGGGGAGCTCGGAGGGGACAGCCGTGTCCGGGGAGCTCGGACAGCCGTGTCCCGGGGAGCTCGGAGCGGACAGCCGTGTCCCGGGGAGCTCGGAGGGGACAGCCGTGTCCGGGGAGCTCGGACAGCCGTGTCCCGGGGAGCTCGGAGGGGACAGCCGTGTCCGGGGAGCTCGGGCAGCCGTGTCCGGGGAGCTCGGAGCTCTCCCGCGGGATGCCCGGGCACAGGCGGCCCCGTTCCCGCCGCAGCCGGCACTAGGTGGAGCTCCGCGACCGCGGACAGCCCGAGGGACGCCGGACGGGGGACAGGGAGCAGGGCTGGCGCTAGGCACAGGGAGCCGGGCCAGCCGCCGTGTCTGGTCCAGAGCTACAGGAGACCCGGGAGTAGGGATGGGCGTGAGGGTGTCGGTCAAAAGGACTCCACAGCCAAAACCTCGTAGCACCGATGGGATAAACCCAGTACCAGCACAAACCGCTCTGCCCCCCCCACCCCCCTCAGAGCGTTTTCCCAAACAACCATGTCCTGCTGCTTTACCAAAAATGTAAGAGACCCTACTCTGTCCCTATAGAAAAACTGGAGGTACTTCTCCAACACGTCATGCTTTTGGGTTTGGGATACCTGGGATGGGCTCTGTGGGGTCCCTCTGAGAGAAGTTGGGACTTACCAAGTGTTAAACCCGAAGAGAAGAGCAGGAGTGAGCCTGTCATGCATGCCAGCAGTGGCTTTCACTCCACGTCTTCATGGAGGGCACTGTGAAAGGCAACGAAGAAATCCAAGGTCATAATTGCTCCAGAGCTATTTGCAGACAGGTTTTATTTTAAGAATCAGAACTTCTGCTGGAAATTATTTCAGGGGCAAAAAAATCAAAGTATACTGAAGATGAGTGGGTCCCATGGAGCTGGATGCACCCCTTCTCTCAAACACAGAATCAGATCAAGTGCTCAGTGGCTCAGGGCTCAGACTTCCCGTTCTGCCACGTTCACTCCTGCATCAAAGGCTAATTAATTAGACCATGCAAAGAAAAACACCTTTAAAAAAAAAAAAAAGGCACGCGAATATCCACCCAGATCTGTGGTTGAGAAGGCCTCCAATAGCTTCAGAAAGAGGTAGAACCTGAGCCCAGCTCTTTCTCACCCTTGGTGAGCACCCCAAAACTATGGAATGGCCCTGCAGGAGTCCTTCCAGGCAGGTTGTCTAAAACCTGAGCTAGATTGATCCTTCCTGAAATGCTTTGTAATGAGATAAATAGTGCAACTTCTGGGGATCCTGCCTTATCAGTCACTGACAGATTAAAAATTACGTGTTTAAGGCTGTGCCAGAAAACTGATAGAGTAACACTCCTTGAAGATGTGTGGGTGCCCTGGGGCACAATCTAGTTCAGATCTCAGCTGAGAAGGAATTCTGAAGAGCTGTTTGTGGAGAGAGGTGGAAAAGTCATGGTGCTCCTGTGGTTGCCTCCACAGAGGCACATAAAGACTGGTGTGGGAGCTGGTTTATTTAAACACTGCTTAGCTGGGATGAAAACAGACAGGAGATCCTGACAGTGACCCACTCCTGCTGCCATGGATTGCCTACACCTACTCGTGATCCTTTGCACCAGAGCTAAGCTTTGACACTTAGCTTTGGCTGCCCAGAGAAGCCTCTTTCCAGGCACACTAGGGTTCCTCTCCCTCCTCCCTTGCTCTATGCTTCCACTGGCTGAAGAAAACCCAGAAGTTACTTCTAGTGACAGCCCTCCAGTCCCACCAGTGCCGTGACTGTCCCGTCCACAGAGGAGGCTCGGAGGCTTCAGATCATAAAAAGAAGGAGATGCCTAGCTCAAGTTTCCAAAATACTTCTCTTGGAGAAGTAACTACGTGGGGTTCTCCTTTGGAAAACCTCTTGTGTGTAGGGTTGCCCTGGGTGAGGAGGGGCTGTGAAGCTAAACTGCGGCAGGGCTGGGCTGGTCCCTGGGAGCTGAGTCAAGGAGGAGAGCCTGGGGCAGGGGAGTGTGGGCCACAGCTGGGAAGCTGGCTCTGGGTCTGCCTGCCCCTACCTTCTGCTCCTTTTGGGGCTTCTTTTCAGACCAGAAACAAAATGTAGTGAGATTCCTTTTCCCTCTCAGAAACTAGAATAAAATAACTGTGAGCAAATGTGAGATGGTGGGGAGCAGTCAGGTACCAATTTCTCCTTGGAGCCAGAGGGACCAAGGCTTTGGGTTGGAGGATAAAGGTTTGTCAGGGGAGAAAGATGAGTCTTCTTCTGCCTTCCTACAGCCCCATTGTAAGGAAAGGTCCCACGTGGGAGCCTTGGCCTGCTCCCTGCCAGGCCAAAGAAGAGCTTGGCACTTCTCTGCTTTGGGCTCCTACATTTGCTAGCATGAAATATTATCCACAAGGCACCATGGCCCTTCAGGGATGTGTACAATTATGATCTTGCAAACAGCAAACCATCTACATGGGTCAGCAACACCCTATGCCTCTGCTCACTGAAGGGGTTTGTAGGATTCAGCCATAGAGCTCAAGGCTGAGGGACACAGTGGCATGGGGCAACCAGCCCATAGTGTCTTGCCATGGAAGGGCTTGGAGCAGATGGAATGGTGGAGAAAAACCAGCAAGACTAGCATGTGTTGTGGAGATGGGGACAACACACCCAAGGCGCGTGCATCACCTCCCTGCTAAGGCTTCAGAGCTGGGAAATTAATCAGTGAGGAAAGCAGTGAGGGCATCGGCCTTCAGATTGCCCTTGGGAGAGGGAGATAGCACAGGGGCAGGCACACTGGTGGCAATGTGTGCAAACCATTTTACAGCCCGAATTCGGTGTTTTGCTTGGCACGGGAGACGACACACTGGCGTTAGTGACTCCATCCCACCAGCTGGGCTTGCGGTTTCCCGGGGCCAACCTCTGCCTGGGTCTCCCGTGCCGGCCGTGCCTCGCCGCAAAGCCGGGGGGGCCGTGAGGTTTGGGAGCCCCGCGCTCCCGCTGCATCCCGTGGGAAGATAACAGCGGCCCTGCGTGCTGCGGGGAGCGTCCCTGGGTGGGCGGGGGTGTCCCTGGGGGGCAGAGGTGACAACAGCCGAGCCCTGGGTTTCCCCTCCCGTGAGAGGGAGCGCTCCCGCCCCGCCCGGCCCGGGCCGCGCCGTCGGGGCCGTCCCGCGGTGCGCGCCGCCGCTGACTCACGGCTCCCGTGACCGGAGCGGGCCCGGCCCGGCCAGACGGGACATG
The DNA here is from genome assembly GCF_023055355.1 of Agelaius tricolor. Classification (NCBI taxonomy): domain Eukaryota; kingdom Metazoa; phylum Chordata; class Aves; order Passeriformes; family Icteridae; genus Agelaius; species Agelaius tricolor. The sequence continues at coordinate 2,289,972 of NW_027269269.1, forward strand.
CCAGCAGGGCCGGGCACAGCGCTCCGCGGGCAGCCGGGGCGCCCTGGTGCGGCCTTCTTCCTCTGTGACATTTAAAAAAGATAACGAAGTGAGGTAAAGTCAAGTAAAGAAAGTTATTAAGATAAAATCCAGCCAAGGCTATTTCCTTGGTCAGCAGAGGTGTGCCAGCCACTGGATCTGAAAGGGTGGGGGCACCCTCACCTCTCTGGCTGCAGAAGCCTCTGGTGTATCATACGACTTTTTTTCCTTCTTCGCTGTTTACGTTCCTGTTTTCTGCAGGAGAGCAGGGCCATGAGAACTCAGGCCGGGCAGCACCTGTGCAAAGAGGCAGGGCTGGCTACCGGGCCCGTGGCGGTGCCGGTACGGGGCGGCTGTGCCCGACACCAGGCACCAGGTGCCACCTTCCCTCCCCGTCTGCTTTCTTCCCAGCAACGCGAATCTGCTCGGGAGCGAGCGTCGTCCAGCATCTAACCCCCTCCTAGAGGCATGTGCTTAAACAAGACGAGTATCAACCCCACGATAAAAGTATTGGGTTATTCTGCAATGTAATCTACATCAAAGCCTCGGGGGCTGCCGGCTTGAAAAGATCCAAGATGTTTTCTGAGTCCTTATCATGTCTGTGCTTAGAGGGAGTCATAAATTCCACAGGTCGGACTAACTAACACACGATTCCTCCTTCCCTTCTCTCTCCATGGCCGCCAAAGGGCTTTCAAGCGGGCTTTTTTTTTTTTTCTTTACCTTGTAAACAACGCTCCCGGTTCCGTGTCGTTAAGGTGGAGGGAGACAGAGAGATCCCCCACACCCCACCCCGAGATTCTCCAAAATCACAGAAAAAGCAGTTATACCACAAAGCAGGTAGAAATAAAGACAGTGAATCCGCATCCCCACAGAGCTCCCGCCGGGTGGGAGCAGCCTGTGGAGGAGGGATGGCGGGTGCTGCGCAGCGCTCGGCCCTTCCCGGGACTTATGGGGACGTCTCTGACCCGGGACGGGAGTCCTCGGGCTGTGCTGTCCGCCCCATTATCCCCCAGTCCGCGCCAGCCCCGTGGCCGGAGGCGACAATGAGCATCGCCCCGAAGCGCGGTGCCCGCTCCGGTTCCTGCCCCGCCTGCCCGGGGCCCGAGGGTCCCGCAGAGTCGCCCTGCCCTGCCCTGCCCCCGGAGCTTCCCCGCAGCCATGCCCTGCCCTGCCTCCCACGGAAAAATGTCGGAAATTATTTTTTCAGATCAAGATGTAAGGTTGAGGCTGAAGGAGGAGGACGGGGAGCCCAGCGTCTGCCCAGGAGGCAGCCCTGGGTGAAATAGCCCTGCGGGGAGAATATCGAGGTCAGCGTGCGGGGGAAGGGAAAGATATTTCCCTGCGAACGGTGTCCCCTATCAGGCACTTGTCCGCTTGAGAGGCGTTGAGTCGCAGTTTCCCGCTCAGGATCTAACGAAATAAGAAAAAAAAAACCAAAAACAACAAAAAACCCCAACCAACCAACCAAAAAACCACAAAACACAAAAAAACCACAAAAAAACAAACAAACAAACAAACAAAAAAAACCAAAAAAACTGAGGAAGCTAAGAGGGAGAGATCAGGCCTTCACCCAGGCTCCGGAGTGGAGGTCTGGTCCCAGACCAGAGAGATGTGGAGAGCGAGTTTCAAAATACTTCAAAATACCAGGATCTGTACTCCTCTCCCGGATCTGCAGCTCTGGGCCGGAGCTGGCGGGAAAACCCGAGACGAAAGCGGAGAGGGAGCGGGCAGAAAGGAGGGGAGAAAACGGGTGAAACCCGGCCGAGAGATACATCCTCTCCCCAACCTCCTTGAGAAGCCCCGATAGCTGGGTAGGGCCGGAGCGAGGACAAATCCTGTTCCACTCAAAAGGGAGAGAAGCCCGAAGGGCCACCAAGGCGTCTAGGAGTGGATCGGGATCCCTCTTATTTTAAGGCAATAGTGACGCGGGACAGCGTGTCTCCATCCCCAGCAGCTGCCGTGGGTCCCGTCCGGGGAGCAGCTGCGCGGCGGCGGAGGATGCTTGGAAGTATTTATCCGCGGGGGAAGCGGGACTCGTCCCCATCTCCCCGCCGAGCCCGGTTAGGGTACGGCTGGTGGGGCTCGGTCTTCCCAAGTCCTCCCCGTTCTGGGGGGGAACTGGGATCACTGTCAGAAGGGCAGCGTAGCGGAGCAGCGCTCCGGCTGCCATTCCAGGTAGTGGCGGAGCTGCCTCGGAGCCTTATCCTCCTGTCCCTTCACCAGAGCCCCATCCGAGACTCTCATTTGATCCCGCGGCCGACGGCCCCGGCCCTGTCAGCTCGGGCTGGCCTCGGGTCTCACCCCAAAAAGCCACCTGGCTGCCAGGGATTCACTGACGGTGCCTTAGGCACGGAATCGGGATGTTTCGGGGCTGATCAGGGTTGCAGTGCGTTTTATTACAATATGTCCAGAGTTTTGTCGTTTTAATGGCCCCTTTCTCCGTTTATGGCATCATCAAATTCACATCTGCATAGATCGGCTCTGTCGGCGCTTATCGGGAGAGGCGATTACATTGAAGGGACACAGCATTTCCCTTCCAGAGTGACATTTCAGTCTCCTGCTCAGACAGCGCTGGGAGCTCCAAGCCCCGCTCCCCTCTCCTCGTTATCCCGCCGTCGGGGCGGGGGGAAAGTGTCACGGTGGGAATAGGCAACAAAGAGAGAAATTCCCTCCCTAGAAGGCGTCCGGCAGGCATCTCTGCATCCCTGCTGTTGCGTTGCTATTATCGTAGGGTCGCAACCGCGGCCGCCTGCAAACAAGTGACGGTGCGGGCACAGCATTCCCGGCTGTGCGCAGGGTGGGGATACCCCATTCCTCGCATCCAGGACATGCACAGCGACTCCGAGGGGGCCGTCTGTGGCCTCTACCCAAGGAGAGATGCTCCATCCTTTCCTGCTTGGGCGTCCCGGTCTCCCAGGGCCACTGACACTGGATCCCTTGGGACGTTTTAAGACAGGTCGCTGAATTTTACTGGCGTTAAAGCCTGGCTCCGTGTCTGCCCCACGCTCAGTACCAAAGGAACGACAGAATGGGGGGAAGAAGGAGGGGGAGATTTTCAGAGAGTGGGTTCGGGACATCTGCCTTTGCAGAGCTGAAATCCGCCCTCAGCTGCGAGACATCCCGTCTCAGCGACACTCCTCGGAGTGCAGAACAGCCACCCACGTGGAAGGAAAAGCACCCTTGGGACACGACCACGTGGATCTCCGTGTGTAATACCCGGGACAGGAGGGTCCGCGACAGCGCGGGGCCCGTCTGGGCAGCCCCGGTAGGACCGAGCCGCAGCCTCCCCAGGGGACCGGGAAAGCCGGTGAGAACGGCTGAGACGGTGCTGCGCTGCTCCGGCGGAAAGTGCTGGGAAAACGGGGGGACATTCCCGTCCCCATCCATTTTTTCTCGGCGGGTGAAAGGTTTCCTCGCTGTGTCATGGGAAAAGATGCGAATATGCAAACGTCGTCTCGCATTGTCCCCGCTCAGGGTGAAAAGTTAAAGCATAAAAGCGGCGGGGGGAAGTTGAGAGGGGATCGCCTCTTCAAAGGGGACTGGCTGGGCTGGGGGAGACGGCTGCCGCTTGCCTGGGAGCCGCCCTTCCAGAGCCAGCATTTCCAGAGGGTTTCCAAGGAGCTGGGGAGGGAAGAAGTGTGTGCCTGGAGGGACAAGCCGCCGGGCTTCCCGCGGGCCCGGCCGCGCTACATACAGCGAGGGAATCGCCCGGTGAGGTGACGGGCTCCGGGAGGAGGTTGATGGTTCCCTCCTTGAGGAGAACCATCCCCTGCCTCGGTCCCAAGACCTCTCCAGGCGGCGGGATTATCCGGCCTCGCTCCAGCGGTGGGTCTGAGGGCAGAGGGTGTTTTAAACGAAGGCACCCCCAGTCCTCGTCCTTTCCCGGACCTGCTGGGCGCGCCCGACCTCGAAGTTCTGCAGACACACGCGGAGGAAGGAGACAGCGCCCTTGGAGGGGGGAATTTCTCCTCTTACCTCGCCTTCATCGCCCATGACCGAGCGGGAGCGGGAGCGGGTGGGAAGCGTTTTACAAAAAGCAGTAGGCCGTCGCGATGGGGTTTGTTGCTCAGAACAACCACGACAAAATAGCTTTGTGGATTTTTAATCAAAACTCCCTCCTCTTCCGCCCCTTCCCCCCCCCCCCCGCCCACCCCCCAATACCAAAGCACAGAGAAGAGCTGGCTAAAGTGCTGCCTACAGATCGGCCGTGATACACGGCTCCCATATTCCCACCCTCGCCCTTAGATCTCCCTCTCTGTCTTTTGCAAGTCTCTTGATTTCATCCTTTGAACCTGTGATTGGAGGTTAAAGTGCACCAGGTTGCAATGGAAGGAGGAAGCTCTTAAACAATAAAGGCTTGAATATTTAGCTGTGATCAGGTCGCTGCCCTCTCCTTATCTTTTTAAATGCAAATCGTCTTTTAGGGGTAGTAGCTATATACCCAGCGCCTCTCCACGTCACCTGCCTTTGGTGTGTCTGGGCCATTACTAATAGAGCCTTGTAAACAATCGTTAATCATGTAAGGACTGCCGGCCATTGGATTCGGACCGGGAGCGCGGACCGGGAGCGCGGAGCGCAGCGCGGGGCCGCGGCCCCTCCGCCTGCCCCCTCCCCGCCCCGGGCAGCCCGGCCCCAGGCAGCAGCAGGCGCGCCGCGGCCAGAGCCCCGAGCAGCATGCGGAGAGCCGCCGCCGGGGCCCCGCCAGCATGTACGTGAGCTACCTCCTGGAGAAGGACGGGCCCATGTACCCCGGCCCGGTGCGCCACTCGGGGGGCCTTAACCTGGCGGCGCAGAACTTCGTGGGTGCCCCGCAGTACGCGGACTACGGCGGGTACCATGTGAACCTCGACGGCGCCCAGTCCCCCGGGCCGGCCTGGCCCGCGCCCTACGCCGCCCCGCTCCGCGACGACTGGGGCACCTATGGCCAAGGGGCGCCGCCGGCCGCCGGCGCCGTCCACGGCCTCAACGGGGGCTCCCCCGCCGCCCCCATGGCCTACAGCCCCGCCGACTACCACCACCACCACCACCACCCGCACGCCCACCACCACGCCGGCCCCGCGCCCCACTGCTCCGCCGGGGTCGTGCAGCCCCTCAACGCCGCCGGCGCCGCCGCCAGCGCCGCCCCCGAGCCGCTCTCCCCCGGTGGGCAGCGCCGCGGCCTCTGCGAGTGGATGAGGAAGCCGGCGCAGCCCCCGCTAAGCAGCCAGGGTAAGTGCGGGCCGGGGCCGGGCGGGCCAGGGCTGCCCCACCGACGACTCCCCCGGGGCGGCGGGCTGCCGTTTCACCGGGCAGCTCGGCAAAGCCTTTTCTCGGGGAGAGCTCCCCTAAACAAGCCCTCCCGAGGGTCGGTCCTCGGGAGAACAGGGCTGCCGGGCTCTACCGACAGCCCGTCCACCTCAGTGCTGGGTGCCGGGCCGGCGCTCGGCCGGCGAGCAGCCGCTGCCGGGCCCGGGGCTCGGTGCCCGGGGGTGCGCTCCGGCGGAGTAGGGTGGAATGGTCCGGATCCCGAGGAAACGCTGGCTCTTCCTGCCACTGCTCCGCTCTCCTGCTTATAGCCACTTAGAAGATTTTTATAACCAATTATAGTCATATAAATCATCGGCCGGTGTCGCTCCGCATTTGTTTCTGAGTCACTGGGCGCCTGCCCTTTATTAAGGTCTCCGTGCGGCCAGGCCTCCCGAGCGACAGCGGCGGCCACTTGCCAGCCCGATCCCTGCGGGCCGTGCCGTGCCCCCGGCCGGGCCGGGCCGGGCCGGGCCGTGCGAGGGCGTGCCCTCCCGGGTCAGGCCGTAGCTGGCGCCGCGCTCCCTTGTGATGTTAATACCCCCGGAGACCCTCTCTTTCATACCCACCGTGCATCTGCCAGGGGACATGCGTGTCCCGCGCTTTGATATACGCCTTCCACTGCTACTATCTCCTCTTTTCCTATTTTTTCTTTCTTTTCTTTATTTTAATTTTTTTCGAATATTTGTATATAGTGGCCGGGAATGGATGACGACTTTCGCAGTGCATAATGACTTATGGCATTCCCCTCTCATCCCCTGCCTTGCGTGACCGACGGCAGGGCCGGCGGGGGTGTCCCGGTCGGAGCGGAGCGGTGCGGGAGTCCCGGCTGCGCCCGTGGCCGCCGCGCCCCGGGGGAAAAGCCTCGGTGCCCCGGTGCCGGCCGCTGGCACTGCCACGTCCCGGGTGCCGGTGGAACTCTTACAGGCCCACCGCGCTTCCCGCAGCAGCCCGTGGTGTTCCCACAGTTTGGGCTTGTGCGGTGGTGGCCGGTCCCTTGTCTCCATTCAAATTCTGCCTTTGGAGCCAGTGTTTATGTTAATGTGCAGAGCTGGGGGGATGAAAGCGCCTGCCGCCATTTGTTCAGTAGTGGTAATTCAAACAGAATGTGGCTGTCATTAAGGCTTTGAGAAGGGTTTTTCTTTGATAAGATCTCCTTGTCCTGCATTGTTTGGGATTGTGTTCCCTATTCACTGGCTCTGGGGAGTTTTCTCTGATCAGGCTTGTATCTTTACAGGGTGCTTTTGTTGTGGTTTGCAGAGAGTTTACCTGAACAAAGTCAGCCTGCTAGCCATTAAGCACCTTGGGGGCAGAGACTCCCCGCCTCGGCTCCCTGGGGAACGGGAGGGCCGGGGACACAACCAGTCAAACAAGAAACCCTCGGGAAAAAGGAGGTCAGGCGGCTGCGGCGATGCACTCTCACCGGCTGCTAGCTGGCATCGCCTTCGGATTCCCTTGGGTTTCGGTGTTTGGTTTGGTTTGGGGTTTTTTTGTTTGTTTGTTGGCTTGGGTTGTTGGGTTTTTCTGAGCTCTGAAGTTGTACGTCACACTTCCAGGCTTCCCAAGAAATGCCTGTAGCCCCCGTGCCGTAACAGAAAAGGGGGAGCTGGCCGCTTCACGAGTGGTTCCCCGCAGCCGCTCCCGATACTCCCCCCTTAGACGGCTGTTTCTCGTTTAGAAACGAAATCACCGTGCCCTCAACGGGCCTTTTCTTTCTTTCTTTCCCTTTTCCTCTTTCTCTATAAAAAGTTTGTTGTCGCTAGGGAAGGCAAAACAAAACCAAAAGCCGACAAGTGCACAGTGAAGGTGTCCCTGTGCGAGGCAGGGCTGCACGGTAGGGCCAGGGCTGCCAACCGGGGCTGGGAGCTCTGCGCCCGCCGGCATGCCTGGCATTGATGTCCCATGTCCCCAAGGAACTGCGGGATGTCTCCTCTCCTCTGCTGCGCTCAGCACAGCCCAGGGCAGGGGGAGGCGAGCAGCAAGCCCGGGAGGGGGGGATAGGACCGCTCCTGATCGCTCTGCACCGCAGACGGAATGGCTGCGCTCAGCTCTGCCCTTTGGCTTTGACTTTCTCAACCCTGGCTTTGTGCTCCGCAGTTAAAACCAGGACGAAAGACAAGTACCGCGTCGTGTACACCGACCACCAGCGGCTGGAGCTGGAGAAGGAGTTTCACTACAGCCGCTATATCACCATCAGGAGAAAAGCGGAGCTGGCCTCCAACCTGGGGCTGTCGGAGAGACAGGTCTGTCCCAAAAGTGGCCCTCGCTGTGCACGCCACGTGTGGCCGGGCTGCGCGGGGCCGGGATGCGCGGGGTTGGGATGCGCGGGGTTGGGATGAGCGGGGTTGGGATGCTCGGATTGGGATGCTCTCGGTGAGAGCCCCTGGGAGGGGGATAGATCCCCGGCGAGCTGTCCCCCCTCATTCCCCTGTCCACCTCCTGGCAGGTGAAAATCTGGTTCCAGAACAGGCGTGCGAAGGAGAGGAAGATCAACAAGAAGAAGCTGCAGCAGCAGGCGCAGCCCGGCGGCGCGGAGCCCCTCAGCCCCAGCGGCTCTTTGCAGGGTCCCGCGGCGGGGGCGGGCGCCGCCGGGCTGGGCCCCGCCGCCCCGCAGTGACAGCGGCCGGGGACAGCGGCGCAGGGACTGCTGGAGGACGCAGCGGAGCGGGCCGGGCCGGGGGCACGGAGGGAGAGGCCCCCCAATGCACTGCACCGCCCCGCGGGGCCGGCCGTGTGTACAGGTGTACAGTGTTTGTGTCTCGTCGTCCGGGGGAAGCGTGTCCATCGCTTTATTAATATTATTATTATGTTTGGGTGCTTTTTTTTACCCTGGAATTTGTTAGGTAAAGTGGGGGCGCTGCCTGCCAGTCGACCCCCGTTATATCTCAGGGATCGGTCCAAAAGACCTTTGCAATGTTGTTGGGCTAATGATGAATTTTAGCAGGAAAAAAATTATTAAAGCACATGGTTTTTTATTTTATATTTTATTTTATTTTCTTCTTGCTACCATGAATATGCAAAATGTTCATTCTGCCCTGAGGGTCAGAGCAGACAAGATAAGGCACTGTTTAAACGTTCAGAAGTGAATTGCTTAATGTTAGGCACTTGTAAAAGAGCCCATAAATCCAGTGCAGATAGTCATCCATCCAGATTTATTAGTTGCACTGCAGAGAAATTGAAAGAATTTCATCTCTTCTGAAAAAGGTGTCCTGTCATGCTGAAGTGAGGAGCCTTGTTTGTATGTGCAATGTCCCTTCGGTTAAACTGTGTGCTGTTTCTCACATCCTTACAATTTCTGCCTTGTTGAGGGGGGAGGGAGGGGCCGTCTCAGTTGATTTTCCAAAGTTCCCTTGATTTTATCAGCTCTATGTAGGCTTCATCACAGCTCCACCAGAAGCAGAAATCCTTGGAAGAGCCCTGTGCTCTATCAGAGCCTACTTTGCACAGGCTGTGGCCCATTTCCACATGCTGGCTAGATGGAGGGGATCAGGGTAGAGAGGCCAAAAGACTCACTTAGGCAGATATGAAAACTAGAAAAGTCCAGTTGATTTGGCCAAATCACCCTGGCTGTTTGCCATATGTACTTCTTACTTAGGGATGGGAGAAGTCCAGATGAGAAGTGAGGCCAGGCTGGAGCAGCCACACTGCAGCCAGTGCCATTGCCTGGGTGTGGAGCCAGCAGGGGTGCTGGGAGCACTGTCCAGCCCCAAACACATTCTGTGGATTATGGACTTCCCCAGGATTTAGCCCCATGCTGTTCAGTTTTGGTAATCAAATTTATTTCAGTTATTCCATTTGCCTTCTTTTGGTTTCTTCCTCGTTGAAGCTTTTCTTATATTTTTGCTAAAAGCCAAAGGCAAATGCTGGCAGCATCTACAGAACTGCCTGGGGAGAATGGTCTGGTCAGAGACTGACCCTACTGACAAGGCAGCTCTCTCTGCCTAAGGGAACTTGGGGAAATGGAAAGCACCAGCCCCAAAGCCTCTGCGCTGCATTTTGTCTGCATGCAGCTCCATGCCTTGCAGGGCCAGGGGCTGGCAGTCCAAGAGCAGATATGTGGCCATGAAAACCTGACCCAGGGCTCCTGTGCCTGGGAGAAGATCACGGTGGGAGCAGCAGCTCCAGTGCAAGGAACCTGCCTGGTTTCCTGCTGCATTTCATGCGCTCTCTGCAGTGGGCCTGGCCAGGAAGCACGGGTGCAGCCCCAAAGCAGCAATGCTCATTGCACACGGGCCTGACACAGAGCATGTCCTGCTGGGTTCAATGTCCATGGTTTGTTCCTGTTCAGAGGGAGGCAGGAGCCAGATTCATCCTTCTGTGACTCTAAAGGGTCCTTGGATCATTCTGGAGGAGCTGCTGGGGACAGCCAAAGCTGAGCAGCACCCGAACCGAGGCTCTTGGCTCTGCTGCAGCGCAGAGCAGGGCTCCCCGGGCTGGAAGGGCTCTGCAGGCACCATGGCCCTCTCCTCGCTCTGTGCTGTGCCCGGCACAGGGCTCCGGGACGGCAGCAGCCCCGGGCGGGGCCGGCCCTTGGAGGATGTCCTGCGGCTGCCGGGGCCGCCCCCGCCGCAGCATTGATCCCGGCCCGGCTGCTGCCGGAGCTGCTGCGCGTTGCTGCGATACGCCTGTCAATAAAGCCTGTTTGGATTGTGGAGCAGAGCGCAAGGTTTGTTTGTTTAGTGGTTAGAGGTTCAAAAGTCGGCATTGTCCCACTGCAAATGAGCACAAGTTTTTTCTCCCTAAGGAAAAGCTGGCTGTGCTGAGTGGGAGGGAGAGATATCGGTGGGCCCTTTTATTTGCTTCCAGGAATAATTAATGGCAGTGAGAAAAAAAGATGACCACGGAGTTATGAAAGACCATCAATAAGTAAATTAATCACAAAGGATCTGAGGGTTTAAGAGGTGCTGCTTGCTGTTGTTTTGTTGGCATTTACCCATGCCAATGGGGCTGGGGTGACACGGGACTGGCAGAATCCAGGACTCCTTGCTGCAGTGGTGGCACACAGTTGCCTCTGGCACCAGCCCAGGCATGGCAACATTTGGGACAGTCCCTGTAATCTTTCAGTCGTGTGCTTTGTAGGTTGGGTTTTTTAATGCTGAAAGTGTGAAAATTTCTTTCTTGCCTGTAGGACTTTTGAGACAGTTGCCCTCATTGAGGTGAACTGTTTGATGTCCACACAAGTTTTTTTCTCCAAAAAGCTCATTAGAGATACATCAACAAACCTGACACATTTTAAACATCCCCATTCCAGATCTCTCGATTTCTATTAGCAAGCATGCATTTTCTGAGCTCTCCTCAAATTCTTTACTCTGGCAACACAGAACTCAGATTTCTGAGTGTAAGAAGCAAGTAACCAAGCAAATCATATCCACTCCAGTTTCAAATATGTTCCCTCTCCCATCCCCAAGCAGGCAAACCATCAAGCTGCCATCTTCCTTTATATTCCTCACGCACCATAAAGGAGTGTAAAAAGGAACAAACTGGGTGTCCTGTTTATTTGAGTTTATATATTTACAGGCACGTGGATCAGTCCATAGCTGAACTATGACATTGAACCAGAAGCTCTCTTTGTCAAGGTGGGATGGTTGTGGAGAGCAGCCCATGGGTGTTTTCAATTCTCATGGAGCTCCATGCAGTCCTTCAGCAGCCAGCCAACCCAGACTGGTGGGGCTCAACAGGTCAGAGCTGCTGCACCTTGCTTGCCAGACAGGGGCTGGAGCAGGAGTCCATGAACGAAAAATCCAGGAAATCAGAAGGTTTGGCCCCAAAGTTAGAAGCTGGAAGTTCCCTGCTCTCCCTCTCTTGTCAGATTTTCCTGCTCCTATCACTGTACAATAACAAATTGGTATTCCTTCTCTTGGATCAACTCTTAGGCAATACCAGTTTCTTAAGAAAGCTCTTTGAGTTTGGGGCAAGGGATGAGAACATGTGCCATAGCCCATCACAGGAAGAACAGTAAGGTCCTTGGAGGACTTGGATGCCATCTAGAGCAAATGTCTGCTTGCTCTGATCTGAAGTATCCTTTAGGGGCACTTTATATGTCCTCAGTCTGACAACTGAGCACTCTGGATCTGCAGAATGAAGACAGGAAGCTTTATAAAAAGAAAAAAATAAAGATCTTACATTAGGAGTAAGCAACAACTTGAGACACATTCTCCATCCAGCATTTTTCCCACACAAGTGACCTCTGTCCAGGCTGTTTCCATCTGTGGATGAAGCAGGGGTTAGAAACACACATCCCTGCAGAGCCCATCCTTCAGAAACTGAGGGGGGGGGTTTGCTATGGCTGACTGAAACCACGGCTCCAGAGGACTGTGTGAGGCCATTGGTTTCTCCTTGCTACTCCATCAGCAGCTGGCGTGGAAAAGGCAATAATGGAGCTTACAATTCTGTTGACACAGCTCTGCTGTGTCATAGCCAAAATTCATGACCAAATACTTTCCCTCGGCCCCACACAAGCGTGGAACTGTGCGCAGAAGTTTAGAGCAGCTAGAGCTGGAAGCAAACCTTGAACTGATGCCAGAGAAGCAGCACTGGAGGCCTTCCAGGGAGCAAACAGCTTGTAAATGTTAACAAAAGTCAGCAGGACACAAGTCTGTTGGGGGCAGCCCAGCTGCAGGGGCAGCTCAGCAAGAGAGCAAGGCCACCCTGGAGGGAGAGGCCATGGCATGGGGGGCCTGACCCAGCAGAGTCAGTGCCAAGGAGGTGCATGCTAGGAATCACCCCAGCAAAACAGCTCTGGTTACTGTCAGAAACCTCTGGGGACAGATGGGAACAAACTCCCCCAGAAGCCTTAGCAGCCTTCTGGGCATTGCTCCAGAACAGCTCTTTGAGGGAGCAGGATGTTCCTGCTCTCCTCGCCGATGAGGAAGGGCTGCTTCCTTCTCTACTGCGTATTCTGAGACTCAGGTGAACACAGACAGTTTCTTCTAATTAAAGTCTCAGCTTCTGCAATGCCCCAGTTACATTAGCAGTTTTTGACACATTCGGAAGTCAAACTTACCCTTCTTCAAAGAGGGCAACAGAGAGTTACTTGCAAAGAAACAGGAAAAATTTGAGCTATTCATGAAAACAAACAGTTTGTTGCCAGGAGACTGGAATTAGAGATTGGGAATCCCTTTCAAGCCCTGTATTTCTAAATTAAGGTATCACCTGTTTGGGGATGACAACCATTGGATCCTCCTGCTTCAAAGTAGGTACAGGAAAATGGAGGATGAAAACTCATGGATGATTCTCATTACACATTCACACAGATGTCTAGATACCAATCCGTGGCATTCATTAGACTCCAGACCAGTTAACCACTGGTAAATGATATGAATAATTTTCTCATTGCTCCTAATTTCCTCTAATTAAAACACTAACTCAGCTAAGATAATATCTAATGCAATCTGTATAATAGATAATCCATTTAATGTAATACCTGACCTATTGGTCCAGGTAGGTGTTTTGATTCAATTTTTCAAACTGAGGGAAGCTCATCATTACCTTTCTTAAGTGTGCTTTATAGAACCATGTAATAATGTGGGTTGGAAGGGACCTTTAAAACTCACCTAGGTCCTTCTGCCCTGCAATGAGCAGGGACATCTTCAAATGGATCAGGCTGCTCAGAGCCCCATCCAACCTGACCTTGAATGTTTCCAGGGATGGGGCATCTCCCACATCTTTGGGCAATCCATGGCCTTCATGCCCTCTCTGGGAAACATGTTCCAGTTTCACCACTCCAACTGTAAAAAATTATTCCTTGTATCTAGTCTAAATCCAGCCTCCTTTAGTTTAAATTTCTGACAGCTCGTTTCCAACCTGCCGATCCCTAGCACTTGAGCTGGACTGAAGAAAATTAGGAAGATGCCAAATGCAACATCTGTGCCTCAGCTGCAACAGGCAGAATTTGGGGGAAAACCACTGCTTTTAGTGCTATTCCAAAAGGAGAGAACAAGCCAAACAGAGCACCTGAAACTTCCCTGCTTTCAGCATTCTTCTTCCCTTAGTCACCCAGGTATTTTTGGGCAGCTGTCGCAAGCTCGTGCAGTTTTGCTTTTGAGTCAGATCCTGTTCCCCTGACACGTCTTGCTGCCTTCCACAGAGTTGCAGCCCGGCCCACAGATAACTTGCATAGACCCAAAGACCTTTGTGAGAGAAAAGCTGCCTTATCTCCTGCATTCTTTGGAAAGGGATGCTCCTCACTACTCTGTCCCTTCCTCTGCTGGCATTCAAGAAAATCTTACAGCCAAGGAAACTGAGACTGCTTGTGGTCTAATTTTTCCATGTCATGGTGTGACCATGCAAAAAGAAAGATCACTTAGGGCTACAAGACTTGCTTGGTCTCTTCCCTCCCTGAGTGTCACCAGTTAGGGCTTTCAAGAAAGGCTTGCTTGCAATTAAGTCCTTGGAGAACATCTTGATGCAGAATTCAAACAGAAACAAGGTACGTGATTCAGGGCACTCCACAACCAGCTGGGTCTCAGGATTTTTAAGATGACCATTCTGCTTTTCAGCACCTCAAGTGCAGTATGGGCAAGACATGGGTACCAAGAGGCCTTCTGAGCCTCCAAAGGCATTGAAACTCCTAAATCAAGCAAGAGACAAGAGGCATAAGTATCCTAGATTTTTCTTCCTTTTTTCACAGTTTGAAAATGAGCTAATTCTTTCATGGAGATTGTTGGAAGTCATATAAAAAGCTGTACAACAGTTAACTACTGAGGTCTCTTTAAAGATAACTTGAGCTTTTGATTATGTTTCAGGGAAATTCCAGCCCTCACCTGTTCTAGAGATTTTTTTCATTGTTATTTGTAAAATTTCAGGTGAGATGGAATTTGCATTAGTGAGAATCCCTTCCTATCCATAATACCAAAGAATTTTTTTCCCAGTTTGTAATACAAATGTGCTATTTGGAGAATAATCAAACCACTCATTTTTCATATATATTAAGTGCATAAGTGTATGCTGTTTTTCAGGCTTCTTGATGGGGAAGAAAGAAGATCTAAAAAAATTAGCATAATTTTTTTAGATCTTCCTTCCTCCCCATCAAGAAGCCTGTATGTATCTATAGAGGTGGAGACAGAGCTAACCATGGAGATCAGAAAAGGGGTCTCTGAAAACATCTTGCGCAACTATTTCCAGGAATGTAGTGACTCAGAAGAAAAGGGACTTTCTCTTATCAGGAGTGTGTTTCTTCCTCGAGGACTTCAATCCAGAAACATGATCCTTTTTCTGTTCCCAGTAACTGACATCCTGCTCTTCCAAGGCCAGAGCAACACTTTGGACCTACTCTTTCACTCTCAGTCACTCCCTCACCAATCTCCTATCTCAGCTCCAAAGGTGTTTTCCATCCTCAGAGGCTCGGTCCCTGCCAGGGCTCCTGCCAGTGAAACATGCCCTTTGTTATCTCCTTGCCTGTGGGCACATGTTCCTGAGCTGGAGCAGGAAAACTTCCTCATGGCCCAAGGAAGGCAGCTGCTCAAGCAGGAGCAGATGGGGCTGGCAAGGCCAGGGGCCAGCAGCCCACCAGAGTCTGTGGTGGTCCTGAATCTGGGTGGATTCAGCCTTCTCCAATGCACATCCCGACTAAGGCATACTGCCATGGACACCTGGAAACCTGCCTCCTTCCCTCTTGGTGTAGCAAAGTGCTCCTACATGGGCTGTGGGCTGGGAGCTGCTGTCACACAGATACCCTGCTGCTGACACCTTATGCAAGAGACAGCAAAATTGAAGGGTAAGAGAGAAAATAAGGAATTTTCCTGTCTCAGAGATAAGGAGATTGCTCCTGCTGTGGTAAGGGAAAGAATCTGGGGCTGCAGAGCCAAGGGCTCCTGGAGGCAGGGGATGCCCTCAGTGGTACCGCTGAGAGAGGGCCCAGGCACAGCTGCTGCAAGCAGCAGCACCCCTCACCCCAACCTGGCCTGTGCCCCATGAGGGAGGTTCCTGTGGTCTGGGATGGGCTCTGAGGCCCAGAGCAAAGGGAGAGCCCGCAGAGAGGGACACAGGTAAATGCACCACAGCAGCTGGCAGAGCCCACGGAGAGCACGGAAGGAAGGAATGAGAGCCCAGCAGCCACTGCTCCTTTGCAGGCAGGTTCCTCACAGTGTCTCACCAGGCCACTCCCTTCCCTGCCCACCCAACCTGCTCAACTCACTGGTCCCTTCCCGACAGTCCAAGAAAAAGCAAGGGCCAGTATGAAGTGTTAGGAGCACAGTCAGCACAAAATGATGATTCATGCTGAAGGAATCAGCAGTGTGGTTTTATCTCACCTTAAATGTTTAACCTCACTCAATCTGCTTTTCCTTTCTGAACATCACACTCTATATATGCTGTATTATGAAAGACACAAGACTGCTTTCTTCCAAATCAGCATGTGCTCAGATGCCTTCAGTAGTGCTCTTCAAATTCAACCATTCTGTCCTGATTTGGAGGTTCTCAGCCTGGTTCCCAAATCCTCACTGCTCTGGCATCCTGCGGTATCAAACTCCTCGAGAAGAGTACTTGTCTCACAAAGCCAAGATCAACTCCCCTGGAAATTCTCTGGAGTCATCCAGAACCAGCTTGGGTGACAGAAATCTTCCTTGCTGCAGTCAAGTTGCCCATTTGATAAGCAAAGGTAGGGCTGAACTCCTACATCTGTCCCAACAAAATGAAAAGTGCCAGGAAATATTACGGGGCCCTGCAGCTCCATCAGCAGGGCCATTAAATGGCTGGTGTGGTCCACAGCCAGCAGTTGGCTTGGGTCAGCTTTTACCTGATGGCTTTCTTCCACCAGGAAACCTCTGGGTGGAGATTTAGAGGTAGGACAAGCAATGGACTGTTTTCAGGATGTGGTTTAGATACAGCCAACCTGCTCTAGAGGGTAACACAGAAGTCACCTGCATTTGGTGACAGCTGGGTTCAGTGCTGAGGAGTGATCTTGAGGCATGCTCAAATTATGGGTGTACTCAGATTCCTAAGTGGCATTGCAATTGTGTGAGCCTATTCCAGAAAGGCATTCCTTCCTGTGTTTTTTGTAAGAAGACATGGATATCTGCAAACTTGAACACTCCTAGTGAAATGCCCCTGGAGATCTTCTCCTTTCCATTTGCTTCTTCAGCAGGAAGGCAAAAGCAGCAGGATTGGGGTAGATGCTGCAGCTGTGCTGGACTCACAGGACTGATTCTTGATGTTGTTGCCCAGACAGTGCCCAGAATTGTGCCTGTGCAGTTGGCAGAGCTGAACCATCAGGATGAGGACAGCTGCCAGCACCCATCTGCCAACCTGCTGGCACGCTGACCAAAGGCAACCCAAGCCTCTGGCTTTCAGTGGGGAACTGCCGCCTGCTTCCTCACAGCCAAAATGTTCTCATTGCAGCATCTCTGTGCTGTGGGGCTGGAACGGGATCGAGACACGCTGGGATTGCGTCAGGAAGGTCTGGGACCGTAGCTGTGACTTCCAACAGGAGGGAAGGGAAGGCTGCAGTGGCGCGGCGCGGCCCGCAGGTGGCGCTGCGGCGGCGGCCCCGGCCCCTCGCGGCTCCGCAGGGATTCCCGCCACGAGAAATGCGTTCCCGCCCCCGAACTGTGTTCCTGTCTTCATCTGACCCCACGAGAGGAGTTTGGCACATCCTTCCTCCCCTCGCTGGGCTTCTGCCACGAGGGATCGATATAAAGAGTTTGAAGAAGTTCAGCATCCATTCCCACCAGGCATCACAACAGCATCAGGCACAGTTCCACCGTCTTCTTCCCTCTGCAGTGTTTTTCCTTTCTTCTGATAGTTGTTGCTACTGCTACACAAGACATCAGCCAGTGCTGCCATGTAAAACAAGACCTCATGGAGCAGAACTCGCCAATGGCTGTGGCACCATCTGGAGAGCTCTGGTGGCACTAAATAAAGCCTTTACATGTCATACATAAACCATGTTTGAATGGCTGAACAAATCCCTCTGCCTCCTCCTCACTTTTCTATCCTCAGTTCTCCACACTCATCATACCCCTGATATCCTCTTTTACATCTGCTGTTCAAGAATCTAGTCCAAAACCCATTCAAATCAGTCCCATTGGCTGCAGTTAGCTTTGGACCATGGCCTAGATCTCCTTTGCTGGCTCTTGGCTTTATGCCTCTTCCAAGCCCTCAGCTGGAACAGTCTCTGCCTCTTTGAAGGCTCCCTTCCATCAAATTTCCCTTAGTCCCCCTTCTTTCAGGATGTCTCTCTACCCTGGGTAAGTGATGGCTTCAGAAAGTGTATGGGGATATAGCAGAGGCCATCTAAGGGATGGCAGGAGATGGAGAGATTCCTGGCAAAGGGGGATATCTTCTGGAAGGGCAGCAGGGAAATTAGGGTGGCCAACAGCCAAGATGTGTCAGGCTGCAAAAGGAAGCTCAGGCAAGGTGAGGAAACTCTTCCAGTAGCTATGCTGCATCTATGTTTCCAAAGGTAACTCTCCTCTGCTTCCCTGCCTGCTTCTTTGTGGCCTCCAGCTCCTGCAGAAGCTCCTGCTTTGTGTCAAAGGTAGGGCAGGTGTGTAGTGAGCTGTTTCCAAAATGAGAGATATTTCATTTCCATTTTTGCAGGATGATGAGCATTTTGTTGGATTGATGAGTTGAGCTGTCTCATCCAGCTGCTTCTATTTGCTGCAGAAACAGGGGGCAGAGAGGGAGTGCTGGGATTTCTGATTAATGTGACATGCCACTATACCCTCAGATTGGGGTGTGACAGCTTCCTGGCCCTTGCCCATCCATTGCTGCCCTCCAGCTCTGCCCTTGCCTGATGGCTCCTTCATCTGTATCAATGCTTTCTGCCCTATGTTTTATTCCATGTATGCCTGAAGGCTTGAAAGCAAGTTGTTCCTCTTCTCCTCCTCCCTGCCACTCTTCTGGCTCCCAGCTACAATTCCTTCCCTGTGGCATGGGGAGAAGCACTGTCTCTTTAGTTACTCCCTCCCTGGATGCTTTTTAGGTCCTGCTGCATCTTCCTGCATCACGCACTCCATGCCCCATCAGCAGGCAGGGTGCCAGGCTGGCATTGCAGAGGTAACCCCGTGTTGCCATCTTATTGCAGGGGCTCCACACTGTTGTCTCCTTACCACAAAAGTTTCATACCCTCTTGGTGTTTCTCATGGGCATCTCCTCAGAGCACTGACTCTTTCTCCTTTACAAAGCAGCCAACTGACTCCAGTTCCCTTCTCAAGGCCACACCACTCTCTTATAGCATCTTCTTCTCACTGGTTACAGCTGTGGCCTGTTAAAGTCAGGCCTGCTCCTAATCTTTGATAATTGGCCCAGCTGCAACTCCTTAGGGGTAAGATTACTTTCTACACTATCTTTATTTTCTTGTATTCTATCCCCCTACAACCTTGCATCTCCCTGGATCTGCCTTCCCCACCTCCATGCAGACACGGCCTGCAGGTGTCAGCTTGTCTCTTCCTAGCTCCTGATGTCAGCCTGTAAAAGCCTCTCCTGAGCCTCCCTCCCCACACTCTCCCAATGTTCCTAGAGCTCCAGCCAGTGAGGAATGAAGCCCTGACCTCTCTGGGGACCACACCTGCAGGAGAAGCAGGGGCACTAAGATTTTCCAACAAGCCAGCACTGCTCCCAGCCCTCTGTAATCCAGCAGCTGGGACACCACAGTGAGGGTGGGATATTCCAGACCTTCCACGAGCAGTGCTGCTGTGGGCCTTACCTCACTCCTCAGAGCCAAGCTGAGAGGATGGGATAAAAGGAGACACAGGGGCAAATGGGACTTTGCTGGAGTGGGACATAAATTTGCCACCCTAAATGGATTTTTATCTCCCACATCTCTGCAGATTTTCTGACAATTTCCAGTGCCTGCATCTAAATGAATTTGGATTGTTTTTCACAGGAACTGTGAGGCAGATCTGTAAGATTTTTTGCCAAAACAGAGCTTGACTTAGAGCTCTGAGCAAGCAGGACTCTAAGTACCTGATTTGCCATAGGCAGGAACAGCTGGAACAAGTGAATAAACACTGCTGCAGAGCAACTGCATTAAATGGAAATCTCTGCCAGAATCACAACTTTCCTTTAGCATACGGACCAGGAGGAATGTGAAGACAAGTGAGAAAACTCCATCACATTACAAGGGGGAATTAAGCTTCTACAAGGAAGGTGCAAGCTGCAATTAACAGCTAAGTAAAACACACAAAACACCTGGTTTCTGTATCATGACTTTTCCCCAGAAGCCAAATGGCATTCCCAGCTAATGACCTCATTGGTGTCATAATCCTGTAGCTGTTGAGGCCTTGGCATTACATCAGTTACTTTTTTTCTTCACCCTTCTCCATTAATGCCTCCCTCTGGCTTCTCTCCATAACAAACCAACTGCTTCAGCCCTAATTTGCCTCTCTTCTGACCTCTCCTGCTTTCAGTGCCTGCTCATCCTTCTGGCTGTCCATCCTGTGAAAGTGTTGCCTTCCATCACTCCGTGGAGTACCATTCCTCTACTTGCCTTGTAGGCCCATCCTGTCCAGCTTCTGTGATTGAGCTCTGGGAATCTGCTCTTGGGAATTTCTCTTAAAAGTCTCTAATAAGGCAGAAGTTGCCTGGAAAATTAATTCTCTTGTCACCAAAACTTTTCCTTTGGCTTCTTGGGAAGTTGTTTTAAAGAGAAGTACATTGTCCTCTCCTTGCTACTAGGGCAAGAAACCATAGGCTATAGCTGTAATATGTAAGATTGGTTGGCTGCTTGGGAAATGCACTCGTGGTGGGAGTAATGATGCACTGAAACAGACAAGATTGTGAAATCTGCAGTTATGTAGCCCTTAGTGAACAGAAAAGAACATGTCTGAAGTGATCTTACTGTGGGCAGAAGAACAGAGTAGAAAGCTCAGTGGTTCCAGTTTCAGCTCTATTTTTGCTCCTCCAGAGGTGCTCCTAAAGAATCACTTCTTTGTCATGAGAGGGTCATGCAACTCTACATTATATGGCCCTTTCCTCTGCCTTTACCTCCACCTAACCTCATGCACAGCTCAACATGCTCTCTTGCACAGCTGCCATCAGTTGTACCTCTTTCTGTTTGAAGTGAAACTGTCTCACTAAAGTACGTGGGATAAATATAACAAACCAGCAATGATGTGGCAGCAGAGGGTGAAGTTGTGAGCAGGTGTTCAATCACAGCTCCAGGAACCAGCCTGGCTTTAACAAGTTCTATCACATCCATCCCAGGGTAAAGGATATGATGACTTCAAAGTAAAAGGGATTTCCCCCCTCCTTCCCCTTTTATGATAGTTTTCATTTTTTGGATAAAAATTCAGCTTACGGAATGGACTAAAAATAAAAATAATGCCAAAACAAGACTTGCTATTCTGCCACCTTATCTTGAGCAATGTCACCTCATGCAGTCTCACCCTTAGCCAAATACTGACTCACCACCAAGGGCTTAGCAGCGGGAAAGGAGAGAGGGCATACCAGATGAGAGAGCAGCTCTCCTGGCTGGAATCCTGGCAGGGAGTGAGAGGCACGTGTTTGGATCAGAGGGACTCGAGCCACTGTGCTGAAATGTTGTTAAAAGCCAGAATGTGAGGGGGCTGCTTTGCTACTGCTTGCTGCAGGGAGGTGCAGCCTCCTCTCCTGGAGGGTTTGTGTTCAAAACATGCCTGGAGCCCTATGATGCCGCACCCAGCTGAGGCTCCTAACAGGCAACTGTTTGCTTTTCTCTGGAGAAGGGTTTGGGCCCAGGGAAGCGGTGTTCAAACACAAGTCTCTGCACAGTCCAGGACCTGGTATAGCTCCCCTGGCTCCACCTTGGTCCTGAGACAGCTTGGTCTGCCAGCAAGGGCTGTGGGTACCCTCTGTTCTCTGCAAGGGGAGGTCCATGCCCTGTTTCTGATTCCTTCTTACAGCAGGGGAGTCACTAATCCCTGCCTGCCTCTGCTCGGTGCTCTGAGGTCTGCAGGGAATGCCCAAAGCAGGCACAGCTGAATATAAAATGGCACACACTGCCCATGCTCAAACAGAACACCAGAGTGCTACCAATCACTCTTGAAAACAACTCTTCCAGTATCCACCACCAAGTCCAGCCCTGGGAGTGGAGACACAAACCATTGCACCCTCTGCTTCCTGAGCCTGATGGATGTGTTTTACTTTTGAACCTTAATCACTCTGCCAGGGGTTCTTTGGGCAGAAGATTTTCTCCTCCTGGGTCTGGGTCAAAGAACAGGAAGAAAATGAAGCTGCCACTGTCAGCAGCTTATAGTTTGCATTGTTCTGTGCTATGAGACAAAGCAACCCTGTCTTTGCCAAATGCATTGCTTTTGCAGGGGTCATTGCAATCTTCTTGCCTTGTTGGTCCAGCTCACCTGCACCTCCAGAGTAGCTTCCCATTCAATCTATTTTTGGATTGTTTGTGAAGAATATGCCTGTCTGCAAAGGTACCTGCCTCTTGTGACCAGTAAATCCTGGTGGATGGAACCAGAGCTCCTGTCAATATGCCTAAAGGCACCTCATGCAGAAGGAGAACAAGTCCTCTCCTCCTTGCAGTGGTGCTGCAATGATTTCTGGAACAAGCCCTGATACGAGGCAGCAAGTGCGTCAGACCTTATAGTAGGGGAACCACGTGTTTGAGTTTCCTACTGCATGAATGAGGCTGGCCAGGCCTGATTCATCTCCGAGGCACGCTGGGGAGAGAGGCACTCAGCTCATTTCCTCTGCATTTTCTTTGTTCCTGCATATGCTGTGATCCCAAAAGCACTGAGGAACAGAGGAGCTGCGCACCAGGACAGTAAATGCTGGGAGGAGAGCAGGTGTAGAAAGGCAAAGATTAGGAGAAGCCTTGTCTCCAAGCACCTTCCCCTTTGCTCCATTATTCTTTGCACTTGCAGTTAAAGCACTGCTGGGACACATTGGTGCTGGCAGAGTGCACAGAAAGACACTGGAAAGGGTGCTGGAAACCAGTGAGACAGGAGCAGTGATGATAAATGCTAAATGTTAAATGAATGTAAATAGCGGGTAAGTGAAAGTAGATAGCATTCATTACTAACACAGACACTGCAGGGTTTCTACATTTCATTGTCATTGTCATTTCATTTCATTTCATTTCATTGTCCTAGATTTCTTCCTGATTGCTATAAAAAAATATCCTGGAAGATCGAGCCATTTTTATCCCCATCCACGGAAGAAGAAAGCAGAAAAGGTATTGCCTTTCTGAGTCACAGTTTTTTGGAAGCCGTGTGTGTGCATGTGTGTTTGCATGGTTTGTCTATGCTAATGTGTACAGGTCTCTCTAAGCTATAACCAGTGAAGGGAGCACAACTGCATTTCTTTCTACTCCCAAAACAAGCCTTGAAACTCAACACGTAACCCTCAGCCACCTCTGCCCTGTGTGGAGCACAGACCATGAGGTGCACTGCCAAGGAAGGCTACAGGGCCCTGCTTTGGTGGTGGTTGCAGGGCTGGCATCCCATTCCTGGTTGCACCAAAGCTTTTCTGAGCAATATTTCATCTCTCAACCTGCAGCATCTCTTTGGCTGTGTTCATGGCAGCAGCAGCAATCACAGAGTAGGAGGTAGCAGCCTTCAGTGCCTGACTGGAAAGCCTTTCACACCTTAGATTAAATCACTGCTTTCAGTATTGATTTATGGGTGTAATTATCCATAAATTGAGAGATCTCCAGGTGAAAATATAGGTTTGTACAGAGGAGACAAGTATAGTCTTGCAATCCTGCTTTTCACACGGCCACTGCTGCAGGACTGTGGGACATGGTCCTGCTGGGGGACGTAAGGCAGGGTTGGCAGCAGACTCTGGCCCGGTGTGACAGCAGCCCCGAGGTGCTGTTGGGGTTTTCCCAGCCATGTGCCATTCACCTCAGGTGCTCAGCCAGTGGATTTGCCACTCACCTCAGGTGTTCAGCCGAGCCTGGGGGAAGGAGAGGTCCTGCCTTGTGCTCTTTCATGGGATGGCAGTCAGTGTCTCAGTAGTGCAGAAGCAGGACAAGAACGCTTTCCCTGCGGCACTGGGGGATGGATCTGAGCAAAGTAGGAGCAGCAAAGGTGTTGCTTGTGCAAAGCTCCATCCATACTCACAGCCAATCTTCCCTGGAGGTATAGATACAATTGATGTCTCCATAGTTTCCAATGGGGTGGATGCCATGGCAAGGTGCACCCAGGAACAGGAAAATTGCCCTGAATCTTGCTCAGCATTTCCTTAAAACAATTAACACTGAACACATACAATTTTTCAGGACATACCTCTCCCACACCTGCGTAAAAGACTTCACTATTGTCCAAAAAGGAAATAAATAGATGTCTCACACTTCATTATTTCTTGTCTAATTTTAAAAGTAGTTTGAGAAAGTTTTATGGACATTCTATCCTAGGCTTAAAGGTGATTCCAAGTCATAAACTCCCTGGTAGATGGATATATCTAGACAATTGGTTTTGGTGAGGTGACATGGCTCAAATGGCTCAAGAACTCCAGTGGCCCAGTAACTCTCCATGTCAGCCTTGCCTTTCCCCAGCACTGTGTAGGGCTGGCTGTTCTGTCGGGTGAAGTTACCATGAATCTTTAGCTCTACAAGGTGTCTTGATTTAGTCAATGTTAATTTTTCCATTGGTGCAGTTGTAAAAAGGGTGTGTATATATATATATATATACACATATATATATATATATATACATATATATATATATATACATAGACACATGTAAGTGCTAAACAAATAAACTATGTCAGCTCTTAGAAGAAAAATACTTTATTCATTAAAACTAAACTATGTGCTTCTGCTTCTGCTAATAAAACCACCTTGGCACCATGATCAAACAATTATCATTAATTGTGCACGCTTTTTGTTTTCAGAGTAGTGCACGAAGAAAATCAAAACTGAATGCACTATATTAAAGAAAGGACAGGCAACATTTCAGCTACCATGTATGCTGCTCAGCCAAAGCTAAGCCAGGCTCAACAAATCTTAGAATAAAATCGAGGTATTTTGTGTGAAAGACATCCTTTCTTCAGCTGGATCTGTTTTTACAGCGGCTCCTGATTTGTAATGTCTGTGGCAGACATTGTAAAAGGTACATGGAAATTGTTCCACTTCATGTTACCAGTGAAAGGTTAATGCTAATGAATAGGGATTAAAAGATCTGAGGTTTAAAAATGGCTAAATGGCTTAATGTCCCCCAAAAGTTTAAGAAATGTTATTTTAATTAATATGGTGCTTTACTTCTTAAGCAGAACAGCTTTATTTGAATTTTGCTCATATCATGATTAGTAACAGTTCTCACTCATTGACTGCATTTTGATGAACAAGGATATACAGGCTCGGATGATAAATTTCTCAGGCAACTTGCACGAAAAATTACCAGAAATAGTCCTGTTTGCACACAGACAGTAATGTCCCCAGAGGAAAGAAAAGCAACAGACAAATTACACCTTCAGTTCAAGTTTCCGCCTTAGTGTTAGAAGTTCCATGTGAAACGAGAAACCCCCAAAGAGCTGTGCCGAGCTATTTGCTCTCCCCCTCGCTTTCAGCCGAGGGACTGGGAACACCCTGTGGCCAGGCTGCGACAGGTTATCCTCATTTTCCTCCTCCCATGGCGCTCCCGGGCCCGCAGCGCCGGAGGGCCCGTGGCGGCCCCCGAGGGATGCTCGAGGGGTTGCTGCTGCCGGGTACGGGGCAGGAACCTTCCCGTCGAGGAAAGAAGGCAGATCTGCCTGACCGACAGCAAACCGGACAGTTCCTGCTTCCTTCCCACCGGTGTCTTCTGTTCCTAGGTCGGCTGTGAATTGTTCCCCGCTGAGTTGGAGTCCCCGCCGTTGTCGGGACGGGGAAGCTGTTCCTGGAAGCGGGAAAGGCAGGCTGGGCCCGGGGCGGCCGGCACGGACTCCGCCACCCGTGTGTCCTCAGGGAAGCCCCGGCCGGGCTCTGTCCCCGCTCCAGCCCGCAGGAGCCGAGCTCTCCCGCACATCGGGCCGGCCGAAAAGCAGCACCCAGGAAAAGTCCGCGGTGCTCGGCAGTGCCTCGGGAGGCAGCTGGCCCCGGCCTCTGCTGGGTGTAAAAACAAGTGTGCAGAGCAAAACCACGCAGAGAGCCACGCTGGGACAGGAGCTTATGCCGCAGAGAGGTTTCTCCTCTCCGAGGCAGAGTCCGAGCTTGCGAAAGAGTTGGAAGAGAGGCAGGAGCTTTTTCCCAAAGGACAATGCCCCTAGAACCAGCCCTACCCCCAGATATATCTGGCTGTCTGCTCGCCCGGAGAGCACCTGAGACTTTTTTTGCTGCATCCCTGGGCTCGCATTCAGCCCTGGAAGAGGCGAGCGCAGCCCTGGAGCCGCGGAGTTCCGCGGGTGGCAGCTCAGGGTCCCGCAGCCGCTGGAGGAGCCCGGAGAAGGGTCTGGCTACCTGTGCCGGTCATCGGGGGAGACAAATCCTGCCCGCAGGACACGTGGGCTTTTTCTTTCCTAATTTTTAAAAATTTTTTTGTCTCTTTTTTTTCCTTCCCTCCCCCTCCCCCCCCCCCCACTTTTTCTTTCCCAAAAGCAAAAGAAAACGAAAGACACCAGGTTCCAGTTTCCAAAGAAGTAAGTAACAGTCCTGAGAGAGTCCTCGGTAGAGCCGATGCCCTGGGGGACTGGAAGGGACGGGGACGGCGGCGTGCCAGCCCGTGGATGGTGCGGGATACTCGGGCCCGTGTCCGCGCCTTTGGACCGACGGACGCGGCAGGACGCGCGCTCCGACCGAGCGGCTGTGGGCGGCAAGGAAGGCAGCGTGCGCTCGCTTCTCCTCCGGTGTCCAGAGCTCTTCGTGCACCCGGGGTGGCACACACCATTGGTGGCCACCTGACACCCACCTTCCCCGGGGGAAGCTGTCCCGTAGGGCTCGCTGAGGCGCGGGCGGCCCGGGGCAGCGGGGCCCAGCTCCCCGCCATCCCGGCGGCTCCCTGCGGCCTCCTCCGGCGCTAGCGCCCGCAGCAAGCCTCTCCTTCTCACAGCTGGGCATCTTACATTTACCCTCCGGAGAACGCGAGTTTCGGAGTGGAGGCACCGCTTTTCCCCGGGGGAAGGCGCGAGTGGGTTGGCACGGCACGGCCCGGCAGTGCACGGCGGAGGGAAGCTGGCCCCAACCTCTCGGCTCTTTTCCATGTCCCATCCTTTTCCTCGTCCCGGGCCGTGGAGCTCCCCGCGGCTCACCGGGAGTCCTGCTGCCTTCTGGGGACTAGGCTGGGGGCGAGAAGGTCCCTGGAGGCTCCCGAGGGAATGTTCCCGGCGGGGCACGGCTGGAGATCCTCCTTGGTCTGCAGCTCCCCGGAGGACACAACGCAGTCTTGCTCGGGGTCATTGCTGTTGCCCGCCCCTCGCTTTTTGTCTTCTTCTTTCTTCCACTTCATGCGTCGGTTCTGGAACCAGATCTTAATGTGCCTCTCGGTCAAGTTCAACATGACAGCCAGCTCCACCCGCCGCGGCCTGGAGATGTACTTGTTGAAGAGAAACTCCTTCTCCAGTTCCAGCAGCTGCGCCCGCGTGTACGCCGTCCTCGTCCGCTTGTTCTCCTCTGGTTCCACCATGTAGGATCCACCTGGAGAGAAGCGAGAGTCAGCCTGGGCCCGCCCGCCCGCCCCCTCGGGCTGCGGGCACCACGTCCCACGACCCCTGCGCGGCGCGGAGGATTCGCGGGGGGAAGCAAGCGGGGTGATGGGGAGGCCTCGGGGAGCTGTCCTGCTGGGCAGAGCGAGGTGGTGCTGCTGGCGGCAGTCACCGCTGCTGTTATTTTATTTGACAATAATTTAATATTTTTTAGCAATGATTTGGATGAGGTTTTCAGGGAAGGGCCGTCTCTGGAGCCGAGGGAGAAACTCACGTGCCACCGTTTGCGTGACACTGAAAGCTCAGAAAGGCTTCCGGATCCAGGGCCGCAATTGTTCAGGTTCTCGTTAAAATTAATTTTAAAAATAATTTTTTAAAAAGGTAAGAAAATAAAAAGAAAAAAAAAAAACCAAACAAAAAAAGAACCAAAAAAACTCCAGCACACAAACCAAAGCAAAACGGAAGAAATTAACCCCTCAAAAAAACCCTCCAAAAAAACCAACGCACCAGAGAAACCCCTCTAAAACAAAGCAAAAATAACCATTATAATTAGTGGGACTGCTGGGTCGGGCCGGGAGTTGGACCGCTGCCGCTCCATTTCATCAACCACCAAGGTTGATGAAACCTTGGGTTTCTTGCTCCCGTAAAAAGCGGCGGCAGGGGGATCGCCGTTCCCAGCGCGGCCGCCGCAGTCCCGCGTGGGCACCGGGGCACGGGCAGTACAGGCGGGCACATCGAGAGGGGCAGGAGGTGGGCACGGAAACTCAGGGCCGATTTTGCCAGTGCCAGCGCCCCTCTGGGAACGATTTTTGGGTTGATATCATCTGCGGGGAATGGTGCTTTAAACAGCCAGAATGAAATAATAATTTCAAGAGAGATACGTGGACTCTCCCACAGCTCATCTTCCTATTCCCATGATTCTGTATTTATATATACACTGTTTGCAAATGTAAACCTATGTATAAAACTTATATATGTATTTAAAATATATATTTAAATACACATATAACGTTTGCATAGTGATGTGTATATACCTATGTGCGTGTATAAATAAATATTAAAATCATTGTATATATGTATAAAAATGTTGGTAAATCGAAACCTATGCACGCATGAGTTTGTATCTGAAAAAAACCCTTATTCTGTTGCTTTAAACTTTACTGGAGCTGCCGGGAAGGCGGAACGCCCAGGTCTGTCGGAGGGCCGCGGTCGGCCGGGCCCCGGGACAAGGCCGATAAGCCCGGGGTGAGCGGCGGAGCCCGGGGCCGGGCACGGCGTGTGGCACCGGGCCGGGCTCGCCGCGGCCTCCATGGGCAAAGGCCCGCAGCCTCCATGGACACCTAAATCCCAAGGGTTTGCATGAAAAATAAACCGCCGGGCCATATAGTTTGCCACATACACGGTACAAAAAAATGCCGGGGTTTGGCTGTGAGCGCTCTGTCGCACTCGGCACAGCGCTCACAGCCCCTTTCTGCCTCTGCGGCGTGCTCCGGCAGGAACCCTGCGCTCACATCGCACCGACCGGGCCATGCACGGCCCCTGCCTGCTCCTCCCGGGAGGGCTAGGGACAGCAGGCAAGAATTTTAGGCTTCCACCGGGAAAGTTTCGCTTTCCTGCTGGTTTTGTCATTCTTCGGGTACAGGAGAAAGAGAAAAAAAAGAGGTGTAGTTCAAAAGTTTGGCTTATTATTATTATTATTATTATTATTATTGTTGTTGTTGTTGTTGTTGTTATATTTATTCCCGAAATTCACTCAACTCACGGAAAACAACCTGATTTTCTCTCTCCCTCTCCCCACCTCCGCTCTGGCACCATCCGCGGGCTGGGACAGCACTCTCTTCTACCTTTGTGGGCGGATGCGCCTCAGGGAGACTGGGGACCGCCACCTGTCCTTCCCTCCCCCTCGGCCTGCCCCATGCAATTCCCAAACTATTTCGTGGAGATTTTAATGCTCCGGTCCTTTTTCCAACTGTCTATTTGAACAAAGCCATTAATATAATATTTGCCGTATAGGCGTGACGGAGGCGCAGGACACGATAACATTGTGCCGGCAGAGACAGAAATATTGTTGGGCAGCGGAACTTTCTGCCTAGATAGAGTTTCTTCCCCTCACTGGCAACTCTGTTTCGTTTGTGCATTGTTTTCCGTGCCCTGGTTTTTTCCCTCGGAGAGGTGCATTTGTGCCTAAAACCTGCCGGGGAGCGGGAGGAGCGGGATAGAGAGGCCAGGAGGGGAGATGGGCTCTGCGCCGGGGCAGAGCCCAGAGGCAGCTCAGAGGGTCTCGGTGGCTGTCCTGAGGGCTCGGGGGCTGCTCCGCGGCCGCACGGTGGGCGCAGGGACGCGGGGGCTGTCCCCTCCCGCCTGCCCTGCCCGCCGCTTCCCCGCCCGCTCCGCCTCGCAGGTGCCGCCGCGACCCGGCCCCGCTCGGAGCTCACCGCGCCCGGGGGGACGCTCTGCTCTGCTGCCCGAGGAAGCAGCTCCCGGGAGGCGTCACGACGTCCCGGCATGGCCGCAATTAGTTAATTGGTGAAAAATAATTCGTTAATAATTGCTGAGGCGCAGGGAGCGGTGAGCCCGCCGGCGGGGGCTGGAGCGCCGGCTCTCTCCCCGGCGTTCAACCCAACACTAGCAGCCCTAGAGCAGTGGGTCTGCAGAGGCTGGCAGGGGGAAAACGACCCTCCAGGGACGCTCCACACGACATCCGAGCGGTGGGAGCAGGACCGGTGCAAGGGAGAGCTATTGAGCTCCGAGTGGGACAGAAGCGGGCGGACAGAGGGATGCGACGGGGCTTACCGGTCCACTGTCCTTTCCAGGCGTGCGATTTGGTGGACTTCATCCAGGCGAAAGGCACCTGCACTCGGGGCTCCTCTACAGCCCCCGTGTCCGCCCCGTCTGCGAAAGGCAGCGCGTCCTGGTGGGGAGGAGGAAGATGAGGGTGGTGGTGGTGGTGATGGTGATGAAGGTGGGAGACCCCGGCATCCTCAGTGATGGGGGGCACCTCGTAAGGTGAAATGTCTGGAGGGCTGCCTTGCTCGAGAGCCCCTAAGGCGCTGGAATAAGGAGTCTGTTGCTGCCTGCCCATGTACAGGCAGGCGGGGGGGCTGGGGTTGTAGTCCTGCGCTTGGGCTCTCTGAAACGCACACGACTCCTTGTAGAGCTGCGCCGAGGCGTAATACTGTTCCTCGGTGTTCATGGCGAGCGGGGCCAAGGGGGCTTCCCAGCTTAGGGACACATAAGGCTGCTCCCGCTGGCGGAGCCCGGGATGCCTCTTTGACAGCTGGCGGCCCCGCCGGGCCCCACCGCCCTGCCCGGCTCCCGCCGCCTCCCCATAGGCGCCTCTCCCCCACGTGAGCCCTCCCGCAACCCTCCGGGGCGGGGCGCGGGCCGCAGGAGGCCACCCGGAGCGGCCCTGGTCCCGCAGCTCCCTTCCTTCCCCTCCGCCGGGCCGACCCCAGACCCCCGGCCTTGTGCTGGGTGGGTGCCGCTCCCTGCTGTGGGTGAGGATCCCGCGGCGCTGGGCTTGCGGGGCCCGACTGGGGCTCAGGGCATTGCGCCGATGCGCGGGGCGCTCCGGGACGGATGGCGCTTAAACTCATCTTTTCCCTCTCCCCTCTCTTGCCCAGAAGCTGCTGCTCCCTCAGTGAGCCCCGGGGGGGAAAACCCTCGGAGGGCCTGTGTAGACTCGGCTCCTGGAGGGGTTTAGCGACAGGGCACTTTTGGCTGTGAGGGCATCTCCCCTGGGGATGTGGGTGTCCAGGGATGGGCAGGGCGCTCCCTCGGGGGTACCCGTGTTCCGGAGCCCTGGGCGAAGGCCAGCACCGGCCGGTGGGGGACCACAATGCTATCACCAGAGCGAGCGATAGGCAGCGGATTGTTTGTCCAAGAGGTAAATTTGGGAGCCTTCCCCGCGGCTTGGGCTGCAATGTGTTGACCCTCGGAGATAATGCGCTCCGAGCTGGTGCCGGTTGACTTGGTGACGAGGCTATGAGGAGGCGGAGAGCTACCGAAAGGGACAAAGATCATTTCCCTGCCTCCCTGCGCTCGGCCCGGCCGCCGCTCTCTCCTGCTCGGGTGCAGGCACGCTTCCTATCGGCCCGGCCCGCCTCCTCTCGCCGCCGCTTCCCCGACACTCCGGCCGCCTTCGTCGGGGTGCCCTCCCTCGGCCCTGTGTAGGGCGGGTGCGGGAGGCCCGGCCCGGCCCGGCTCGGCCCGGCTCGGCTTGGGCAGTGGTGATGCACGCCCTGAGCGGCGAGGCAGGAGGGTCCCGCTCCCTCGCTCCTGCGCCCTGTTCCGCGGGATCATAAACCCGCCCAGTCCATTACGCTTTGAGTTTCCGCTCTGGACTCACGCGGGTCCCCCATCTCTTAGAAAGCACACTGAGCCTTTGATTCAATATTGAGCCATTAAGCGATTGCTTTCCCAAGCCATTTAACAGCAGCTCTTATGGATAAATAAACAAAAAAGGCTGTAAACCAATTATAGTGCGGATAGTGAAAAAGTATTTTATTAGCGGGAATTACAGATAGCCATGGCTGCTGCTCAGGCTCCCTGCGCCCGGCACCTGCCCCCTCCATCCCCTGGCATTCCGGGCAGGATACGCGGCCGGGCGGGGCTCGCAGTGTGCGGCCAGCGGGGATGCGCAGCTCCCTTCGTGGTGGTTCCCCCATCCGCGCCCACGATGCCTCCACTCAGGTCGCTTGCAGGCACGGGTGTCCTTTGATCCGGAGAAGTCTTGTGCCCCGACCCCAGAGCAGCACCGACAGCCCCTTCCCCAGAGATCTGTTACCTGTAGCATTTACTGCTCCGGGTTTTCGCGGGGAACCGGCGCGGACAAACAAACCCGAAGCCATAAAACCCGGAGCAAATTGATTCATCTCCTGGGAGGACCATTACCCGGCGTCTTAATGCGGTCCTCTCTCTATAACGAACGTTTCTAAACAGAGCAAACGCTTCACCCTCCAAAGCAAATGAATTTCGTATAATTTAGAGCTAATTCTCTTTCATTCTGCCTGCGTGAGCAGGCGATAAGGGCACGCTTTGCCGTTCTGACAACAAGGTGGCGAGCAGCAGAGCAGGAAAAGGGCCCCGCTGGGTATCCCGGCACTGGAGACCTCGGCCACGTCCTGGGGGTGGTGATGTCCGGCAGCCCGGGGTTCCTGGGGGAGGCGAGCCTGGCTGGAGCCAGATCCCAGGGATCACCTCTGCCTGCCTCCTCGACCTAGGATGCAATCACTGACACTTGGCTGGAGTCCTTCCACCACCCATCAGCTAAGGGTTCGCAGGAGAAGTCTCTGAGCAGCGAATGTGTCCCACCGGAGAGGGAAATTATCCACTTGATGTGGAAAATGGGTGATGGAGGAGGCCGACGGAAATGATGGGAATGGCCAATGGCCCCACTTGCCCCAGAACTGGGCTCTGCAGACACAAATTCGTCCCTGAAAGTGGTCAGTATGTATCCCTGAGAGAGCTGCAGAAGGGTGTGCATACAACAGTAAGGAGTATAGTTCAGTGCCACTTCCTAAAGTAATCTGGTTAGATTTTCTCTATCTGTATGATTGTTAGTGACTTCTCAGTGCACAAACCCTTTTCTGGAATCCACACTTAGACAGAAAAGAAGTATTGAAGGTGAGTGGAGCTTATTCACAATAATCTCTTTTTCTCTCTCATCTGTGCTCAAACCAACATGTGTAAACTCTATCCATGGCAAGGGACCTCAGTGGGAGAAGGTGACTGGGAAACAGAGCTTTCCCAGGGATTGATTTTTAACCCCCCACCATGGCTGTATCTAGCAGAAAGGTAACCTTTCACAAAGCTGGTTAATAATCAATAACCATGTGAAAACAAATCTGTCTTTCCCTCTTAGAGCTAACGATAAAAATGAGAGCATGAACTATTCCAGCTGCCCTAAAGTAAGACTGGTTCATCAGCTTTTTTTTTGGCAAGAAGCTTTTTTAGGCCTCTAAGTGATTCAGCATTGGCACACAGCAGGTTCAGTTTGCTCTTCCCACCACACATCAGCTTCTTCACACTGCAGGTGTGAGAGAAGAGAGCTTGAACTGCAGGAAGACATGTTTACGCAACCATTTTAAACAAGACCTTGTCCAGGAAATATACAGGGAATTTGCCTTGGGAAGGCTGAGAATAGTAAAGTCTTTTACATATGTAGCCTCTTTTTACACTTTCTAATATACACCTTTGAATTTTTTCCATCTTTCCCAAAATTAACTATTTCATTATCACCGGGGAAGCACACTTTCACTGTCTTGTAAGAAGAGCTGAGGATTTACTTTGAATACTGTGAACCTTCCTTCTGAAAACACAGCTGTTTTGTGTTGTTTGCCCCACACAGTTTTCTGTTTTCTACTAAAAGTTTATTATACAAGATTGGAGTAGAAAAAAAAAATCAATATGTATATTTATTTATTTATTTATTTATCCAGAAAGTTACAGCTGGAGGAATCCAGGGTAGAATCATTAGCCTGAAAGAACTCCTCCTCACATCCCCTGACTGCTTGATTTTTCCCCTAGACCCCAGGCTCTTTGGGGCACATGAGGTTTGGGGCTCAGACAGAACTTGGCCAGGCAAGCAGCACCTGGCAGTTCTAATCACAGTCCTCCCCTCTTGTTTGTCCATTGGAATTTTGCTGGACTTCAACCATTTGAGCTGAAATTTTCCATTCTGTATCTCTGCCTCTCACCAAATATGCAGGGAAACTTTCCTTATAATTGTTTGGACTGGTATAAAGTGAAGCTGGAAAATTTTGACACAGCAGCTACCCATGCCTACAAGGAAGGGTGTGGAGTCACTGCCTCCTTTGCAAGGCTCTGAAAGAAAAAGTGGCAATGTGTGGATGATCCCAAATGAGTAGAGGACAGGAACAGTTGACATTTGAAGACAGCAACCCTGCACAGAATTTTCCTGCTCTGTTTTGTTAGCTGCTGTGTTTCTGTGCTGGATTTAAGTATGTTAGAATTCCTGCTGGGATGTTGTCCCACATCAGTGTCTCTCTGGACCAATATCTCTGTGCAAAGCGTCCTACATTTAATCAAACTTTGAACTGCTGCACATCACACAGGTTCCACAGATACATCTTAAAACTCAGCAGCCAAGTCCTTTATGTATTCACAACAGTAAGCAGATCCTTGGCCTGGACCTGAGGACTGAGTGAGAGCTCACCATGTGGCAGCTGTGATACTGAGCCCTGCAGGGAAAAGTTGGAAGGTATTCCTCACACTCCATTCTCCAGCCCTGGGCATGAAGGAAGAAGGTGATTTATGCAAAAATACAAGGTGTAAAAAATACACACAAGGTGAACACCCTTCAGAGAAAAGCATTTGAAGGTGTACTCCCTGCCCACAGTGAAAAACATGGGTCTGGAGGCCAGGAGAGAGGGAGGCTGTGCTCTCATCATCCCTCTGCCCAAGTGGGAAGCAGGACCTGGGCTGTGCTACAGCAGGTCTGACCAAAGGGACATGATGTAACCTTGGTCAATCTCTTGGGTAAAATTTTCCAGAATGGCTTTCCAGTGCAAACACCCTTCTTTTCTGGACAGCTGATCTGCAGCAGCTCAAGGTACTCTCAAGAGAAGGGGAAGCTTTTAGGGAGTCTGTCTGCGAACACCCAATGACACAGGAACTGCACTCTGGAAGTGTCTTAACCCCTTCCAGTGCTGTCCAGTCTTTTTCTTAGCTCCAGTAGCACTTCTGAGCACTTCAAGTCGACACTAAGAACCAGGGGAGACTTTTTAGCCTTATGACACTTGATCTAACATAGATTTCAGAAGGTATTTATATGGTTATGCAACGACTGAAATTCATTTGGAAATCAGGGCATCAGATTTCATTCTTCTCTCCATAATTGACACCATATAATCTCTGGAGGTGCTGTGAAACTTTCAAACTCCACAGAGGGAAGTGCTAGGAAGAATCCACAAGAAAACCCATCCCTCTGTCCTCTGAGCAGGGGTGCTCTAAAATCAGCAGTGAGTAAGTGTTGGACTCGAGCACCTACAGAGGCAAAGTAGAACAAATGCAGCATTCTTTTAACTGAGTTTGTCTATAATGTGTTGTAGATAAGAGAAGAGCCCTGGGGAGGAGGAGGAGGAGGGCAGCAGACAAAATGCTGTGTCACAGAGTACATAGATGTGGTATCAGCTGAACCTCTTCCTTGCTTGTATTTCCTTGCCTGTGTAATACACTGCAATGGCCTAGTTCTTACATTTATCCAAAAAGGGAAGAGAAATGTATCCATCTACAGCTTACAGGCTCATTCAGTCACTAGCACAGGTTCAATTCTAAATATTGAAATGATGGTATATTTTCTAAGTTGAGATATCCGCCCTTTTGAAAACTTTTTGGACCTCTCATGTTTTAAAAAAGTAGGAAAAGTAACTAGAATTTTTTCACAGATAACTCACTGAGACAAAAGGGGAGCCAATTAAATAATATGGATTACTCACTTGCTGAATGGCAATGACCACTGATTTCCATTGTATATAAAATAATCTAAACATTTTCTGTACAGTGTACCATCTCTTACCTTTGCTTATTTTTTTATAATACACTGTTTTAGGTGCAATTTAGACATTTCAAGGATCCACGTAGGTACGAACATTTCCACTGATCTTCAAAACTCCTCTGCTTGCATTTCTTGCCCCTTGCCTCGTCTTCCACCACTTTCTTTCATTTGTTTTCTCTTTCACTTTCTCTTCTAATCTTATTAATTATATTTCCATCTAGTATTTCCAAATCCCTTATCAATTTCCTTATTTTGTATACTACTTCTATTCAGTATTTATATATTTATTTCTGTATAAGATTCAGAATTCAAGTCCAGCTCAAGTTCATAAAGCTGTTATTTAAATCCACAGTTACATAGAACACTAGAAAAAAACCCAATATCTTTATGAAGGGATGATGAACTGCACACACATAATGGGTATAGGTTGGCACATTTAATTGAAAATTTGACCTGATTTTTATTCTCTGAATGATGCATGTAGGTTTTATTGCTCCTTACGTGCACACTGGAAAGCACATTGTCAATGCTTGAAATGATTTTATGTACTTGAACACCATCTGATTTAATGCATCAGCTGACAAGGACAAAGACATTGATTAAATGTCCTGCCTCAGGTGTCCAGAAGGCTGGAAAAGGTTGTCCCCTCAAAATAACCACTGAAACTTCTCCCAGTAATCATTAACTCAGTATTTGGTCCAAGCTTTGGGAATAACAGGAGGCTTTAAAAAGCAGCAGTCAGAAAACACTCAGCGTGAGTGGAGACTGTTTGGTCTTGTAGTACATTAAGGGAGAGTCGAATGTCGGTCTCTCCCTATTGGTAAGAAATGCACCAGGCATTTGATCCTTGGGAGGGCACCTCTGGACTTGGCTCTTAGCAAGCCCTGAGTGCTTGCAGAGGGATACCAAGTGAGACACTTGGTACTCTCAGCTCATTTCAGTTTCAGTAAAAGCTCTGGGCAGCCTGCACTGACCCCTGACAAAGTTGGTGTCTGCACTGCCAAGGAGCAAATGAGTGCTTAAAATGCTGCTTGGTGAGCTACAACGCAGCAACACCCAGCCACTGGGTTTCTAGCCAGGCAAGACCATTAGATCTTTTGATTTGAGGCAGTTCTCCTATATGACATCTAGAATAGTTTTTCACAGTCAATAAAATCCACGTGGCACTGCAGAAACCTTTGTGAGAGTATTTTAATCATAGCAACTGAAGGAAGTGAGACATCACCTTGTAGCAAAGCAGCTTTCAGAAACCCCACAGCCATCTGGGCCATATGGTCCCACCACTAGCTCAAACTAGAAGATGACCTCCTCTTGGAGTAATGTGCAGTCCAAAGATCCAGAGCAGACCAACACAGGCAAAGGCTCAAGGGAAGGAATGAAGGAACCTATTCCAAGAAATAAACCCAGTGAAAGACTCCAGGTCTCCCATTCTTGGCTGGTGCCCTATGAAGCGATTGCTTCCTGTTCCCCACTGTGGTTAGGAAACATACAATTTAATAAAAGAGTACTACTGTTGCCAAAACCAGCCTCTTAACATAAATGATCCTCTTGTGATCCTCAAATGAAATCAACTATGTAGTGCTCAGCTGGTTTGTGTAGCAGCACCATTAATGTGGTTGCCTAATTTACAGAGCAGCCAGGTTCTGGTTAACAGTGCTAGAGTGGGTTAGAAGGCAATTAGTGGTCTATTTTCTATGCACACTGGAGCAGAAACTTGTGTATTAAGAAAGTTCTTCTGGCAGGTGCAGCATGCTAAAAAGCTTTCACCTAAAATTATATAGCCTGACAAACAATGTAAAAAAGCAGATTGCCCAATAAACAAACAGCATATCAGCCATTTATACAAACCCATAGTACTTAGACTCCTCAAGCTTGAAATGACTGTGTATTTTTTCCCCATTAAAATGTTATTATGGTCTATGTATAAATTGTTTTAAATTCAGATTTGATATCAGTGTGTTTTCAAAGCCTAGATAGATTTAACACTTTTTCTGAGATGAAGCATTAGCTCTGGGGGTGTGTGGAATTAGCTCCAAAGATTTGTTCTAGTGAAAGGCATACCTGACCAGGGCAGGAGGGTTGGAAATAGAGGATTTTAATGGCCCTTCCAACCCAAAGCATTCTAGGATTTCCTTCCCATCTGGAGCCATGATACATGGTGCCAGCATCCTCTGGGGCTCTAGTGCCCTTGCAGGAGCCAAGCAGGAACTGTGGTAGGGATGCTGAAGGAAACAAACTCTTGTGGAGGTGAGGCCACACCACAAACACCCTCTGTGCCCTTCCCTAGGGTTTCATGCAAGCTCCTAATTTATTTTTTATAGCATTAGACTTAGACACTCCATGAACCAAAGGTGTGGGGACCCTGGGAGGCATTTCCTGGATTGGGGAGACACCAGAGGCTTCCCTCAGGGGTTGTTGGGACCCCATTGGCTCCTTCCCTTGTTCTTATGTCCCTCAGCCACTCCCTCCCTATTCCCCCATTGGCCATGATGTTTGTACTGCCCGGATGCCACAGGTCAGCTCGAACCTTTGGGGACAAGAAGAGACCTGGACTCTCTTGAGGTGTGTGCCTGGGGCCCTGAACATCTTACCAGGTGGCTGGATTAAACATCTGTGGATACTGTGCAAAGGCCTTTTTGATTCCTTACCCTGGACTTTACTAGCAGCAATTCTGGTTACAACAAAAGGGGAAAATGCTTCTAAATTAGAATTCACCAAAGCAAAAGTCCCATTCTCCCTCCTGCCCTCCAGTGGTTTCTATTGAGTTCATGTGCTGCTTCCCACATCAGCCACCCCCAAAACCAGACCCTGGCACAAGACCCTCTGCCTCCATGACCCTGCCTTGCCAGTGCCTCTTTTCTTGCTGAGGGCTGCATTGTTCCCTGTGTACAGCTGCAAATGTTTTAATCCCCCTCAGTGGGAGCAGCAGAGCTGGGCTCTGGGGGCTGCTGTCTGCAGACCACAAAGCTGCACGTTTTTTCCACAAGGTTTTTGCCTTTGAGGGCCAGGCAGCCAGCCAAGCCCTCAGAGACAGCCTCTGAGCTGTGCTCAGGAGAGGCAAATGGCCCCTGCTAATCACTGACTCAACGTGAGCACCAGGCAGATGGATGCAATATGTTTAGCTCATGAATCTTCACCTGCTGCAAAGGCAACAGCTCACTTGGGCTTGGACTTCTTCAGTTCTTCAGTTACAGGAGAGAAATCCCACCAACATGTCTTTTTGTTTTAATTTGGCATTATCTGCTAGTGAGGACACTTGTACTTTGGGGCTTGGAAAGAAGGAAGAGGTGGGAAGCTGCCCAAAGCCCTTAATTCATTTCTAAGCATTGCCATTGTCATATCAATAGCCTGATACAAACCTGATACCAAGTGCAAGATGCATATTCTCCAGTTTCTTGCCCCACACACCTGGGTGAGATATAAATGAGGGAGTATCAGGATGCTCTCATGTGCCTCACTTGCCTGTTTTCTATCCACAAACACTCAGGACTGTGCCTGGAGTGTGAGCCATGCCAGCCACTTAGTACAGCCTCAGGGGAACCAAGCAAAACTCCTGCCTGATCCTTGCAGAGGTCACACCATGCCCAGCAAGCCAACAGTAACCTCTTTGCCACTGGGAGACAGCATGCTCCTCGTGACCACATGTCCTACCATCTTGCCAATGGCAGGTATGCATTTATCAGCTGCTCTGCAGTCAGGGTATCTCTCTCATGCAGTCAGCAGTGGGGGTGAGCTGCTGAGGTGAGAAACATGCACCTTAGGAGTGTCTCAGAGTATGAGGGAGGAACTGCTGTCTACAGGGCTGGGAAAGACAGAGCAGCCTCTTGCCTCAGGAAACAACACAGAAGTTCACTGGTTTTCTAGAGTCATCAGGTCACCAAGGAACCTGACCTCCTCCCAAAGACCAGTCCCCCATCCCAAACACCTTCACCCCAACTCTGACACCTGCAGTATCTTTCTGGCTAGGCACAGAGAAGGAAGTCTCTTTCCATAGAAGTCCCTACAGCTTCTCTGCATGGACATGAAAAACACTGGCTGGCATGCACAAGGAGCAGGGAAAAGTCCATTCTCCAGTGGAAAGTTGTTCTTGGAGGAAGTTGATACATCAGCCTTTGCTCCTGGATTCCCTGAAGACATTTTTTTTTCTGATTGATTGGTTGGTTGGTTATTTTTTTCACAAGCTGTAAAAAACTGAACCAGAAGTGTTCTGTGATCAGCCAGTTTAGATCCTGTTCTTGTTGCCTCTGGGATGCACTATTGGCTCACAGACTTGGACTGAAGAGTGGTCTGAGCCTTTATTTCTCACTGACAGAGGTTTCCTTGAGACCACACAAGGTGGTGAGCAGATGGCTCTTGTGCTCTCAGGTCTGATTTCCAGTGCCATCCAGTGCCATCCAGTGCATGGCAGGAGCCACTGCTGCCAGCCTTCTGCCTCTCATACTGGTAGGTAGTTCCCCAGCCACAGCTCTGATAAGGGCAGGAGCTACCTCAGCTTGGGCTGTCAGAGCTGAATGACATCTCCAAGCTGCTCCCAGAACCAGCAGAAGCTTCTCCTCTTTCCTACCTGCTTTCCTACTGGAGGTTTGGCACTGTGTGCTGGGAAAAGACCTGTTATTGCAGCCCCCTTGGAGGGGAAATTGTCCTGTGTAAGTAGGTGGCCAGCTCAGACACTGATTGCTCTTGTCACATGGTTTGGCAGGTTTAATTTTGCAGACCCCCAAGGGTTTTTTCATTTCCCACACAGAAATACAAGTTTTGCAAGTATCCTAGAAGTCTGATGGGTGATAACAGGTGTGCTTTGCAAAGTGTTTGTGAGCACAGAAGAGCAAAGACTGCACCTGGATGCACAAATTCTAGGACGCTTTTAAAAGAAGTTTATAATATTAGGAAGTTAGGGGGTTAGGGGTGCAGCTTGTGAGTAGACTGGAAATCTCAGTTCAGGGAGTTAGGACAAGCACTCCAGGACAGCCTGACCAGCTGTCACCCCCCAGATGGTGGAGACAGAAGCTGTGACCAAGTGGGAATCTGTTTGAAGGTGACAGGAAGGTGTGATAGGGAAATACTCTGTAAAGAATTCAGTGAAAGTAAGGACATAAAATAGCTGTGTCCCACCCACTCACTGCCAGTCTAAGCAGAATGCATCATTTAAGTGCCCGGGGCTGGTCCACGCTGGGAGGTGGAGACAGCTCCATGTCCTTGTACAGGATGCAGGTTCTGTCCAGGAAGGCATGAAGGCAGTAGGTTGTGCAAGCGCTTTCCCACACAAAGCCCTGAGGAGTGCACTTGCTAACCCTTTCTTAGAGATGGGCAGCACCTCTTCTCCACAAACAGAAACTCAGCTTTATGACTAGGTGACATGGGAGGGGAGGGGGCTTAGGGGATAAACCTGGAATAGACATGAATTAGGACACCTACTTGAAAATGGGTGAATGACAATTATGAATATTCCAAACAGAAACAAAATATTTCCTTGTCTTTCTCATCTGTCAGTCTGGAAAATTCTGACCATCATTTCAGTATAGGGAGCTGGAGCCTTGAGGCTTTCTCTATGTAATCATGGTCCAGAATGGCTTATAATTAACCAAAAGAGCTGTGAAGAACAAAAATGCTTATTGGCTTATTAACACTGTTTATTTTGCCAGAGGCTGACAGACAAGCAAATTATATACTGTCTGCTATTTTTCAGTTAAAGACATTTAAGGAGAGCCATTTCAACAGGTGGAGGTAGACAAGTTGTTACAATGGAAACATCTCAAAAAAGCTGAAGTCCTGGATCACTTTGTCTCAGGTGTGAGAGTCTTTCTAGGTA
This sequence comes from Agelaius tricolor, assembly GCF_023055355.1. NCBI lineage: Eukaryota > Metazoa > Chordata > Aves > Passeriformes > Icteridae > Agelaius > Agelaius tricolor. The sequence goes on from NW_027269269.1 coordinate 2,331,095, forward strand.
CATTTCTGCAGATACCACATGCTTGAAAAACAAGGTATAAATCAGGATTTTGAATTCACAACAGCCTGGTAAGGTGATAAAATCAGTCAGTAGCCCTAAACACAAAATTTAAAGATAGTTATTATAAAAAAAAAAGTTTATTCAATTTAATCAAAATATAACTTTTAAACTCCCAGAGCTTCAATCAAGGAGCATTTGGATCAAAATTCTGATTTTTACAGAAAAAAAAAAATGAAACCACATATTATAAGAGGAATTGCATTCTCTGAAATAATGGCAAGAACCTTCTCAAAAATTTATTTAATCAGAACCCCATTTTCAATTGAAAAACAATTGCAAGACTTTGTGGGCTGGTTGTAGTGATTGATCCTATCCTTAGGTACTGTGAGTCACCTTACATCATGTTTAGACCCCACTGGAACCATTTTGAAGAACAGTATCAGTAACATATATATTAGCGCAAAGCATTAATTTTGTTTCAAAAATTTTGGAAGAAGAAAACCTGAAAATTTAGATGCCAGATTTTTTTCTCCAGTCACGACAAAATGATATATTCTGTAACTTTCTGCTCTCCAGTCTTACATTCAACAGTTACCTGCAGAGACTATTTTAAGGAGAAGGACATATATATTCCAAATTTTCCTTCTATCTATGTTTCATTGACATTCTGGTCTTCAATTTGTGAAGAACTGTGGCCCATGGAAAGGACCCATGGAAGGCTGTCTCCTGTGGGAGGGACCACATGCTGGAGCAGAGGAGGAGTGTGAGGAGTCCTCACCCTGAGGAGGAAGGAGCAGGGTAGATAGCATGTGATGAACTGAGCACAGTCCCATTCCCCATTCCCCATTCCCCTGTGACCCTGGGGGGAGGAGTGAGATCAAATTGGGAGTAAAGTGAAGTCCAGGAAGAAGCTCCCAGTCCTACCTGCTATTCTTTCTTAGTAACAGCTTCTAATTGAGTATTCCAGGAGTTTTACATATATGAGCTTAGTGACACTGCTCTGCCTGGCCACCCATGGCTCTTCTGTGCTATGCACATGGGCATATTGACCTAAAAAGCTGTCTCGTGGGCAGAGGAATTTTGCAGGAAGTTCAGGGCAATGGAACCATCAGACTGTCGGTTATTCTCACGAAGCCAGACACTCAAAACAAAAGTAGGAGTCCCCCAGAATATGTAGATGCTTTTCCTCTAAAGCACTACATGTCTTAAATATGACAATATGGTAATCCCAACAGGGAAAAACCAGTAAATATTAAGCAAGAACTACTTGGTCCTGAAATGTGGCACTGGAGAAAGGATGAGACATCTGGTCCCAGGTTTCAATAAAATTTCTCCAGTAAATTCCAGCAGGGTCAAACAGAGGTCCATCTCTTTCTGCATACACAGAGTACATTTATGCTCTGCAGAACATCACTAGAAGAAAACTACACAAGAATATTTTATTAAATGGAACTGCAGGACCACCGCAGAGGGCAAAGGAGTGCTCTTGAGCCAGGCCAGTATGCTCTGGAGGAGTTTTCAGGTTTGTTTTAAATCAATGTGACATAAATAGTGATTCATAAAGTAGCTGTTACTTAGTGCAAGGTAGGTCTGTAAATCATGCTATGAATCTTTTCCAGTGCTGGAAAGGTTTTCATGTATTACTAATTTATGATTTATATTACAGTGAAGGCTTCCAGTGCCTTGCTACTCCTAGCACTGTACAAGCCCAAAGGTTTTGTATTATAAAAGGGGCAAATTTTGTGGGAGAGGCAATGCATTTAATTAGCCCAATGGAAAGCTTGGAAAAAAATTAGCAGGTTTTCCTGAACACAGGTGCTTCCCCACACTTCTCTACCAGGTTTGAAATGGCTTTTGGTGCCCCCAAGCTCTGCTGATTTTCCCAGTCACATTACCTAAGTGCTCCTTTGGCACCTAAGTATGGACCCAAGTCGACTCATGAGCTGCATCTTGCCTCAGACCCAATCTCTGTGTCAGGCACAAATTTGAAGTAAGATGTGAGACAAAGCAAGGAGAAGATTCAGACTCCTGCCATGCATCAGCATCGACTTAAAAGTGTTTGTGCCTGCAACATAGACTAGCCTCAAGAGCACCAAGGGCTGATGGTGTCACTCAGTGCCTGGATTTGATGAGCACATCCAGGAGCAGGGGTTGGATGCACTCTCTGTTAGCCATGGTTCACACCAGGCTCCAGGTTTGCTTTGTCCAATGTTCCGCCCGCCACAGTAGGTGCATCTGGAGGAACTTAACTGTACAGAGCAGAACTGACCTCCCCTCCCAATAAGATGCTTTCCTCCCTCCATAGCCATCTGCATGACACTTCAGCAATGGTATCCTGTAAATATGGAGGCATTGTGATTATCATTATTTCACAGTCATTATCACTGCCCTGGCAGGCTTCACTGAAGTAGGTATTAGCTGTTTTGCTACTTGGCAGTAAATTTTTAAGTGGTAGACATTATGGCTGGTAGCATTATGTATCTGTTGCATTTAACCTCCTTGCCTATTTCCTTAAAATGCTTTATTATATCAAATAGCAATCAACATTCCTCAGGGGTGAAGGTAGCTACATGACATGTTTACTGAGGCGGCCAGCTGTCGCCACTTGGCAAGCAACTTTTATCATAAGCTGGTTGAATTTAACATATATCAGCATTTATCAGCCCCGACTTTGTCAGTTTTATAAACGAAAACCGAGAGACAATAAATCATTTGGTGCCCAGGTGATACTGCATACATAAGAAAGCATATTTACCAGGCTGTGTGGATTCAACCAACAAAAGGCACCTAAGGTTCTGTTATTTGATCTGTATTGAATATAGCCTCAGATGCCTTTTTTTGGCACACAGTCCACATCTGAAAGATTTGGTGAGGCGTGTGCTGGATGGTCCCATTTGTTTTCTTCCAGGATGGCTGCTTCAGCCTTCACTCCTGCTCAATAGTATGTCAACGTTTCCACTGACTTCTGCTGAAGTGCTTTTGACTGAGCATCCATAACAAAATTAATGTCTTCTCACTTGTGGAGGATGGAGCACTGGGATGGGAGGAGAAACACACTGAGGTGGGATAAGCCTCCATTCTTAAACATAAATGACTGTGCTAATACTTTGCAATCATGCTTTATCCCAGTCTCAACAGATGTCCTGTGAATCTTCCAGGGTTAACCAGGACTTGTAAGTGACATCTATACCAGTAAATCAAATGGGTCAGTATCTGCTATCTGACTTATCAGGGGATAAGTGGCAAACTGCTGCTCACATCCATATAACTAAATCCTTTTCCCCTCGAGTGTTGGTGGTTCATCCATAGCACCTACAGGGAACAGTTCTGTGTTGCTCCTGAACCATGTCCAGGCTAGCTGCCATGGGATGAAAATCTGCCAGGGATTGTTCTGCAACCTTAAGCACTGCACGTGACTGCAGGACAGGGGTCACACCCTGCATTTGGGAATAGCTTAGATCACACATTACTGTCCTTGCCTTGGACAGGATGGAAGAGGGGGCACATTTTGCTGTCAGTGATTTAACACAGCCTGGAAAATGAGCCTGATCAAGTGTATGGCAGCATGGGAAGTCCTCTACAGCATTGTTTTCATTGCATTCACACACTGTAAGGTTAATGAGAACTCAACTTCAGAGATGCTTACACTTTAATGTCAAGGTGGAAATTGAAATATCTGAGGATTGGAAGGAAATTGTCATCCACGAGGATATGTCCTCCATCAGTAAGAGTCATTAAGACCATATTTGTATTCCTTAATAGAAAAGGGCCAGGAAGTGATGTCTGGTAAAAGTTAAATGGCACCAAATGTCTCATTACCCACCCTGCAGTGTGCTAACCTTTCCCTTTGTGGGGAGCTGGGGGAAAGGTCCATTTGTAACAGCAAGAAAGAGCAAGGCAACACCTAAGTAGTATGACCAAACAGGAGTTCAGGTTTTCCCTCACCTATATTTGCCAATTGATATCATGTTGCTGAGTTAAGATTTACAAGCACCCCCCCACACACACATTTTCCCACCCTGAGCTGTTTGCTAGGACAGTGTCAGTCTTTTTACTTGACAGCAGTGATGAAGGCTCTTGCACTAATGTGCCTGGAGCCAGCTGCTTTGCAGCATGAGCACAGGCTGGTTCATTCAAGAGCTGGGAGACCTTCCATGCTCTTCCCACAGTCCATCCCCGAAGGAGAGAAATGTTTCACAGACGGTTCTGTTAATTGTGCCAGTCTCAGGGTGAAGAGCAGTGATCTCTGCTCTCACATGGGTACCTGAGCCTGTGAAAAAAAAGAGGGCATTGAAATGTTGTGAGCTGTGTAATGAACACTCTTGCATCAGGTAGGATGAACATGAGCATCTAAACCCATGCTGAGACCTGTGGGTCAATTGCAATATAAAAATAGCCATGGCCAAGGTACAGCATAAGGTATTCAACTTCTTTCTTGTTAACATACATATTGCTTACAATTTCCACACATTTTGCTTCCCTAGACGTATTTGTAGCAGATCTTTGATGTCAAGCTTTTCCAAAGCATGTCTATGTAAGATGAGATAGTCAATGTTTATGTAATTAAAAGTCTTTAGAAATCTTAAGATTGCACCACTTTTAAGCCTTTTTTACAACTGTCTTCTTCTCATTCTCTTGTTCAAAGCAGAATTTAAAGCTTCCAAGGTTGTCTGCTTTCAAATCTTCCATCCTTGGATAGAACTAGGACATTTTTAATGAAAAGTAGAAGCTTATTGCTCATTCTCACTACAGCAACATGAAATTCCATTGGGAGATGGCAACCCAAGGAGACCACTGCTCCTAGAAGCTTCCCAGCACATTTGCTGGCAAAACATGATCTCCAAATTCAGTAGCCTCCCAGACTGCAGCATAAAAAAACTTGAGTTGAAGAATGAACAAAGAATAGGAGTTATTTGTTCATATCACAAATACAGCATGAATGCAGTGAAAAACAGGAGATAAGGATGAAGCTTGTGAGCATGATGCAGAACTCAAATAGCCTGAAGCAATGTACACCTGTTAGGCATGGGATGAACTAATTGCTGCATGCAGAGCTTACAGGTCTGCAAGGATGGGAGTGAACTCAGGAGCTGTACCCTGTGCCCATGTAAACCTTGCTACAGCACCATGATTGTTTTGGCAAAGGCGTTTGCTTCTCAGCAAAGTCTGAAAATCAATTTGAAGCTTCTGCAGCAATGAAGAACAGCCCAAATGACACAGCTGCATTATTGATTTATTCTCTTTTCCTTCTTCCCTGCTTCTCAGCTGAAAACAGCCAAGCCCTTTCTTTCTCTCTCCCAGCTTCCCTGCTACCAGAGAAAGAGGAATAGCATAGGCAGGCTCAGGACTGCAGAGGAACATATTTCTGCTCCTTTCCTGCTGTCCCCACTGGAAGCACAGCTCCTGACAGAGCTGCTAACTTCTAAGAGCTGTCTAAGCTATGAAACAGGAAGCCTTTAAAGGACTGATTCCCTACAACTCTCTTTGCAAGTGAGCTATAACAATGCCAATTGCAAAAACATGGCATTCTGCACCATATAATTCCAAATTCTCTAACAATGGTAAGTGATGCTCTAAAGTCTCTGGACATTGCAAGCTGTTACCTGAGCTTGCAGGTTTTCCTCTACATCTCCACTACAGCTCTGTTTGTCAAAGCTGGTAAGTCTACTTGTACATGTTCCATCCTGGAAACTCATACATCTTAACACTGTTTAAATTGCTCAAAACTTTCTTTTAACCCGAAAAGTCTGTCCCATCACTGGCATGTAAATTCCCACTGCCATACACAGGGATCATGCTTCACACTATGATTCATTAAATCAGGGCTGACATGATTGACCACAAGAACTCTCAGAAAAATATATTTAAAGGGACATGAGACTGTTGACTCTTCATTTCATGTGACCACTGGACCAAAATTCAGTGATGAGTGCCAGCATTGCCAATGTTACTGTGACACAACAGGATAAAGTGGCTGTCCCCAAAGTGGGATGTGTCCAACGTGATCCGTTGGGGAGTGGGGAGAAAACATGGTTTTGATACTGTTAATAAATTACCTAAAAAAAAACCCCAAAAACCACTGCCAACAAAACCCCCAATATGTTATTTTGGGTGTGCCCCACTGTTGTAAGATGTCGAATTCCAGTCACATTGGACAGTAATTTAATAAGGAAACAACAACCCCTTTAACACAACCTAAATTTAAACATTTCATAGAACATATATCAACATTTCATTTCCAGATATGTTTGTCTGGATATGGGCCTAATTTCTTTACATGAGTGCTAATAGGCTAGACAACTTTGAAATGACAGCAAATGATAAAGTTTTAGCATATTAGTTTGATTTTGATTTTGACACTTCTTTTAAAGAAATGTGGTCCTACCCTTTCCTGGCTTATTTTGAACAAGCTGCTGTAGAAAAAAGTACATTTTTTGTTCATTCTACTAAAAGACAATTGTAGCCATTGTTAAACTTGTCTAAAAATCTTACACATCATCTTGAAGTTGTTTTATCTTTGAAGACTCAATGTCAGATTAATATTGATAGTCTATCTCACTTGAATCACCAACTCTTTATGGGCATTCAGGTATGTGGTTTCCTTATCCAGAGTCATTATGTGTGTTTGGATATGCCCCTGTTCACACCTTTCTTAGTCCAGGATTAATCATCCCAGCTTCCATTGTCCTCTAACATCCTTCCAGCTTTGCCAGTAGTTTACAAGTCTATAACAGAGCCCCAGATAGCTCTTTAATGTTTTTTCAATAGAGCTTATGTTAGATCAGGTACAGAGCCCTGAGTGCTACGGGGTTTCAGGATAACTCAGCCGTGGTGGTTCAGCAGCTGTTAGCAAAGCTCAGCTGCAACATTGTGCCTTGCTCTAGAAAAACTCTTATTTAGGGCTGTCTTTATAGTTACACTTAACTCAGATTTCAGCGAGATTTAAAGAGGAGTGCTTAACATGCTCCAGTGCTCCAGAAACTTTTCCTGTGTGCACTGAAAAAATTAGGACTTACTGATCCTAACAGGCTGCCAGCTCACTGCCCCACAGCTCCTGGTCTGTCCAGATCCTCTGTTAGGTTCATGCAGGGCCAGACTGCAAAATTTAAGAGCAAACAGAACAGAGCAGCCCTGGCCACTGTCACAAAGACCTTCACGAGTCCAAGAGAGGTGCTTCTGCCCCTTCCAGTCCTACTGAGCTGTCTCTCTGACAGCTGACCCTTAACTCTCCCCTGAATGCTTCTGCCCTGCCACACGAAGCTTGCCTTCTGTACTAGTCCAAGCTCTCGGGTGTAACACGTCCTTCTAGTGAAAAAGCACAGGGATCTGAAGGAATGTGGCAGGTTTGAACCATTGTGTGCAAAAACCATTACTAGCACCAGCCTCTTCATACATAAAACCCAAGTACAAATCTTACCACCCTACCACGGAGTAACAGGCTGGACAAACTCTTCTACTCCTCTTCAGAAAGAAGAGCATCACTAAAAAATCACCGTACTTTAACTTGGAGGATCCTGTGGAAGGAGAAAAACCCTATCTTTACAAGTTCTTATAACTTGCCCCCAGCAGCTGATGGGACCGCTCAGCTGGCAGAGAGCAGATCCCGGCGGCCTGGGGAGTGATACCGACAGACCCTGGGCGTTTCGGCCACCCCAAAAGGCAGTGGGCTCCTTGTGTGGAGCGCGTCTCACGCCGCTCGGGGCTCTGCCAAGTGCAGGTCAGCGCTGTCCTTCAAGGGCGAGCCCTGCCGGGTCTGACGACAATGTCACTGCAGAGACATTTGCCCCGCAGCAACTCTCCGGGCGCGCAGCCCGGGCCGTGAGGGCGGCGGATCCCGGCGGGCCCGGGCTGCGGCCCCGCTCGGCCTGCCCGCCGCCGCCGCCAGAGGGAGCCGCGGGCCCACGTTTGGAGTGAGGCGGCGGGGCCCGACGGGGCGGGCCGAGGCAGCGCCGGGAGGGGGCCGCGGCCGCCTAGGCCGTCAGGGGGGCGTGAGGCCTGCTCGGCTGCCAGTGCCGCCCGCTGGGGAAGCGCCTGATCCCCACAGACCACCACGGCTGCTCCGGGTCGCCCTCATCTCCCCGGCTGCCTCCACATCTCTGCTGCCCGGGAGCCGTCTGCTTGCGCGTTCCCCGTCCCACTCCGCCTTCCCTCCGCGCCATCCCTGTCGGGGCTGTGCGCCATATCTCTGTCCTGCCCGGGTGGAGGAGAGCATCCCCGGCCCTGCCTGAGGAGCCCCGAAGGAGGGGGACGAGTCCCGAGCTTTTCCCGGAGAGGCAGCCCGGCGTTCGGCGGGGCCTCCGGGCGCTGCCCAAGCCTGGGCGCTCCCGAGAGCAGGGTCCGGGCAGCCCTTGGAGCACGCTGCCCTCGGGGCACGAGGGGACACAGGGGCCGGACAGAGCCTCGTGGGGAGGGCTCCGGGGTCAGCGGGGGAACCCTCCCTGCGGCCCCGGCCCTGCCCTGCGCGGCCCCGGGCCCTCACCTCTCCGCCTAAGGCGGGAGGCTGAATGGATTTCTCTGCCGTCCCGTCCTCCCCCCTTGCTCCTATAGAGTCCAGCAATTTAGCAAGTTCACCAAGCTGTGTCATGCTTCATGACTAATTCACATATTTAAATGGGAACGGTCAAAGCTGGACTATTTGATGCCAGCCAAGCGCATTTATCAGGTCAAAAAAGCTCACAATGGCTGGAGGCTCCGTGTGTGTGCGCGGGTGTCTAATATAAGCGCTTGCTCAGCGCTGGACCTGGAGTCGCCCCTCCTCAAAAAAAAAAAAAAAAAAAAAAAAAAAAAAAAAAAAAAAAAAAAAATCCAGGCCCACAAATAAATAAATAAAGCACTCAGATCGGTTGCAGCTTCCCAGAGAAGAGTCTCCCCCTGCCCCCGCCTCCTGGCCTGCCTCGGTCCCCCCC